>NW_021620542.1:2567523-2592237 GCF_004785775.1 Grammomys surdaster
CTCTCTCTCTCTCTCTCTCTCTCTCTCTCTCTCTCTCTCTCTCTCTCCAAAGAAACAAATGATAGGAGTAACAACAAAAATTCAAAACAGAAAATTAAAATTAATAAGACAAAAAAATCCAAAGATAAAAATACACAAATAGAGCAAGAGCATGGACTCTGTTTTTGTGCTAGCCAACAACTCCTGGGCATGGAACCTTTTCTCAAGGCTGATGTTCCCAGTGACAGTTCATAAGAGAGAAATGATTAATGATTTTCCCTTCACCAATAGATACCAACTACAAACAGCTTCTTGTTCATGTCTACACAACCATGTCATTGCTCAGATTTTGTCTGTTTTAAACCTGTGCTGTTTTATATATGCTGATAGAATCTTTATGAGTTTATATGTGTATCAGTCTTATTTGATTATGGAGATATTGTTTCTTTGGAGCCAACCACTAACAATCAACCACTGGCTTCAACAATATTTCTGCCTCTTCTTCTAAAGGCTCTTCTGAGCCTGAAAGTAAGGAGTTTGATGAAGACATTCGACTTATGACCAAGGTGCCAAAGTCTTTCGCTCTCTACAGATTGCCCATCTGTAGTTCTATTTGTTAATTAAAATTTTGTTAATTATTAAATCAAGAAGAAGCTTCTTTGCTGAGAAGAACTGATCTATGGATTTAACAAAATGCCATTAGGATAAATTTTATTGTTATGCTGCTTTAGCAATGTCGTGTATGTGTTCCATCTCATAGAGTGGACCTCAAATTCAATCAAAAAGTGATTTGTTATTGCCATAATATTTGTGCCACTACTGCACCAGTAAATGTTGCAGTCAGATATCTGTTGTAGGTTTCAGGATTTGTAACTGTGTGAAATTGAGGATTACTTTTCTTCTCTAGTAGCATTCAAGGTCTTTCTATCACCAGGAATACTAGTTAGTAGGGAGTGAGATTTCTAGTTGAGCACTAGCTTGATATCTCCATGTTCAAAGACATAAGTGATTTTCATCTCCCTATATTAAGACTAGCTCCATGATAGTGGGTGAATTCAATACCATACTCTCACCAATACGTTGGTCATCCAAACAAAGGACTTCTGGAGTAAAAATTTTCATATAATCAAAGAAATTTAACAAAAATATACAGAGTGTTGAACCCAAACACTAAAAAGAGTACACTTTCTCAGCAGCCCATGGACATTACTCCAAAGTCGACCACACATTAAAAGAAAACCAACTCTCAGCAAATAAAGACAATTGAACTAATACCTTACATCTTATCTGACCAATGGAAATCATAGCTGGCCTTCAATAAATATGGAAACAACATTACATAAACAAACTCATGGGGAATGAACAACTCACTACTAAGTGAAATTTGAGTGGAACTAGAAATCAAGAAGGAAACTAGAAACTCTTCATACCTGAATGAAATGAAAACAGGATACACAAGGTAGAGGTACTCAATGAAGTAAGTTCTAAGAGGCAGGGTCAAAGCACTAAGTGTCTACATAAAAAGCCTGAGAAATTTCATAACAAAAAACTTAATTACCTTCTAGAAATCTGCAGGGAAAAAATAAAACAAATATTACACAAAGGTATACATGGGAATAAATAATCAAATTCAGGGATGAAATCAATGTTATAGAAATAAAAACAATACAAAGAATCAATAAAACAATCAGTTGGTTCTTTGATAAAATCCACAAGATTATAAACCTTTAGGCAAACTAACAAAGAGATAGAGAGAAGATATAAACTAATAATAAAATTAGAGAAGTAAGAGGAGACATTACAACTGATACTGAGAAACCTCCAAGAATCACAGTGACATATTTTTTTTTAAAAAAAAATCATTATTCCACCAAACTGAAAAATCTAAAAAACTGGAAAGATTTCTTGATATATATGAGCTACCAAAATTAAAGCAAGATGAAGCAAACATATGGAAAAAACTCCTAGTGAAATGGAGCAACTGGAAAATAAATATCCCATTGCCAGATGGATTCAGTGAAGAATTCTACCAGTTCATCAAAAAAAGTACTAACATGAATAGTCCTCAAAGTACTCTACAAAATAGAAACTAAAGAAACATCTCACATATCTTTGAATGCTACCATCATCACCATATTGGTATGTTTTGTTTTCAATAGCTGAAGAAAATGAGCTCACATATCTATAAATATGTCTACATATATGCATACATATTACATCCAAATTACAATATCTGTTATTAATATGATACATGAGATTAATATAGGTTAATTATTCATTAATGGTGCTATTCAAATATAAAGTGGGATCTGAGCAAAGAGCTCCACCCAGAGATGAAATGCTAATGCCAGTTAATACCTGCTGGGAGAGGAAGAATCAGTTCTCTTTAAAGATGTGGTAGTCCTTGATAGGCCAACCGGATTCCACTGAATGGTCACATATCCAAGAGTATATAGACAGCACATATGAGACTTAATGGGCTTATTTTAAAGAAGACACAAAGTTTGGTGCATAGGGAAACTGTTATATTTGTGAGAAGTTTTGAGAGAAGGATACGTATGACCAAAACAATACTCTAAAGCAATTCGAAAATGAAAATGTCTCCTTGATTTAATAGATTTAAATTTCATAATTCACAACATCTTTATTTAAACAGAAATATTTAAATGCTCAAAAACAATAGTGTCCTCTAATTTAGTAATGAACAATAAATAATACATTCTTGAGAAATGCTGCCTGTTGTGCAACTGCAGTTTGATACCCCGGCTCCTGCTTCAAAATGTGAGACCACACTGGTGAAAACAGTTTGGAGGGGCTCTCTTTTAGGGTTTATTTTTCTCAGCTTCTTGTCATCTATCTCTTCTTGACAGAATATTTGAACATGTAAGCAACCTTTCAAAAACCAAAATAACTGTATGCTATAGTTTTCCCCTTTCAACAAGGCTTTCAATGGCATGATTATCATTTTCATGTACCGCTTTCCCCTCTTGATATGATTTTTAAGGATTCTATCTGACCACAAATAAAGCAATATTCATGACGTCAATCCATGATTGCAGATATCAGTCATATTTATCAGGCTGTCGATTTTAATTTGGGATAATTTGGCACTAAAAAAACATTTTTTAAACACAAGCTGGTCACCTATCATTATTTATTTACATCTTTCTAAAGGTTTGTATATGAAATTTTGTAGTCAGGTCATATGCCTTTAAATAGAAAGGCAAAACAGAGAAATGGAACATTTTGTTGACAGGTAAATGTGAATCAATCTGGCTTCGTTCAAAGGAAAATAATCAAGCTCTTTTCAAATAATATAAAATGCAGAATGATTGCATGCCGGCAAGGAGGGGCCTTATCAGCATCCCTTCTCTGAGAATGATTGCTGCTCTAGCTGGAGGAGCATTTGCAGTGCTTATCTTATGACTTCCCTGCAGTCCTGGGTGTTTGGTAGCAGTTGATTTTCACTGGGTTTCTGTTCTTCCATTTTTCCTCTTCTTCAGTGCAAATTCGTTTCCCCAAATCTACATCCAGCCATCATTCCCTTATCAGCTTAGAGAAAGGATAATTATTTCATTATTGGTTTTGAGCAGTCTTTCATATTAAGCAGTGCATCTCTGGTTTCAGGCAGACATTTAATGGGCTCTCTATTTGTTTTATTTGTCTCATCACCTTAATCAAAGCCCCCTGAGACAGAGTACTTTGTAGTAACAAACAAGAGTAAAAGGAAAATATGAATTGCTGTCTCCACAGAAAGTGCAGTATTCATTACAAATTCCTGATGGAATTGAAACTGGGTTGCTTTCAAACACTATGAAAAACCTTTTAATAACTAAGACGCCTGGTTTTCTAGTCTCTTATTAGCCAAGCACCTAAGAACTTCCCTTTGGGAACTTGGGATTTGTTGTATTGTTCTTCAATAATTTGTCTAGGATTTTCAGCCCCTGTGTTTATCTTTTTTATATGAGAACTTCCCTCCTGCCTTCTCCAAACATCACTATTTGTTTTTATCTTGGAGTTTTTCCCTCTATGTTATGTAAAAATAAATATTAATTTTCAGCTTTCCTTAAATGAAACTATCCTGGTTTTTCTGACCTGTGCAACTATTGTAAAATGCGAGGTGGTATCCTCTCATTTATACATCCAGGTGATTTAAGTAACCAGACAGCCATTCCTTGCTGCTCCTGCACTGCTTGGGTTATATTGGACAATGATTTTAGAAGCACTACTACTATTGACTTAGTTTTTTAGGTGGAAGTCAGCAATAACGGGACAACTCACCTTTTTTTATTTGATAGGCAAAGCAAAGTTTATATTTTCTGACACACCAATACAATAATTTTAGCATCCATCTCTGAGGGAGAACATGATTCCTTTGTGTGTGCATCTGAATTAGTGTACCTAATATAATGTCCTCTGGTCTTATTCATTTTGTTGAAAATAAAAGGTTTTTATTTTTATGTAAATAAACAAAGTTTTATTGCACATATAAAACAATTTCTTTAGGCATTCATGTATTTATAGACTTCCAGCTTGATTCCACATCTTAGCTGTTCTGAAACAACAAACACAGGTATGCAGGTGTCTCTTGCACTAAAAATAATTTCTTCAGGATATATAGTCAGAAGCAGGTGCAATAGTTCATACGATAGACCTATTGTTTTACGTTTGGGAGGAACCTCCAAATTGTCTTTCATGATGGCTGAATTACTAGTTTATACAGATACTCTAACATGTCTTCTATAATGGATGAATTAATAATTTATATCAACACCTTAACATGTCTTTTACAGTGGCTGACTTCATAACTTCTTAACAATGCATTTTTTTCTGTCTTGGGACTTGTAAAACAAAATAACCTGGTACACTACTTTACTATACTTATAAAGGTGATCAAAATGATGAAAATATACACTGGAGAAAATGAAGAGAAAAAATGTAATTTAAAATAGATCTATCATATGAGCTACAGGTTTTCTGGTCTCTTATTAACCAAGCTCCTAGAAAATATCCATTGGGATCTAGGGGTTTGCTGTATTTCATTGTTGTGATTAGTCAAGGATTTTCAGCTGCCTTGTTTATCTTTTTATATGAGAATTTCCCTTCAGCCCTCTCCAGATGCAATTACTTTATCTTTGAATGTTTCTCATCATGTTCTTCAGAAGATACTCTATCACTTCAGTCCTCCCAAACCTTTGACTCTTGGACCTTTCTGTTTTCTCCTGGGCAATGATTCCTGAACTTTGGGGAAAGGAGTATGATATAAATGACACAGTTAACTTTGATCAGCCTGTAGTCTCCTATTATCTACACTTTTACCACTTGTGATTTTCTGTTCACTGCACAAATAAACTTTCCTGATGTCGTCTGAGTTCTGCACTAAGATATGGATAGAAAGATACAGATTTAGAGGATAGTTTGATACTATATACATTTAGAAAAATAATAATAGTATGTTTACCTTTGAGACATATGAATTCTCATTCATGGAGTCCTGGCTAGTTTTACAAAATCAGACATGCTTTTCCTCCTGGAGAGTGGTTTTTAAATCCAGTTAAAAATTGATTGGCTGCCACAATAACATTTATGTGAATACTCCACCCATTGGCACGTCTTATCATACCTGTTGTTCATTATAGTTCACATATTTCACAGCTGAGTAAGACAGTTGGTGACTTTTATCTACTAGTAACCTTCATAACAATACAATACAATGAATGTTACAATACAATGAATGCTAGCCAGCAGAGAGGATACTATGAGGATCTACTAGGCAATCAAGATTAATAACAGTAGCTTATATTTTTCTGGAGGTTCTCTGAATAAAGTTAGCCAACAACATGTGGTCAGGTTACCACACATGATATTGGAATTTCGCCTGTCTTTAACCATGGAAAGATTTTCATTTTCCTCAAGTTACGATGGATAGTTTTACAAGATGAAGTAGACTCCATCAGCAGTTCTCTAATTTCAGAACTTGAAGCAGATTGATGTAAATTCTTCGAAGTGTTAAAGCTTCCAGCAAATTCACCTGCTATTCTTATGGGCCGGCCTTTATATTGGACTTCAGGCTCTCTACCCTCAATACTTTTTTGTTCTCTATACCTGATGTTTAACTGGAATATGGTATAGAAAGTTTCTTTTCCGGTCCTGTCAATTCCATGCTCAGTATGCCTCTTGTACTTGAATAGGCATCTATTTCCATAGATTTGTCAAGTTTTCTTCTATGACTTTATTGAAGATCTGTTCTGTGGTTTGACATAGAGTTCCTCTTCTATGCTATGTTCTTGAGTGATTTTTTTAAATTCATCATTTTCATTGAGTTAATTGCCCAATTCTTCTATCTTGTCTTCAAGCCCTGATATGGTTATTTGCAATGTCCATTATGTTGGTACAATTTTCCTCAGATATTTTGTAAGATATTGAATTTTAATTTCTAGTTTTATTTTTAATTAGAATTTTCTTTCATGTTTCTATCTCTGTTGGATTAATTTTCACTTATTTTTGTTGTGCTCATTATTTCATTCTGTGATTTGTTTGGGTCTTCATAAACTTCAGTTAGGAGCTTATTGCTGTCTTCAAATTCATTCAGGTGTTTATTGGTGTCATCTTTGAATTCCTCAAACTCTAAAAACATTTATAAATCGTTGTTTCATTTTTGTTTATTGAATTTTATCAAGGTGGTTCTTGTTAGGAATAATTATTGTGGAATCGATCATCTTTCCAGGAGACATACCATCTTGTTTTTTCATATTGTCTGTATGTTGTTTCTTCTCTTTTTTTATCTGATCAGTTCAGAGTTCCCAAGTCAGTTGAGAAGGTTGGCTGTTTCAATGAATCCCTATGTGATGTGGCTGGAGAGAGTAGAATATCTTACAAGGCCATGTAGGTGGCTTTAATGAGTACCAAGGCAAGACAGAGCTGGGTAGCTTAAGGCAGAGTGTACTGTAGCAGTACTCAGAAATTTGGGTTTTGACCAGGGATCATGGCATCTTGAAAGCCTTTCAACCCCTGATAGTGAGCTGGGAAGGTGGAGAGAATCTCCAGAAATGTGGATCTCCTGGTGTGTCAAGTCACGTGGGCTACATACACTTCATGATGTACATACATGCATCCTCCTTCTAGGAATAATGCCTGGTAGTGACACTAAATTGTTCACTACTCAGAATACAGCCATTATTATCTTATCAGCTGCTGAATTTTTAGCAATCCATGGCTTCAATCCATCTCTCCTCTTCCATAGTCTCTGAATTTTAAAGCAAATACTCTAACCACATATTTGCAAAGGTTTCCTGGTGCTGGAACACTTGAATATTTAAGAAGCGGACACTTGCTACATCCACTTTGCCATTATCCATCAACAATCAGCCTGTGTATGCCAGATGGCACAGCAATTCTACTTGTGATTATAAATGTATAAGGATGTTTAACACAACATTAATTGTAATTACTCTAAACTAAAAATAATCCAATGTCAATCAGCAGTGAAGTACATCCATAAAATATGTAATGTCAGCAGATACTTGACAAATAACACCATGAATATACCCAACCACAATATTTAGGCAATAAGTTTGATATAAAACAACAGATATCATAGTTTAGCATGAAATATCTCTCACAGACTTATATGTTTGAACACTTTGGTTTCCAGTTAGTTGAGTTGTTTTGTGAGATCTTTAGGACAGTGGTTCTCCACCTGTGATTTGTGACCCCTTTGAAGGTCACACATATTATATCCTACACATTAGATGTTTATATTATGGATCCTAACAGTAGTAAAATTACAGTTCTGAAGTAGCAACATAATATTTTTATATGTCTGAGTCACTGTTTTAACGGTCTATCCATGATTTTAGATAAAATAGTGTTTCTGTTATAAAACTAGATTCCCTTGTGTTTTGTTTCATTTTTTTTTGTATTCTGCTCTGTTTTGTTTTTAATTAGTTATTTTAATTATTGTTATCACAAATGTTATCCCCTCCCAATACCTTCTCACAGAATTCTTCTTCCTATACCCTCTCCCCTTCATCTCTGAGAGGGTGCTCCCTCAGGTATTCCTCCACCCAAGGACATGAAGTCTCTACAGGATTAGGAACATCCTCTCCCACTGAGGACAGACAAGGGAGCCCTCTGCTACATAAGTGCACCCTGTTAGGTTGGTGGATCAGACTCTAGGAGCTCACATGGGTTCAGAATAGTTGACAATGTTGGTATTCCTATGATGCTTTGACCCCCTTCAATTCCTTCAATCCTTCTCCTAACTCTTCTGTAAGGGTCAGTGACCTCTGTTTAATGCTTAATTGTGAGTGCCTACAACTATCTCAGATGGCTGCTGGTAAAGCCTGCAAGCAAAATATAGCATCAGTAACAGTGGAAAGAACTGGTGCCTGCCCATGGGATGGATCCCAAGATGGTATGGTCATTGGTTGGCCATTCTTTCAGTTTTTGTTCCATTTTGTCCATGATTTTTTTTTTAGACAAGCACTCCTATGTATTTAATGTATAAAATGTTTAGAATTGTGAAATATTTTGTCAGATTTATTTTGATTAGTATGTAGTGTCCTTCCCTATCTCTTCTGAGAAGTTCTATCTTTCTGAGAAGAAATCTGTTTTGTCAGATGTTAGAATAACTACCACTGCTTTGCTCAGTTTGCTGGACCACCTTCCCCTTCCTTTAACTGTAAGATGGTATCTGTCACTAATAGTTACAGGTTGTTTATTTATTTATTTGTTTGTTTATTCACTTTATAACCCAATCATAGCCCCTTCCCCTCCTTTCCTCCCAGTCCCACCCTTAAAACTCCCTACCCCCATTACCCTCTCTGAGGAGAACAGGAATCCCTCATACATACCAAGCCACTCTAGCACATCAAATTGCAGCAGAACTAAATATATCCTCTTCCATTTAGGCAGCCCAGATAAAAGAAAGGGATACAAAGACAAGCAACAGAGTCAGAGAGAGCCCCACTCCATTTGTTAGGGAGGCCCACATAAGAACCAAGCTGAACATCAGCTACAAATGTTTAGGGCACCTAGATCCAGCCCATATATGCTCTGGTTGCTGGTTCAGTCTTTGTGATGCCCCATGGGCCTAGATTAGTTGGCTCTGTAGGCCTTTTCTTTCCTTTTCTTTTCTTTTCTTTTTTTGTTTTTTAAAAAAGACTTATTTTTTTTTGTCTGCACTATAGATCAATTTTAATTTTTTAAATTTTTTATTGGATATTTTATTTATTTAAAATACAGATGTCATCCCCTTTCTCCATTTCTCCTCCCTAGAACCCCCATCCCTTCCCCCTCCTCCTTTATGCTTTTATACCATTTTAATTACATATATGCATTAAGGTCAGTTCTAGGTTGAGGGTCTAATAATACAATAGATGCAAATAGTCAAGGAACAACCAATACAATAAACACAAATAGTCAAAGAAAAAGCAAGGCATTAAACCCAATTATATGAACACTCCTGTGATAACTGGTTATCAGGATGACCAAAGTATCTGAGCCTACTTCCTTGCAGTGTATTTGGCATAATTCTAACACTTCTCTGGAATTTTAATGATACATAGGGAGCTTATGACTCTGTGGGTCTTCTTATGATATCCTTGACTCCTCAGACTCTCTCAATCCTTTTCTTCCACAATACTCCCCAAGCTCTACCTAATGTGAGCTGAGGGTTTCTGCATCTGTTTCCATCACCTGCTGGATGAAGCTTCTTAGAAGACAGTTGTTCTAGGCTCCTGTCTGCAAGCATAGCAGGGTATATTTAGTAATGTCAGGGACTGGCTCACTCCCATGTGATAGGCTTTACGTTGGGCCTGTTTTTGGTTGGCCATTTACTCAATCAATTTCATCTCTGACCCTGCACTGCTTGTAGACAGGACAAATTAGGATTTTTAAGAATATATATATATTAGTCTCAGTATCTGCTTTAGTTGTTTGGATATTTATTTGGTATTCCCCGAACTTTTTACGTTATGCACCAGATGAAGAGTGGTTGTTGGTATTCAATCTTGGGGCCACTTTGATTGTGTTTGTGAATATCTAAAATGGATACAACTCAGTGACATTTTGGTCAAACTCCAAATGTTTCTGGTGCCTAGAAATGTGGTGGAGGATATCTGGTGTATAGCTAGAACCACAAATGAGCAGAGGTGATCTGCTAACTGTTCTGAGTGAACTTAAGTTTAGTACAGGTGATACTCTATTCACAATAGCCAAGAACTGGAAACAATTTTAACTGATGGATAAATAATGAAAATGTGCTTTGTTTATTACCACATTTATTATATTAAATTTGTTAAATATCATGTGATATTATTTAGTTCTTAAGGAAATTGAAATGTACAGGTAAATAGATGGAACTAAAACCAAAAATTCAGAGTGAGATAACTGATACCAAAAGATAAATAACATCACATTTTCTCTAATTTCTATATGTTAGCTTTGACTCTTCAAATATATGTATTCCATTTGGAAAGCATGTAAATGTCAGAAAATTAGTAAGGGGCTATTGGAGGTAGGACCGTTCATGAGAGGAGAAAATAACACAGACATATAAAGGATTATAAATGAACAATTGTAATAAGGGATTAGTTTGGTGTGGGAAATAGGAGAACAAAATGGAAGAGGGGATGTGGGGAAGTGTATATAACATTAAAGTTTTAAAAATGTAATACAGAAACCAACTACACTAGAAGTTTTATAAAATTTATACTTAAACATACATAAAAATAATTTTAATGGAGTTGTTCCACAATAGGGTACAGTACCCTAACTTGATAGCCCATAGTAGGAAATCAAAACCCGTATGAATGAGTTACCTCATTTTGAGTGGTTGGATAAATGGGTCCCAATAATTACAGGCTATTGCCAATACTTCTGCCTAACATCTAGAAGTTAATGGTAAGACCATACTGCTAAAGACACATATATTTGAGTTCCAGAACTGGGATACACCAAGCTGATATTTATCTAGAAGCTTCACCCCTATAGGCTCATGATAATGGTAGGTATGACACACATTGACAGAGAAGGAAACTTAACCTTCAATATCACCCATCTGTGGACACCAGAAGTCACAAGAATGATGGCATGAGAAGAGAGGCCCGCTGGCACAATAGTGGCATAAATGTGATGGGCATAACCAATCACTTTCTGATTGGATCAGAGCTCCCTAACTGGTGAATATTCAGAGAACAAAAGACAGTGAATTTCAACTCTAAGTCAGATATTCACATTATACTCCTCTCTTCAAGACTCAGAGATCTTTTCACAAGATGGATAGAAAGATGTTGAGAATCAGAGGTCACTGATAAGTTAATGGAAATAGTATTTCCCAAACCGAACAGTGCAAATGCACAATGAACTCTGAGAATTTGTGACAACACGAATAAGACCTTTACAAGCTGCAACCAGACAATATATCAGCATAGAGAATGGAAAGTATGTAAACTCACTTCTATCTTGGTAGCTATTAGCATTTGATAGCTGCTGGGAATATGATCCATTTTCTTTCTTCTTTTTTTAATGATGTGACTCTTAATAGATTGATTATACCAGGACAAAAATCAGTTGTACCTTAGCAACACATACTGGGCCTGATAGAAAAAGAAGAGGAAAAAGAAGAAATGTCAGAATTATATGGAAAGAAACAGGAAGTAAGGAGAACAGTTAGTGTTGATTATACTCAAATATAATACACTACATTCTCCAAGAATTAATAAGTATATTACACACCCCACACACACATAGTGAACGGAAAGAGGGAGAAGGGAAAAAGGAGAGAGACAGCGTCTGAGAAATGGAGACTTGACAATTTTGCAAGATATTACCTTTAGGTGTTTATTTCTTTTCTTGAAACTTTTTCTATCTAATATTTAAGGTAATACAAGGGGTCATCTTTAGACACAAATCTCTGAAATTGTGAAGATATTAAGTAAAAATATATGCACAAGCAAATCTAAATAAAAGGAACTGAAAGCTTTCTAATGAAATGCCTTTACTCTATAATTTTAACTACTTTAAAAGGTCATAGTGGCTGTGCTAATGTAAAATGTTCTTTAAACTCACATGTTGTTTTGATAATCAAAAAGGCTTTTGATGCTTAGAAATATGGCTAGCAGTCGAAATAAACTCCAATAAATAACTTTTTTCTAGCATAAGAAAGATGAAAAAACATCATACTACAATAAAATATATATCATCCTTTGCACTCACATGTTTCTTCAGATATAAAGTGATTTAATTATTACATTTTACATAATAATTATGAATAACTAATCAAATATGGAATTTACGGATTGTAACAGAGGAAATATTGTATAATATAGGTAAAACTATACTGTCAAACACAAAACAGTTTACATATTAGAATATAAAGCATAAGTTATTTGATTTTCTCCCTTTAAGAAAATGACAACAAGCCCGCACAGTCTACTACTCTAGTTCACCTAGGATAATGGCGACAGCCGAAGTATTGAACATCAGGAAGAAACTCTACGAGGGTAAAACAAAAGAAGTCTATGAATTGATAGATAATCCAGGAAAAGTCCTCCTGCAGTCCAAGGACCAGATTATAGCAGAGATTGCAGCTAGAAAGAATCACCTGGAAGGCAAAGCTGCAATCTCCAATAAGATCACCAAATGCATATTTCAGTTGTTACAGGAAGCTGGTACAAAAACTGCCTTCACCAAGAAAGTTGGGGAAACTGCTTTCATTGCACCTCAGTGTGAAATGATTCCAATTGAATGGGTCTGCCGAAGAATGGCGACTGGATCTTTTCTCAAGAGGAACCCTGGTGTGAAGGAGGGGTGTAAGTTTTATCCACCAAAAGTAGAGATGTTCTTCAAGGACAACGCCAATAATGACCCACAGTGGTCTGAGGAACAACTCATTGCTGCATAGTTTAGCTTTGCTGGACTTCTTATAGGGAAGACTGAAGTGGACATCATGAGTCATGCCACACAAGCTATTTTTGAAATTCTGGAGAAATCTTGGCTGCCCCAGAACTGTACGCTGGTTGATATGAAGATTGAATTTGGCATTGATGTAACCACCAAAGAAATTGTTCTTGCCGATGTCATTGATAATGATTCCTGGAGACTGTGGCCGTCAGGAGATCGAGATCAGAGCCAACAGAAACACTAACAGTGTTACCGTGATCTCAAAGAAGTAACTCTGGAAGGACGCCAGAGGATAGAGAAAACCTTTGAGTGGGTTGCAGACCGAGTGGAGTTGCTTCTCAAGTCAGACAGTCAGTGCAGGGTGGTAGTGATGGTGGGTTCAACCTCTGACCTTCCTCACTGTGAAAAAATTAAGAAGAATTGTGGAAACTTTGGGATTCTGTGTGAACTTAGAGTAACATCCACGCACAAAGAACCAGATGAGACTTTAATGATTAAAGCAGAATATGAAGGGGATGGTGTTCCTACTGTATTTGTCACAGTGGCAGGCAGAAGCAATGGTCTAGGCCCAGTGGTGTCTGGTAATACTGCATATCCAGTTATCAGCTGTCCCCCAATCACACCAGACTGGGGTGCTCAGGATGTGTGGTCATCTCTTCGACTGCCCAGAGGTCTTGGCTGTTCAACTATACTTTCTCCAGAAGGATCAGCCCAGTTTGCTGCTCAGATATTTGGGTTAAACAACTATTTGGTGTGGGCCAAACTTCGAGCGAGCATATTGAACACATGGATATCCTTAAAGCAGGCTGATAAGAAAATCAGAGAATGCAATTTGTAAAAAAGCAATTTAATTTTTAGAAGAATAGTTACATATTCCTAGTTTGGATTTAAAGAAAAATCAAGCAAAATGATTTCATTTAAGAGATAACCATTCAGTTTACTAATTGAACAAATGGTCCACAATGTTCCTGAGTCGGCACATTGTCAGTGCATATTATTAATATTTTCTAGCCTTACATAGCGATACGTCCCTGTGACCTTAGCACACCAGAGGCTGAGGCAGCAGGATCACTTAAGTTCAAGGCTACCCTGAACTGTGTACTGAGACTCTGTGCTTGCCTGGGAGGGAATCTTTATTGTTAGTAAAATTGGCATGACACTGCTAAATTACATCCCATCCTCTCTGTAGTCACTGTTGGTTAGTATGTCATTATGGAACTGGAGCGATGTGTCTGCAGGTCAAGAACCAGTAGGGCTCTCTTGTAGACAGCCTGAGTTTGGTTTCCAGCATATATGTAGTCTATCTCACAGTAAATAACCTTTAATCAGGGGCTCTGACACCATGGCTTCCTTATGCACCCGCTCTCAAATACTATCACATTCCCCCAACCAACACACAAAATTTTAAAAAATAAATTTTTTAAAAGAGAAAAAAAAGAAAATGACAACAAAATATATTAAATGAAATGCTATAGCATACAAATCCATATTTCTTTTAGGCTTCTGGGGGATTAAATTTAAAATCAAGTGTATAGCACAGATTTCAAAACTTTCTATGTGCACATTTGAATATTATAAGCATTATGCTGGCTTGACTTTACCTCTGAGTAGACAGGTTGCCCTGAATGTGACAGGTTTTGCCTCCTTCAGTTGCAATTATCAATAAGACCATTTACATACAGCAGAGAAATCAAAGACTGAAATCAGTATACTGCCTTTACCATTAAGGCAGCATATTGTTTTTTGTTTCCTTCTCTCACTGAATTGCTTTGATAACAGCTGTAGTCAGCCTACTGGAGGTATATCATTGTCTGGGAAGAAAATACTGTTTCTTACAGATGATAACTTTTAGTACCTTATTTTTCTCAATACTATAAGAAGAAAACAAAATGCCGATTATTAATATGTCATCATTTTGTTGTCAGAAAAAACCAGGTGACCTAAACATTAATCATATATTTAGAAGGATTAGACTTTTTATGTTCCTGGTAAGTGTGAAAACGACCTTTTGTTTCTTCTTGCTGACAAACAAGATATTGAACAGGTTTTCATACTCTGAAAAGAAAGGTAGCTCTTGAAATGGTAATCTCATAAATATGACCAGAACAATGATCAGAACAGTCAGTTGATCAGAAAGATGGCCAAGGCATTCGGGTGACAGAATAATGGTCAGGACTGTCAGGTGACCAAAATGATGGTTATGACAGTCAGGTGACAAAATGATTTACAGGATGATCAAGTGACAAGAATGATGGTCAGAATCATCAGGTGAAAGAATATGGTCAGGACAATCAGGTGATCAAAATAATGGTTAGAACAGTCTGGAAGGGTACTATAGGAAGTAGAAAGTTGGGTAATTTTCTACCTTTGTCTACAATGTGTACAATATTTAAGAAACAGAAGGTAGAAATTATTGACTTTATCTCAAGGTTCATGGTGACTTGGTTCTATATTTCTGGGCATGTAATGAGATTGAATATTCTGATGACAATAACACAGTATTCCCTGAGTACATGCTATAATGATATGTCACTTAGAAACTAAAATCACAGAATGGTTTATGATAGTCTGAGGAGCAGGATAGTTTTTCGAAATGCCCATGGAAAACCATGAGGAGCAGCTCTACCTGGCAAATTGATTCTGCATTTAAATATCACTGAATAGAGGCATACTTCACTAAGTCAAATTATATATTAACACAATGGAACAGCACAACAGGTAGATTAAAATCTCACAAACTCTAGACTAGAGCCTCTATTAAAAGCTGTGAAACACAGTTTGAGGACTTAATATTCCACTTCAGAAGGATGTCGGGAATAGAAGAATATGAGGAACACTAAGTGCATAGGATGAAATTCCCTACTAGACATTATTGCCAGTATGCCACAGCTTATAGGGACAATGATTATTTGCAATGTTCAATGAATCTTTCAAAGTATCTTATGGAGAGAATTTAAATGTACCTAGCAGAGAGAAAAAAATGAGTCAAAGATAACAGAAACAACTACATTGATCTGGTCATTACACATTATAGGTATGTATAAAAATATTACTCTGTAACCTTTAAATATGAGTAAACACTGTCAATGAAGCATATGTGTCTATATATAATTTTATTTGAAAACTAAATAAGGCAGTTTCACATCTGGATTCCAAAATTTCATCTTCATTTCTAAGAAAGGAAACAGAGAGATAGCCAGCTCCTATAGATTCTCCTACCTTACATAGGGCTGTAAAAGAAAACATGTCTTCAAAATTATTTAACCAAACAAAACAATAAAAGCAGGAAGTAGAGGAAAATGTAGAAAAAGGCAAAAGTTTTGGTCTACATCAATATCTTTCCACTGTGGCCTCAAACAGGTGGTTGCCTAAAAGTCAGTGGATGGAATGTTTTGTGGCTATAAGAGGAACTGAGTAAAAGGCTGTCAAAAATAAATTTGTAGTGACTTTATGACTTAACATTGATAACGTTAGTTAGATATCTATTTTATCTAAACTTGAAAAGCTATTGCATTGTAATATGTGAAGAACACAAAGTCTTGAGCTTTGTGATTAGCATTGCTTTGAAAAGAAAGAAAGTTACCTTTCATTTCCTCTTTTTGGCACAAAATCCCCAGTAGAAATTTGAAAACATTTGAAATCATACTGCAGCCAGGAGCTTTTGATGGCTTCTGACTGTGGCGTCCAGCACTGTTACCTTCTAGCAGAGGGCTTGAAAACAGAGGCCTACAAACACAGCTTTGAAAGATCTTCTTGAAGCTACCCTTTACCTTGAGCTCCTTAGCAAAATTACACTTTACCTTTAGGCATTTAACCAGAGGGATCTTGTCACCAGTACCAAAAGAAATACTTTCTGTCTCGAGTAAAAGTATTTCTAGTATAATATTACCTATAAAAAAATTGTGGCATATCTTAACAAATAAAACACAGTAGTTATTGAAACAATAGAGAAGGGGTTCAAAATGTAATGTTGCTGTGTCAAAGAGTCAAATATAACCTAAAATGAGACAAAAATAATCTCAGTGGTGAGTACTATAGACTGCATTACAACAGAGGCTACTAAACAAACACACTTAGTCCAGGTAGGCTGAATGCTCTAGTAAACATCCAACATGTTGACTTAAAGAGCAGAAGCACAATCCTCAATTACATTGTTATAGAATCTGCTTACATCCAACACAACTCAAAACCAGGTCAATGCAGAAACGGAAAAAAAATATTGTAATCAAGCTATTACTGATCTATTAGGTATGCACAACAGCTTCAGGGTGCTGAAATGCAACACCACCCCACCCCACCATGGAGCCACAATGTTACAGAGCATTTGAGCTTGAAAACCACAAACAGATGTACCAAGTTACAGTTACATTTTTGTACCAATCAGCCTTCTGGGATAAGGGGCCTTTCCATGGACATTTCCCTATGAGGTACACTTATCCTTTTCCCAGTGGTTGGTTTATTTAGCTGCAGCAGGGAGACTTGCTTAGCATTCATGTCTCAACTTGCTAAGCTGAATGTCAGTTACCCACATACATGTCTGTCTATGCCAAGCATGATATCAGTTACCCAAGGAAGTCTTGGGAACTTAAACTTTATTTGACCCCTATTCAAAATGAAAGTTTTACTCAAAATCCTTCAGTTTGGTTCTTTCTTACAAGATAAAAGTTTAGTAGACCTCATAGCAGAAATGAGAGAGATCCTGAGACCTGCTTGCTAAAGTACCATCCTCTGGGCCTTTTAGATTTCCCCTCCTCTAGGTCCTCAGGAAGCTGCCATGTGAATGGGATCACAGAAAGGTCATATATATTCCACTGTGAAGAGCACAACCACATACTGTCGTTTAACTACAAAATGTAACAGATTTATGGACAGCAGGGGCGAAAGGAGAAGCAATCTGATAGAGAGACAAATCCTGTGACACAAAAACTGTGTCTTAGGTTTAAGGAAAGCACACTGAGTTGGTGAAGCCTGAGTCATGTGGTAGAACCATGGAGATGAGATGACAGAATGTCACATGGAAGCTGTCTGCATAAAAGAACAACCCTCTGAGGACTGAAGGGAGAATAAGTGTTACATATTTTACAGGGTGAAGAAGAAATCTCTTTGGAAACAAAATTAACAAGAGTCAATAGATTAGACTTAAAGTCTATTTAAGGATTCTGTTGAGGAATTAAGGAAATGACTTTTCATGCACCTTAGAGGTATGCCTTTTTTAAAAATTAATGAGATGGCTTTACAAGATGGGCTGCTTTAAGATTTGGAATTATCCCTTGCTGATTAGCCCTAGAAATTAGTAGGAAAGACCATGATTTCCTTTAGGTTTTTGTTTGCAAGTTATTTCCCAACAACATTGGAGTAAATGTAATATTAAGACCAAAAGTTGGATTTTGGAAAGGCATACAATCTTATAAAACAATAAGCCATGATATTTAGGTATTTACTGGAATTAATGAAGTAAATATTGTAAGAAAACTATGTAGCCATGTTATTGAACATGGTGGTCTCAATTAAACATTTTCAGAATATTCAATTTTACTATTTTACAAATTTACAGATTTCCATGTTGCTTTAAGTGTTCACTATTTCTTTCAAAAGTTGTGGTTTATAAAATTGCTGTAAATTTCTTACTATCTTATTTTCTACTTCTGTTTTAATTTTTGCTTAAAAGACAAAGGCAACAATGTATCTTGAAAGTGACTTAATGCTAAGACTTTTAACAGTGGTTTTATGCATTTCTGTATTTCTGTATTTCTGGCTAGGTGTTCAACATTCTGAGGCCAGGAACTGTTTCTGAAATACTCTACAGCGATCATACATGGTGAGTCCATAGTTCATCATAACCTGCTCTTCTTTAAAATATAGTGGACTTGATGAAATACATGTTGTAAGAAAAGCATGAGACCATGTTGTGTTGAACATGATGATCTTAATTTGCCATTTTAAGAGAAATAAATTTGACTACTTTGTAGCCTATTACCAAAATCACAGCTATCCGTGCTGCTTTAAGTATTCACTATATCCATAAAATCCTTCAAGAGATTTTATTGTCAGTTCTGAATTGTGGATTATATTAGGCGCAAATGTGGAAGAAATCTAACAATGGGTTAAATTTTTGAATTGCAGTGCCAGATGACTATAGATTTAAATGTTGATTGAGTTTAGTGGTTGCTGATAAAAAATTATTAGCCCTTGGCAGTAGTCTCGCCTACATAGTTTATTTTGGTTCTTGTGAAAGCCAGGAAACTATTGATTGTTAATGAGAGAATAAAGTGAGAAAACAGATTAGCAAATAAATTAGCAAATTTTAAAGTCTAATTTCTGTTCAATAATAACAGACTGTCCTGTGATGTGTTGATGTGTTAGGTTTTCATCTCTCAGTAACAATCTATGCTTGGAAGGCAGCACTGACTCCTTTCACATCCTATCACCATAGTTCTGTTCAAGTCCTACGTCAAATACTCTTCTTTCACCTTTACAAGCCAATAATATGCTTCCAGTTGTTAACAATATGTCAGATAATTCTTTGAAAAAATGATTTCCACGTTCTTTTGATCTTTTGGCTAAGCATTTAAATATTATCACCAAGTGGTAAACAGGTAATGTATTCCTAAGTAATCTCAAGGAATTGAATTATTATTTCTGCATAGATTTTCTAAAGTTCAAGTTTTAAAGTACATAAAACTCTACATTCTTTAGTGTAAAGAAAATGCTATTGCATTATTACTGTTTGCCTCCTTTTCTGGTTTAGTGTTTCCTGTGGTTTTAAGGAAAAGATACACACACACACACACACACACACACACACACACACACACACAGAGAAAAAGTAGAAAAAGGTCTTCCATATATACCCTATTGCTATGGAAGTCAAGCAAGAGACATGTGGTCTGTTTTTCTCAGGCCTTCAGCCTGTTTCCTCTTTGGTCTTCATCATTTCATTTATGTGAATTAAGACTCAAATCAACTCCCCATAATAACGAGATACAGTGAGGAATGCTTATGTAACTATCATAATCATGAGACATTGCATACAATATGTTTCCATTTTCTGAGTGTATTGTGTTCCAGAGATCATTGACAAAAAAAATAAACACACACATTCACAAAAATGTTGTTCAGAGTTCAGGGCACTCGTTCCCATAGATCTAATCATTCAAGTGATGTTCCTATTTTCTTTCTGAGTGGTTTCTGAATAACCTAGGGCTTTTAAAAAATATTTCAAATATACTTTGTTTTGACATTTATATTCTGAAGGGGAAATTTTATAAATGTAGACCAAGTCTTGTCTGACTTCTCTACCTATACCCTTATCAGTCAGCTCAGATGTGTTTCAGGACATCTATGAAGTAGATATAGTATAGTAACTTTCTCTGTGACTGTGGGAAAGATTAATGGGCCATTTGTGAAAAATGCTTGAGAACACTTGCTGTCCAGTAAGGGTTTTATGGTTCCACTGTAGGGGTCATCTTATCTACAGCCTGAAGCACCAGAAAACCAACTGCTACTATTAGGCACATTTGGAAATGAAAATAAACAAAATGTCTTAATTCATCTTCTGAAAATGAAATGGATACAAAAGCATAGAATAACAATTACCTGAGCCAGAAAGAAAATGAGTAGTTGTCCAATTCAACTCATTCCCTCATCTACCTGGCTTTCTAAGATGGAATAAAAACAAAATAATAACATGGCCCTCCTATCATCAAGTAAATTAAATAGAAACAAATTATGTTATTATCCCAAACAAATAATATTGATAGTGCATTGAGGCCTTAGTGGGCACGACAAACAGAGCAAAAGTCTTTCCACTTCATCTTCACATCCTTCTGTAACAATCATTAAGGAAACTAAAGCTTTTCACAACTAAATAATTAGGGCAAGAATCCCAGCCCGAACTCTGACCCTTCCCTTCTGCCAAAAATTGAGCATTAAGACAGTCCCAAAAGTGATGTTTAAGTATTCATTTTACATGACAATGTCTCTCTTGTCGTTTTTCAGGCAGTTGTCATTTCTGCCCAACACTTTATAGTCCTGTGTTCTGCATACTGTCTACAAAAAAACCAAGTCCTCTGTATCTATGGTGAGGTGGGAGTGGGTGGGTTGGTGCGGGTGCATCCTCATAGAAGCAGGAGGAGGAGGAAGGGGATAGGGGGTTTCTGGGTCAGGGGAAATTAGGGAAAGGGGATAACATTTGAAATGTAAATAAAATATCCAATAAAAATTAATTTAAAAAATAACAAGACATGTTGGTAAAGGGTTTCATGAAAACAATACTATTATATCTAAGACAACCTTTGTAAAGAATATTTTGCAGGTCTTTTCTTCCATGTGTCTGACATAATAAGCTCACACCTAAGTTGTATTAAATTAGACATTCTTCTTTCCTTTGTAGTGTGTGAATGTATTACATCAGTCTTCAATGCAAGAAATGCAGTCATCTAAACCTTTTTGTGAAATCTTCTTACTCTTGCCAAGAAAGTGACAGCTATTTTATTTACAAATATCCTTACTACTTAAAATAATGTAGTGGCTAGTTTTGTGTCAATTTGACACAAGCTAGAGTCACCAGAGAAGAAGGACCCTTAGTTGAGGAAATGCCTTTATGAGATCAAGCTGTAAGGCATTTTTCCACTTAACGATCAATGGAGGAGGGCCCAGCCCCTTGTAGGTGATGCCATCCTTGTGCTGCTAGCTCTGAGTTCTTTAAGAAAGCAAGCTGAACAAACCAGGGAAAGCAAGCCAGTGAACAGTACCCCTCTATGGCTTCTGCAGCAGGTCCTATTTATAGGATCCTGCCCTGCTTGAGTGCCTGTCCAGATTTTTTTTGTTGATAAACAGCAATGTGGAAGTATAAGCTGAATAAATCCTTTCTCCCAGAATTGCTTTTGTTCTAGGTGGCTAGAACAAAGAAGTAGTTACAAGCAGGAATATAAATCTTAGGCTAGAACAAAGAAGCAGGCTTCAGGCATGAAAATGACTTTGGGCTAGGACAGGGAAGTAGGGTCAGATATTTGGGTCATCCAGATAAGCTGTTAGAAATAGTGATCTAGGGAGTGATCACAGGACTTTGTTTACTGTCTTGCTTGTTCTTTGACTATAGGTGTTTATTGTCTTGCTTGTTCTTTAACTATTTACGTCTATTGTATTGCTAGTTCCTCAACCTAGAACTGACCTTAATATTTGCATGAAATTAAAATGGTATAAAAGCAAAAAGGAGGAAGGGGAATGGGATAGGGATTTTATGGGTGAGGGGGGAATGGGGAAAGGGGATAATATCTGAAACGTAAATAAATAAAATATTCAATTTAAAAACAAAAGAAACTGACCCCAAGAAAGTTACTTAAACTTTATTTTCTTTTTTACTTATGTGTGCCTGTATGCACACATGTGTACATGCACCACATGTGTGTTGATACAATAGAAGACCAGAAGAGAGCATTGGGTAGCCCTAGAGATGAAGTTACAATTGTTTGAAATTCTCCATATGTAGATTCTTTGAAAGAGCTGCAAAGTGTTCTTAATTGCTCAGCCATCTCTTTAGTGCCCTTAAGCTTAATTTTTGATAATGTATCATATGTCTGAATCTCATTGTATACAAGCTGTATTAACCATAGCACATTTCTGAAGTACACAATTCAATTATCTCTATGTTAAAATGAATGCCTTAAAAATAAAGAAAACTAAATATCTCCCCCAGTGCCTCAGAGTTTTAGTATCAGGAATCAAACCCAAGTTGAAATCTGGAGGGACCAATGAAAACATTGTTTTAATATGACTCTCAGCTGCTCTGAATTATCCAGTCTACAGATACAGGTTCACAGTATTCAGTTGTGGGACCATTGGCCAATTTGGGTCAATTTGTTTAAATGAGCTTTTGTCTTTATGTAACTGTCAGTGTCAGTTTTCATAATGTGATCAAGTTCTTGCTGGCCAGACACTGCTACAATGTCCAATTTGGAAACGTACAAGCTTGAGAAGGGAATATGACAACCCTGCCATATCTGTAGCCAAGGGTTTAGCTCATTTGAACAAACTTAATCTAATTTGTTATAGTAATAGCCATTTTCTGTATATTACAAGGTACACAATTTAATTTGAACCAGTGTGTACTTTTTTACACACACTGTAGTTGGTTTTTATAATCTTCGTGACTCCTTAGAAATTCCATCAATTAAAAAAAGCAGAAATACTAAGGCTACTTTTGTGTGTTTTTATGTCTTGTTCATAAAGTTCTGATTAGTATATTTTGGAAACATAAACCAGATTGGCTAAAGCTTTTCATTACATGAGCCTGATCTCTATTATTTTCTGTAAAGTAATAATAAACATTGCACATAGCAAGGACATATTCAAGCCTCTATAGAGATCTTTGATTACAGTGCTAATTTTACAATCCAAGGTAAAGGATAACTTAATTTAATTAAGAAAAGGTTAATTGAGTATCCAGACTATTGTGGTCAGAAGAAGAAATATCAGTGGGAGGTTCTCTGAACATTTCTGCTTGAGAGAGTTGCATTTGTTTATTCAAGGGTAAGAACAAAAAGTTTTGCACGATTTGCATGTCATTTAAAAAAGATTACTGAAATAAGTTACTAGCTATTTGCTTTACAGTCAGCAGTTTGTAACTAATGGTTTGTTTAGAGGCTAGGCTAGCCTGCATTTTTGCTGTAACAAAATTCTTCAAATAATCAACTTAAAAATAGAAAATGTCTGTTTGGCATACAGACTCAGAGGTTATCATCTATGGAGGCTTATCTTGTGACTTTGGACCTAGTATGGCACAGAAAACCAAAGCAATATAGTAGAAAATCCTGTTCAAACGGATTAAATACCCCCAAAGACCTAACCTCCTTCTACTAGGCCTCATTCTTAAAGATCCCAACAAAGCCTCAAAGCACCACAGGCTCATGATCAGATTTACTATAGAAACCTTGGGGAACATTGAGAATCTAAAGCACAACACTCTGACTTATATTATCCAGTTCTAAAAATTCATAATTAAAGACCATATAAGCTAATTCAATATGTGTATCCATATAATTTGTGTGTGGGGGTGTGAATGTGTGTGTGCCTAACCAATTTATTGTTACTTTTATGAACATGTGTTTAGAGCTGACCAATTGGGGTTGGATAATCTATTGGGGAGCTCATTTCCAGAAAACAAAATACTGATTTTCCTTCTCCAGGCAGTAACTGATTGGCTGTAGCTCTTCATCTAGAGATAGAGCCTTGTGAAATTTCCCTCATCTGTCAGCTGATGTTGTCAGTATGCTTGTCTTGATTGTTGAAGTCTATATGGGCAGCTTCCCTGTCATGTCTAGAAGAGACTACGTTATACCTGTTGTCTTGGTCCTCTGTTTCTTGTAATCTTTCTGCCCTCTCTTTTGTTTACTGAGCCTTGGTTGTAGGGAGTATAGTTCACTTACCTCCTGTTCCATAAATCACTGGGTAATAGATTGTGAGAAAAAAAGGAAATGTTAGTGAATCAACCTGAGGTTGCTTAATTTGTATATTTTTGTGCCTGGTTGCTGAATATTTGTCATCTAAAAATGGGTACTCAGAGATTCATGTATCAAAGATAACACAGAAGTTAAATTCACAAAGTGATTATTAGAAGATATATACCTATAATCTCACACTCATGAAGTTGAGGCAAGATGGTTGTGAATTCAAACCTGGCATACGTAACAAGTTGAAAACTAACTTGTAATATGTAGCAAGACTGTCTTTCTCTCTCTCTTTCTGTATGTGTGTATGTGTGTGTGTGTGTGTGTGTGTGTGTGTGTGAGAGAAAGAGAGAGAGAGAGAGAGAGGGAGGGGGGAGGGAGG
>NW_021620542.1:2597237-2611179 GCF_004785775.1 Grammomys surdaster
TGGCTTCAGCTAGTACTTCAAGAACCATAGGTGAAATGAATAGGCATAGTAGATACCACTGCCTTGTTGCTTTCTTCAGTGTGATTGCTTCAAACTTTTCTGTATTTAAGAAGAGGTTGATAGTGAGTTTCTCAGTTATAGCTTTTATTTAGTTGAGGTATGACTCCTCAAAGTAGCTATTCATACTCTGAGACTTTTATCATGAATGAATTTTGGGTTTTGTCAAAGTGATTTTCTATATCTATTGAGACGATTGTGAAATTTTGCTTTTTGTCTATTTATGTGATTTCTTATTGGTTATTTTATATATTTACATTTTAAATATTATCCCCCTTCCCAATTTCCCCTCCCCAAATTCCCTATCCCCTCCCTCTCCTCCTGTCTCTATGAAGATGCTCACCCACCCATTCACTCCTGCCTCAGCTGTCTAGCATTCCTCTATGATGGGTCATGGAGCCTCAACAGGTCCAAGGGGCTCCCCTCCCATTGATACCAAATAAGGCAATCCTGTGCTACATATCCAGCTGAAGTCATGAATCCTCACATATGTACTATTTGGTTGGTGGTTTAGTCACTGGAGGCTTTGGGGGGTTTTGTTGGTTGACACTGTTGCTCTTCCTATGGTGTTGCAAACCCTTTCAGCTCCTTCAGTCCTTGACCTAAATCCTCCATTGGGGTCCCCACACTCAGTCCAATGGTTGGCTGTGAGCATCCACATCTGTATTGGTCAGGATCTGACAGAGTCTTTCAGGGGACAGCTATACCAGACTCCTGTCAGCCAGCTCTTCTTGGTGTTAGCAATAGTGTCTGGGTTTGGTGTCTGCAGATGGGCTGGATCCCTAGGTGGAACAGTCTCTGGATGACCTTTCCTTCAGTCTCTGCTCCACTCTTTGTCCCTGCATTTCCTTTTGACAGGAGGAATCTGGATTATTATTATCAAGGTAGGTGGGTGGCCCTAGGGTGGGTGGCCCTCTCCTTCAACTGGGGGTCATACCTATCCACTGAATATGTTCTCTACATGTTCTATCTCAACTTTTTGGGGTATGTTGGCTAATGTCCTCTCTGTTGGGTCCTGGGAATCTCTTTTGACTTGAGTATGTTGAACTATCCGTGCATCTCAGAGATGCAATTTGATAGTTGTATATATTTCTGGTATATGTCTACTTTCTGTTTGCCAGTGTCTTGTTGAGTATTTCTGAGTCTATGTTCATTAAAGATATTGGCTGGTAGTTTGTTTCCTGTTGTCTCTTTGTCAAGCTCAGATATTAGAATAATAGTGGCTTTGTAGGGGGTTAGAATGTTCCTTCTATTTCTATTGTTTATGAGAGTTTAAGGAGGATTGGCTGTAGATCTTATTTTAATATTTGGTAGAATTATACTGGTTCAGGATTCTTTTATCTGGATGATTTTTTATTATTGTCACAATGTCTTTATTTGTTTTGGGCCTGATTAGATTGTTGACATCTTGACTTAATTTTGGTGACTTAGCTTAATCTAGAAATTTATCAATTTATTTTAAGTTTTCTAGCTTAATGGAGTACAGGTTGTTAACAGATTCCCTTATTATAATCTGAATTTCTTTGGTTTCTGTTGCAATCGTTCCTTGTTACTTTTATTTGTTCATTAGGTAATTTCTTTCTTCTTTGATTGGTTGAGCCAGGGGCCTTACAATTTTGTTTATTTTTTTCAAAGGAAAAGATCTTACATTCATTGATTATTTATATTGTATTGTTTGTTTCTATTTTATTTATTTCTGCTTTGAGTTTTATTTCCTCTTCTTGTCAACTGGGTTTTGATTTCATTTGTTCTTGTTTTTCTAACTGTTTGAGTTGCATCATTAAACCATTTGTTGATAAAAACCATTTCTGATTTTTCAATTTTATCATTCACAGCTAAAACTTCTCCTCCTAAGACTTCTCAGTGTGTCTCAGCTGTTTTGTTTTGTTGTGTTTTCACCCTCATTTTGTTTAAGTTTTTTTTTAAATATTCTTTAGCTCATTCATCATTTACTAAGAAATTTAGTCTCCATGATTGTGTGTAGTACTAAAAGTTTTAGGAAGTGTTTTGTTTTGTTTGCTGTCAGTTTTAGGTTTTATTTCATTGTGGTCAGATAGTATACAAGGAGTGATTTCTATCTTCTTAGTGATTTCTATCTTCTGAAAATTGTAAAGAAATGTTTTATGTCCCAGCTTGTGTTCTTTGTTAGAAACCTTTTCCATGTACTGTTGAGTAGAATGTGTATTATTTTGGTGTTTGATAATACTATTCTGTAGATAGCTATTAAATCTATTTAATATATGATGTCAATTAATTCTGATATTTTTTACTTTTTTTTGTCCAGATAGCCTGTATATTGGAGAAAGTGAGTTGTTAAAATCACCTACTATTAATGGAGTATGCTTACAGAAGCTTTTCAGTTTCATGGAGTGTCATTTATTAATTGTTGACATTCGTGCTTGTGCTGCTGATGTCCTGTTCAAGAAGTTGTCTCCTGTGCCAATATGGTCAAAGCTATCCCTCACTTTGTCTTCTATCAGGTTCAATGTATTGGATTTTATACTGACGTCTTTGATCCACTTGGACTTGAGTTTTGTGCAGGGTGATAAAAATGGCTGATCATTTCTCTTTTCAAATTGCTGATATCCTACATCTGCCAATGTATTAGTTGACTTAAGTAGAACGTCCTCAACAGTTGACCCTGAAGAGATGGTTTTTCCTACTTGTTTTAGCTGCCACATAGAACTCTCACACCTCTCTAGTCTAATTCAGAATACTATTTGTTGAAAATATGTTTTATCAATCCTCACCTTACTTTAATGCAACTATAATAAATTAGTTCACTTATATCTTCTGAAACTATTCTTATAGCATGTATGCCAAAAAGATCTTACTTCATGGATTCTCTTAAAGATGTCTATATAAATAGAATCAATTAATAATTTCCCTTAGAACTACTTATAGAAGAGTATGTTTTCCTAGTCAAAACAGATACTTGTTGGATTATCTTTTACAGCCTACAATCCAAAATATATATATTCTAGTGTTTATCCAATTATTTGGCTTTCTAACTACTTTATCTGCTATTGTTTCTTGAAGTCTTTATTTCATCATGCCTAAACATTTGATTTTATCATTTTGGATTTTAAGAACCTCTACTTTGGTTTCCTCATTTATTCTACACACTAACCAAATCCCTAGTCTTTAATTGTTAAATAGGGTTTATCTCTAAGTTTCTGTGAAATCAAATATAATTTTTTTTGTTCATAAGAGAAAGACCAATAATTATTATCAATATATTTTAATGTGAATGTAATTTTGTAATCAGAGAGTGACTCAATTTCATATCAATTTTTTTGCTTCTGGGTAAAAGGAATTGATCTGGCAGAAAACCAACTCAAAGTTATAGATCTGTGAAAGTTATTAACCTCTCAATGCCCCATTTCGATTTCCATTCTGCAGGAAACAACGATAAACACACCCATCCATTTTATGTTCCTCATTAAAGCTTGAAATTTAACAAGAAACGAGCACATCTTGTTTGGGCTTTAAACTTGGAATTTTTTATATTTTTCTAAGATGATTCCAGTTCCCTGGAGAGGAACAAGCTAACAAGTGCCCCCAGTCCTCTTGGACAGCTCTTTCCATATGACTTAAGGGCCCTTCTCCTACTTTCAATTCCAACTATCTACAAAGTACCACAGTCATCACACCTGCATCCGTAATGAGCTAATACTATAACTCTGATGCGGGCTCATTATCATTCAAAACCCTAACCATATCACTTCCTTCTCTTTGTACACCTGATTATTTTTAAACTGTTTTGGAAATCTGTCATTGAAAAATGACAAATTCCTGACTTTTCTTCCCACTAGTTGTTGTTTGTTGGATCAATCAGTAACTGCATGTTTATTAGATTTATTGCATTCTCTTCTGTCACATCATTTTTCCAATGCTTTTTGTTCTCTGAATACCCATCTAAATACAGCAATGAAATAGAAAAGCTGCCTGTTGCCTCCGATTGACAATTAGGCATTGGCCCTAAGCCAAGCTGCCTGAGCCAGCACTAATACGATTCACAACTGGAAGAGACAATCAATTAATCAATACTATAATCTGGAACTGAGCACAGTAGCTCCAGCTACCCACTCACAGCTATTAGATTCAACTGACTGACATCATTTAGGATTAACCAAGTAAAGAGCAAGAAAACTGAAGATTCCTTTAAGGACTTTTTACCCTAAAATTACAGCATTACATTCATTTTGTGTGTGTCTATAGTGCTGCAACATTGTAATCTGATATTACAGTGAAATCTGATGTAGCAGTGAAGTCTGATAAAAAATTATAAAGATCAAGCATAGTAAATTTGAACAAGAACACTAATGGAATTCTTGGTTTGAGTTCAAAGAAAATAACTCCATTTAAAATAAGACTGTTTTGAGAAATCTAAACATGATGATCTAAAATGGTTTTCTGACATTATTAAGAATTTCTTAACATAATTTACATATTCAAATAGTCACGTACTTATTTGTATCACTTGAGTAAATAGGTACCATTTGATTACAAAGTCTTAAAATAATGATGGAAATGTGTATATTCTTAATCTGCCTTCTATAAATGAGCAACTTTTTCAAAATTAAACATAAATTGAGAGGCAGGAGGCAGCTCAACAGTTAAGATCACATGCTCCAAAATAGAAAAGATCTGACATTAGACCTTAACACATAAACAATTTAACATGGCTCCCTACAAATATCTGTCATCAGGGTTCTGAGAGAGGGGCTGACATCAGCTCGGGATTGACAGGTACCAAGATAGCTGAAAACATAAGACCCAAGTTCAAGGACGGAACCAGCCTCAATAGTAAAAGATAAAGAGTGAAGGATGAGATCACCAGATGCCTTCTATTCCCCTGGGGCACGCACAGGCCAGACACCCACATTTATACTCACACTAGCACACAAGAACATATTAATAAATAAAATAAATCTTTTAAAAAAGAGAACTCATGCAGGTCTTGAAAAACAATAACAAATAAAACCTCCGGTATGTTCTGAAAGAACCGTAAACTACAGCAGCACTTTGAAGGTCAAGGGTTCCAGCCAGGGCTGACCATGTACTGACAAATGCCTAATTTCACAGGAAAGCTGTATCCCTGTGATAATGCTGCTGTGGGTTCAGGTGTCTTTGGATCTTGGTGTGCGTAGGCTCTGACACTCTGACTACCCATAACTTGCAATGTGTCTAATCTGGTACTATGAAAGCCACACTAGGATGTGAATTTTTTTTTTCTTTTAAGAAGCAAAACATAAAGCAATCTTCTTTGAATTCAGCAAACATGATAAGGGTTGCCAGGTTTTCTGTCAACATATTCCTGAGTGGGATGATTTTATCTGCCTCATGGTGAGGGCCATGTAGAAAGCCTGTCTTTATAATAAAGAATTATCCCATCTTTCTTTATTGGAAAATGTAATGTGGAAATGCCTAATATTTGATACTGATTATATTGTGTCAAGTTGAGGAAAGGTGCTAAGATTATAATCTGACAGTATATATTTTTCCAATGATTGACATCTATTCCTAACTTGAGGAACATTGGAAATTCAAAAGTTCTTTTAGGGATGTCATAGACCAAACCAAGAAGCTTCATATGACCTAGAGTTGGTTAGAAATTAAGATAGACACAGATCTTTTTATTGTGACCTTTACACGCATTATTTGTGATTTTTTTGAGTTCTATAAAGCAAAATAAGACTTCAGAAATACCACAAAAGTTTTGGAAGAGATAAATTAAAATAGAAGCAAGGATCTATGTGCTTTACTAAGAAATGTGTGTATTAAATGAATTGGTAATGTTCAGTTAAGGCCAGCATGATTTTAGCCATATCAACTTCCACTGAAAATGATTTGTATTCATATTTCATAGTACCTAATAGCTGTCCCTATAACTGAACAATATATTCTAAATAGAATTTTATGAAAGAGCACATATGTAATTTAATAAATAGATTTTTATTTCACTGAGGCAAAGGACAACATTAATTTTTAGCCTACATGCCTACAAAAATACATGAACAACAGAAAAATAAAAAAAAAGTTAAATTTAAAATGTGAATTAAATTTAAAATGGTGGCATTTAAATTGTTTTGCTAGAAAGATAATTGAGTCACTTTCAAGTTTATCTGAAATGAATGCATTTTTATTTTTCTGTTCAAAAACTGAAAGCTAAAACTGGAATTATTATGATTTTTTGGTTGGTTTATTTTTCCACTGTAAACCCCAAATAAGTAGTGGAAATATTACACAATTGAAAAGAAAATGCATACTATTGATTTAAAATGAAATAATGAAATATCCAATTTGGAGCAGAAAACAAGGATTTAATGTTTCATGTTACTTACTTGTTTCAAAATATCTATCTTCATTTTAGAAAAATTTTGAGATAATATATAAATCTCTCTGTAACAGAGTAGGATATTTTGTTTTAACATCATTCTATTTCAAATATCATTTAGGTAGGTTTGAAAACTAATTCAAATATGAAAAGGTAGTAATTTAAAATAAAAAGCTACATTAAAGTATGTGAGATATAAAATAGTGGCACAATGTTAGAGATGATGTTGAAATCGTGGTAGCACAACAGTTGGTGTTTCCTAGAGAGCTTGAGTAACAGCAATGCCAATCTTGGCTTTCTAAAAAACAGGAAAGTAACCATTTACTGCCAAAGGCCAGAAGAGAAAAGCTTTAGATAATTAGACTGTTCTGACTTGAGCAGCTAGTCAATTATGCCATATTAGCATCAAGAACCATGCACAAATGAAGAAAGAATGCAAGTAATTATGGTGAAAACCAAAACAACAAAAAACAATCAAACAAACAACCAAACCAAACCAAATCAAAACAGAAAACTTCCTTTACAAAGAACAGGCAAGAGGCCAGCTTCAGCCCTCCACATGCTCATAGCAAGTATCTCCTGAATACCTAGCTTTAGCCCTCCAGGTGCTGACACAGAGAATCTCAAGACCTAGCTTTAACCCTGCAGGTACTGATGCCAAACCTCTCCTTAAGACACTAAGACAAACCTGGCGGCACCAAGAAGCAGATTTTAAGACAAATTCTACTACACAGAAGGACTCCATGGGCAAACTTTGTTGACATGAGAAAGGAAGTTTAGAAAAGTGGACTAGACCATGGAAAGCATCATCTACAAGGACTATCTCATAAATAATAATATGCTCCAAGTATTTTCTGATCACAGCCCTGTATGCAACTCTGAAATAGAGCTTAAAATTAAGTAAAAAATTAATTTTGGCCTAATGTCAATAAGAAGTATGGATTGATGGCTGCTCATAATGGAAGAGTTGTTTCCCTAAAGCCATTAGCTGAATATTTATGATGTTATACCATTAAGCTTAGCAACAAAATTAACAATGATAGTTGATATTGTGGTATCTCCGTTCACTCATGGATTGGTTTTTATTTGCTTTTTTATAGTCATCCATGAGTTAACCAGTGTCTAACTCTATTTCACATCCACTGCATAGCATCCGAAACATCACAATATCTTACATTGCAAATTAAAATCAAGAGCATGTTAATGTCAAGATGATGCACAGGAATGTCATCAATGCTATAGGGATCATGTGTAAAAACAAGAAAGAAGTTTGTGGAATATTATACTATGAGGAGATTTGAGCTCTCGTTTTGGATACTTTTGTCTTATATATCAGGTCTACCAGTCACTAATAATATAATTTTTAACAGGTTTTAACTTGTCTTGGTTTGGTTTACTCTTGGTACAATGAAGGTGACATTAACTTCCTCTTGAATGTAGGTGATTGAATAAGGCAAGGCATAACGTGTTGTCAATCAATATCTAATTTTAATTTAGCTAAGGAATATACTATAAAGTAAGGTGCTAGGTTGAAGAGACATTTTCAAAATAGGCAGCTATAATCCAGAAACCTAGGACACAGAATAAACTATAATCCAAAAGCTAAGGACACAGAATATAGACATATACTTCGTCAAGGACTGAAGCTTAACTCCATGGCAGAGCTTGCCTAGCATACACAGAAGCTTTCCTCAAAATAGGCAACTAACTGAAAGAAACTGATTCTGTTTATATATTTATTTACTTTAGTATTAAGGAATGGATTCAATTCCTTGCACTTTGCTGTAAAAGAGTTATTTTATGTTACTCTACTTTCATAGGATTAAAAATAAAAAAAAAAACACCACCAACAACAACAACAACAAAAACCAAAGGGTATTCTTCATATGGAGACTACCAAGAAATCATTTGTGATCCTAGAATTTATAAAACATAATGGTGTAATGTCTAAGCTAAAACTAAGAATTCTACAAGCCACAAGCTTGCAGACATGATCCATTGCAGCACAGAGGAAGACTGATTTGGCTATGTTAATGGTGTCGCTGGAAACTTCAATAAAAATGAATTCATGTGTATTTCCTTCAAACTAATTTAGAGGCTCAAGGAATTGAAAAGTTCAGCAAAATGATCTCACCCATGATAAGAAAATCAATAGGAACAGAGAAGAGACTTCAACAACAACAACAAAAGCCAAGGACTTGTTAAGCATTTAGGGACTGATGAAAAGTACTATTCAGGGTGCCAATGTGAGCCAGATCTCCCAATAGTCAATACAAAAGACACATGGGATCTAGCTGTGAACATCAGCTAAATTCAAAGAGAAGTAAACTTATGCTACCTCATAGATTCAGCAATGCTAAGTCCTTTTATCTCTTTTACCACTTTTCCATTTATTCTAGTCCAACACCAGTGACAAAGATGAATGAGAAAAAGGAAATTTCACCCGAAGTAAAATCCATAGTTTTGATATATTGACAACATGAGACTCTAAAATTACTGAATTGAAACAGTTTTATATTTAAAATCACCATAGGTTTTCTTGGCATCTAAAAATGGGCAGAAATGTAATTGGACTTGCTGAAATTAACATTGAAAAACAGAAAAAAAAACTAGCTATTGTAGAAAAAATTAAAGAGATAATGAAGCTTGTTTTGCAATTATGTTGGTTTGCTTCATGATTACACTTACTAATATACTCATTCAGTGTTTCCCAGTTTTGCTATGTTGATATCTATATTAACTCTGTTATATACATGAACTAAATGAGCTGAAAACTCAGCCTCTATGCTTCATTATAATAAATATTATAGTAAATATCTCTCTTGGGAAAGATACCATTCTGGGACCTGAGAATAAAGTGGATTTTATAGACTCTAATAATATTAGGTTTCTGAGAAATGAAAAAAATATTTAAACAAGTATGACAGGCAATATAATGACCCTCCCCAAGACAAATGCATGTAAATTCACAGAACTATTAAGTATATTATTATACATGACAGTGGTGGAAATTAATGACCTATGAGGAGGTGCAGAAAGTATCTTGCACTTTGGGTGATTCTAATGAAATTACAAAGGCTCATAAAGAAAAAAAAGAGATAAAAGCATCCGTCTCAGAATGTTGTCATGACTGGTCAGATCAGGCAGATGGCAGAAAGAAAAAAAAATAGTTTCTATAGTGCTAGCTTTGAAGCCACAGGAAAGAGGCACATGCTAAAGAAGAGAACTTCCAGACATTGCAAGTTTGAGACTGACCCTCTTGCTCTAGAAGAAATAAGCTGCTCATTTCATTGAGAATCCTCATAGAAGAAAATGGTATTTGTTCAGTGTTAAGCAACAGATCTATGTAGTATAGTGTCTGTGTAAAACTAACGTAATAGACAAAATTGAAGCACAATGAAATTGTGGTAACAGAAATTTATAGCCATTTTAGTCATTGTGCTTCAGAATGTATTACCTAACCAAAATATCTAGAATGGGCATCCTGAAATGGTGGTGGGTAATATAAGATTTGAAGAATAATTTATCGAGAAAAAAAAATCTAGAATAGAAAAGTGAATAACTTGTGAAAGAAAAGAACAAGAGTTTCCTGCAAGAATTGCTTTCAGTCTTTACAGAAGGACATAGAATGAGGTTTCATAATGAAATGTTTCACCAGTTCATAATGGTAAATATATTAAGACTGATTCTGCTCTGACATGCTGTGAAGTTTGAACTTTTATCACAAAAACAGCAGAAATACATGAAAATATTTATAGGGAAGTATTATTACTATACTTTTGTATGTATGCTGTGGTGAATTAAAATAAGAAAAATTTTAAGGAAGATCTCTTCAAGAGAAATATCCATCATTTAGAAAGATGATTGCATTTTCTTGGACTTCAGTAGTAGCTATACAAATGAATAAAAGTATCCGGAAAACAATCTGGCATTTGAACATAAAGTGAGCTCATCATTTGCTAGCTGAAGTGGTGCCCAGGTAGCTGAGTAGGCATTTCTGAAATAGAGAATCCAAAAAAAACCCAAATATGGTAAAGTGAGAAGAAAAAATCATGACCATACATCTCAAGGTACAGTCTATGGCATGCAGCTCATAATACTTGTAAAATGTTCACATGGAATGTAAATAAGAAATTGAGTACTTAGACAGAAATCCAGGCAGGGATGTTGGATTTGGGCTTGGTGAATAATTTGGGTGACATCCGTAATGTATGTCCTAATAACTTTGGAAGTAGATGCATTACACAAAGTTTTTGGATTCATCTAAGAAGTAGTCAGAGTGAAACAAACACAGAAAGAGCACAATGGTACCTTAGATGTCACCAGGATTTTAATGAGACTGAAAAATAAAAGGGACCATTCTAAGCCAAAATGAGAGGAGAGAGGAAAATGAGACAAGCTTGGAGAGAGTTATACTGCAGACAGAAAAGAAACATATGCTCAAAAGGAGAAGATTCCAACAGCATCAAATGTTTCCAAGAATTCAAGTAAGATTCCTGAACAATGTCCATGTCTTGAAATTCAACATTGTGTGAGTACAGAAAATGAAGACAACAAATATAAACACATTCAAGAATTTTGACTGCAGAGAAAGAGAAAAATATTTCCAGAGGGATTTAAGTATTAATTTCATTATTTTTATTACTATTATCATTTTCTTCTTACTTTATGTATATTTGATATTAAAATCATTCTAGTGACATTCATTCTTTTGTAAAATAGGAAAAGCAAGATGCAAGCAGGCTGTTTCTACTGATTATCACTATTTTAAGGAATCCAGAATCCAAGGAACCAGAGTATAAACACATACATTGTCAAGGGCTGAAATTTAACTCCGATGTAGAGCTTGCCTAACATACACAAAAGCTTGTATTCCATCCTCAGGACTCTGGTCATGGGGAAAAGTATACAGAAGTTTTGTACATGGAAAGTTTTCTCTTCTTTATGCAAACAGGATAAAGAAAAAAATGTATGCAGGTTGTAGTGTAGAATATGTAAAGTCTGTTTTCATGCAATGACTTTATGTATCTAAATGGATGGGATGAACATTCAAGAATAGTTGGAAAAGTTTGAAACAGTATCTGAGAAGCATGGAAAATATGTTATATAATGGAAAGCAGTGAGGATTCCAAGGAAATGTGGAGATTATAGGTAAAATTAAAAACCATTCAAATATATTCTTACCGTTCTGTATCTTTTTTAGGAAAAATTCTGTAGCCGTTATCAAAATATTTTAACAGCCCTGGTTTATTCGTAAGAAAAAAATGTTATTATAAGACTAGCAAGATGTCGCCCTGGTAAAACTCCTTTCTACCAAGCCTGACTACCTGGGTTCAATACTCAGAGCATACATGGTGATAGGAGAGAGCAGACTCACTCAGAGTGTCTCTGGACACCATATGCCCATCATGGCTTCTGCATGCCACTTCCCACACAAAACATATAAAAACTAACTTTTGAAAATCTCACTCTAGGTATTTTTCTAGACCATGGGTAAAGAGCATGCAGTGCTCATTGGCAACAAACAGGTGATGCTCTTCTGCTAAATACAGGCCTTCAGATGTTCTTCTTTGATTTAATATGATCATGTGTCACCATGCTGCTCATTTAAGATTTGAGACATACGAACTTGCAATGCATTTTGAGTTTAAATTTTCTTCTAATTGCCCTTATATTAATGAGATATAGCCTATTGGGCTAAGGTGAAGAGAAATTAAATTTTGTAGCAAATAGTGTTTCTGTGTGGGTGTGTGTCTGTGTGTGTCTGTGTGTGTCTGTGTGTCTTCTGAAGTAATGTTACTTTCTGTTATTCAGGGTATTACACAGTTTGCCATCCAGGAAGAAAGTAAACAAAATTATTTATGTAAAACACATTTTAATTTACCTATAGCTCTGTCAGTGAAATCTGTAGCTTCATCACGAAGATATATGAATGAAGTGTCTTGGAACACTTGTGCTCCCATTCAAAAGCCTATCCATGTCTTTAGATGTGTCCCGCCTCATGATTAGATTTTATTTTTCAATTTCCATTTCATGGATTTTGTTGCATCTACAGTCTCTCCTTTTAATTAAAATTAAAATTTAAAATTTTAATTTAAACATTTAAAAATTAAATCTCCTCTGCTAGGCTGTCTAACTTGGAGCCAAAAAAAGGACCAAAAATTCTCATTTTTTCCCATCTTCTGGTCACTTAACAGATTAAATATGATTAAAAGCAAAGTACCTTGTATATGGAGTGTGGACTTTGCAGTCCTATTTTCTGATCATTAATTGTGGCTTTTCCCAATACTATTTGAATAACCACCATATAATATTGTGCACTAAAGGAGTACAAAACTGTTACTTGACATGTAATGGTTTGAGTTTAGTGTGCAAACAAGCTGACATGGCTAAATCAATATGATTAATATTATCCATCTATTTTCTGATTTTTGTGCAATATTTAAAACTTACATTTAATTATTTTCAATTACACTGTGGGACTGCATAAGGGTATCTTGGTTCATAGTTGGGCAAGGGCCTGGAACCCCGAGACCCCAAGGGAGAAACAGCAGGTGTTCAGCCACGTCTCCAGAACCCAGGGTCCTGACACACAGTCTAGTCTCCATGGACTTACACTGTTCAGTAACATAGGCCATTACAGCCCCTCCCAAAGTGCACAGGTAGAGGGCGTGACTTCAGGCCTCATGCCCTAGAGAGATTTACACACTAATGAAGGCCAGAGGGTGGAGCAAATTAAGCATTCTACCCAGACCCTCCCCTTTTCTCCCTCCCTATTTAATTGAGGTCTGCCCTGAGTTTCAGGGGGGATACATCCAGATCCATCCACCATCCGCTATGACAATAAACCCTTTTGGAACCAAGGACTTTCTCGTGTCATTGGAGCCTGCCGTCTCCAAAGCCTCCAGGCTTTGGAACCCTAGACTTTCTCTTGTATGTGGGACCCGCCAGAATGGAACACCTCCGAGAATTTCCCACTGCTGCTGCCTATTTTCCCACATTACACAGCAGACTTTTATTAACTATACACACTATACTGTATAAATATGTATCCCATTTATTCCTTCCATCTAAATAAAACTATAGCACTTGACAAATATTTCCACTTGTCTCATCTCATCTCTGTTCCTGGTTATTATTATCCTATTATGCTCCCATGACTTCAACACTTTTTAATTCTACAAATAAGATGCATCACACATATCATGAGTGAGGCCTAGCTTTTTTAAAAAACTAGTTTCCCGTTTTGGAGACAGAGTACCATTCTACCACCGAGTAGATAAACTACACATTTCTTTTGAAGAACATCTAACTTGTATGGTGATTTGAATGAAAATGTCCACCATAGTCTTGTCCATTTGAACTCTTGGTCCCCACTTGATGGCATGATTTGGTAGGTTTCAGACATGTTGCCTTGCGAAGGAAGTATGTCACTTGGAGGTGAGTTTTGAGAGTTTAACAAGTCACACCATTTGGAGTTCTCTCTCTCTCTCTCTCTCTCTCTCCCTCTCCCTCTCCCTCTCCCTCTCCCTCTCCCTCTCCCTC
>NW_021620542.1:2611579-2663046 GCF_004785775.1 Grammomys surdaster
CCCTCTCCCTCTCCCTCTCTCTCTCTCTCCCCTCACCTTCTTGAATTTCAAGATGTGAGCTTTCAGCTTTTTGCTGCTATCCTTTTTCTCCGTTATTACAAACTCTAATTTTGTAGAACCATATTACAAATAAACTCTTCCACAAGGTGCATTGTTCATTGTGTTTACTACAACAAAAAGTAACTAATGCAGATTTATCGATGTTGTAGCTATTGTGAGTATGGCTGCTATGTATATGCAAGGCAATATTACTCTGGTACACTATTTCTACTACTTTTGGGTATAGACCCAGGAGTGTGGTTTACTTGATCACATGGTACCTGTTTTTAATTTTTACATGAATTTCTCTATACTCTTCCAAAATGTTTTATAATTTACATTCCTACCAAATATACACAGCTCTCTCTTCTGTGCATCCTTAATGTTATTTACTCTTTACATTTTTTTATGAAAGTACACTGTAACTGGCAGAATCTTATTGTTGATTTGGTTAGCTGTACACCTTACTTGCATTTGTTGATTATATATATGACTCTGAGAAATGTCTCATGTCAATTTCCTAGCTTTTGTAACTTTTGCTTTCTTGCTTGCTTGGTTTTACCTTTCAATCTTTTTAATTCCTATATAATTTGAATGTTAACCACTTATTAGATATTGCAAATGTTTTCTCCCATTTTGTTATTTGTCTTTATATTTTGCTTTCTATACTCTTTGTAATACTATTTCAATATATTGTTTCTACATTGTGTGAAATAGAAACCTCTCTATCTCTCCATTTTCATTTTGTGCAGTAATTTCAAAGTCATATGTAAAACATAAATAATCATTTCTGAGTAAATATTGGATACTAAGTCTTTGATTTCTATCACCTTTTGAGGGTTAGTGGTTTCACTTAAGTCGTTTTTAAAATTAATTTCCTTTTTAAATCTTTTTTATTGGATTTTTTTTATTTTCATTTAAATGTTATCCTCTTTTCTGGTTTCTGCCACAGAAAACCCCTATCCCACTTTCCCATCCCCTTGACCCTTCTATGAGGGAATTTCCCCATGCTCCTATCCATTCCCTCCTCCCTTCCCTGGGACATCGAGCTGTGCTGACTGTTGGAATGCATGAGGCAGGGGTCCAGCTTATCTTTTCTGCATGTGAGTAGTGTTTCCATAGCCATATAAGAAGAGGTAGTTTTACCCTAATGCGCATTCTTGCCATGTTTGTTTTGCATGAACTGACTGTTAATGTATCCCTTATTTCTAGGCTTTCTCTCGTGTTCTGTTGCTTAATATGTCTAAGTTGATTACAGCGCCAAATATTTTTATTGCAACATTGCCTTGTTGTTTCTGATCATTTCTTGTATCCATTCATTGTTCTTGGTGACTTCATATTAATTTAAGAGCTTCTTTTAATTTTGTGTAAAAATGCATTAGGAACCTCTATAAGGATTTTTATCAATCTGCGAATAGCATAACATTGAGCAGTTATATCTTTTTAGGTTTTTTTCCTTTATTACTTTTATCTGTGTTTTATAGCTTTTAGTGTGAAGGCGTTAAACCTCTTAGTTGAATATTAAAGTATTGCACTTTAATTTTTTTGTTGTTTTGTGAGTTGGACTCTCATTTTAAATTTCCCTTCAAATACTTCCTTGGTAGTATATAAATATCTTACTAATTTTTTAATATCAATGTTTATTTTATACTGGAACTGAAATTGTAAAATGATTTAAAAAGTATTTTGGGTGGAATCTTTGGAGATTTGTCTATGTCAGATTTTATTATTAACAAATAGAGATAATTATATCTCTTCTTTTTCTACTATAAAGCAGTTTTCTTTCATTCTCTTCTGTTATTACTCTGTCCCGAACTTCCAGTACTGTGCTGAAAAGAACCAATAAGTAGGCACCGCTGCATTGACCCTCAATACATAGGAAAAGTGTAAGATTATTAAGTGCTAAGTGATCCTCACTATTAGTTTGTAATATATGAGATTTAAAAGTTGAAGTACATTCTTTCTCTTTCTATACCATTGACCTGTAATCAAATTTACCTATGTGTATGGAGGTGAGGGGAGAAATAGTTTTGTGGAGTGAAGTTATCATTAAAGGCCAAGGGCATTGGGGTACCCATAGAGGTGGAGTTACACATAACTGAGTCATCCAATATGGCAGTTGAGAACCAAAGCCAGGTCTTCTGCAAGAACAGTACTTACTTGTTCATAACCAAATTATTATATCTCTAGCCCCTGTTCAGGCTTGTTATCAAGAAAGCATACTAATATATATGAAGCATTTTTTTTTTTAATTTTGGGGTTGACTGTAATCTCTTCAGATCATCCTGTGCAGTTTAACTGATGAAATTGTTAATACTGTATTATTGCATTTATTGACTTGTGTATGTTGAACAACCCTTGGGTCTCAGTACAAGCCTCACTTTATCAGGGTGCATGATTCTATTAATATGCTTGAAATTTAGTTTGTGAAGATGTTAACAGTTAAGGTGTTTTTCCTTTTCTTATCATGAATGTTAGCCAATGATTTTCTTTACTTATAATATCTTTGTGTGGCTTTAATATCAAAATTATATTTGCCTGACAGGTGAACTTAAAATTAGTATCTCCACTCTGATATTTAGAAGTTTTTGAACCACTGGAATCAACGCACCTTGACTATCTCCCTAGATCTCTGAAGTGAAGCATCAGGCAGTATCTCTTTTTTTATTTTATTTTATTTTTTTCGAGACACGGTTTCTCTGTATAGCCCTGGCTGTCCTGGAACTCACTCTGTAGACCAGGCTGGCCTCGAACTCAGCAATCCGCCTGTCTCTGCCTCCCAAGTGCTGGGATTAAAGACATGCGCCACCACCGCCCGGCATGGTATCTCTTACTGCTCAGAAATTTGTGTGTTTTCAGTACTTTCCTGTCAGTTCACAGGCAGTTTTATGTGTCTAGAATTCATTCATTTTTTATATATATAGTTATTCGTAGTGCTTTCTTATGATCTTTTGTGTTTCTGTGCTATCAATGACAATGTTTTCTCTCTCATTTGTGGTTTTATGTCAGCCCTTTTAAAAACAAGGCCACCTAAGGCTCATTGGTTTTATCTTTTCATAACAATCTTATTAGCTTCATTGGTTTTTCTTCCTCACTCTTTATCTGGATTCTCTACACTAAAGGCTTGGTGGCTTTTTTGGTCTTTTTGTTGTTGTTGTTTTGCTAAGTTGGAGATTAGTCTGTTCTTTTTATACTTCCTTTTTTTTGTCACATCAGAATGTAATTCCTATTTCTTGTTTATAATGTTATAATAACAGAGGCACATGCTATTACAAGTCTCCTTCTTTGAAAGTCTGCAGATAGAACCTAGAATAGTCAAATGTTCTGCTATGGAGCCCCAGCTCCAGCCCCAGTCCCAGAATTCCTTAAGCAAAATATACTACGCTTCTGTGGTACAAAAATATCTCACTAATAAAAAATATCTTCATATTGATAATAAGAAAAGAGATGGTGTTGTATAAAAGCAAAACTCAAACTGGCCACAAAAACAGAAGAGACTTTTATTTTTCTCCTTCTCTACACCAGGATAGACTCTTTACATGATGCTTCTTTGGGGTATTAGAAAAGAAATGAATCAGGAAATAAGAACAGCTTTAGTGACATAGGTATATCTGTGAAGTTATTACAGAGTAAAAGTGCTTTAACAGCTATTAGCTATTTAGATCTCTAAAAAATATAAAAAAAAATGGTTTGAAGAAGAAGACATTAGGAGAATAACTGGTATTACATGAGGTTGTAGGGTGGAGAGGTACCTTTCTTGTAGAATTACACCCTTATAAGTGGAGATAGCACAGTGAGGACATATCCTTTCTTTGTCACATCAGGTAATTGTGATGATTACAGCAATAATCAGCTGTTTGTGACGAAGAAAACAAACATGGGACCTTAATCTTGAACTCTCCAGCCTCAAAAATTTGAGAAAATAGGCTTGTGGTTCGAAGCCACTCAGTCTATGTTATTTTGTTCCTGCAGCTTGAACAGATGAAGATAGTCACAGCCAAGCATAAAAATCTGTTTATTACAATAAAGGCATTTAGTCCTCACACACAAATCTGTAATCCATCCTGCTCCAAGATGCAGACTTTTCATCCATAAGAGCAGTAGCTACCAAAATCACACACAGGCTTCTGAGGAGTGTAAGCACAAACCTTAAGCTCAGCAAAATTCTCTTTAGAAGTGCCTATATTACATCACACATACAGCATTGCCAAAGCAAGAGGCAATTCAGTGTCAATGAGTAGAACAGCATATTCTTGGCAAAGAAGAGTCAGAGTCTTGAGTACTAGGTTGAGCAATAGCAGCATGCTGTAATAGTCAACAGTTGGATCAGTTAAGCTTTTGTAGGTCCTAGTAACTCTTAAAATTCTACTGAAAAGTGTAACCACAAGAGTTGGATTTATGTTTTCTACATCAAATTGTATTTGATGTTTGTCTCTAGAAAACTGAAAGGCACAAAATCTGCCACCTGATTATTCAAAGTACTTCATATTAATACTATTTTGTGGAAATCTAGTCACTTGTTTAAAATTAATAACAACAAGTATTTATATGTGTAGCTAATAATACTCTTTGTATTAATAAGGTAAACAAATCACATTCATTTCCTCAAAAAAGTTAAGACTAATTTCAATGTTTAATGGCTTATGAAAAACTAAGATTTCACATTTAAAATTTTTGATACTTTTTAAATCAAAATTTAGTTGCAAGTTATTTATACTTGAGAAGTGTTTTATGTATATAAAGAGATATATAGACATACATATCAGTCTATCCATCTCAAAACTATACATTCAAATAAGCACACAGACATAACCGATGCAGAGAAAGAGAATGAAAGAGATTCATTATATTATATGTAATGTTTATGTAATACCAAGAATATAAGATTATTTCATTTTGGCTTAATAAAAATTTACCTGTCAATAAGCTATGGAATTTATGTTTACTCCATCTACTACTTGTAAAACTTTGTTTATTTGTTTGTTTATTGTCATCTTAGAAGCTGATGCAAGTGAGCAAAAACTAGTTGCCTCATTTGTTGAGAGTAAAGTTAGTGGTTCTCTACCCAGAGTGCTATTTATATATGAAGATGAACTTTGCAATACAAGTGTAAGCAATCCGCAAACGCCAACTTGTGTTGTGAAAATTCCAAAACATGAAATAGCCTAGGGTTGGCAATTAGTGTAAACCTCACACCATGGGGAGGATGGAAATGTGTAGTACTAAGCCCAGAAAGATGTATTTGATTCTTAATTCACAAGTAAATGTATGTCCCTCTCATCAGTTCTGGTTCATGAAGATTCTAATCAAGCAATTTATCTGGTTCATTTCTCATATGCCCTCATCAACTGAAGTGCAAAGACTACTCAGCAGCCAGAAAAGATGAGGTCAGCCTTGAAAATAAGTGTTGGCCCACTTGCCAGAGGACCAGAAGAAACCAGCATGAACAAATGAGATCAGCTCCTTTTGGACCCATCTCCACAGGGCAACAGCAATATTTAAAGGGTGAAAATTATAATCAAAGTGGTTACTTGGCACCACTTAGAACTCACTCACAACTATCCAGTGACAAGTTGGTTGAATGTTTCATACTGTGTTCTAAATTCTACAATTGTGTTTTCATCTTTATCATCAATGTTGAATAGTCATGCCCCTTGAGAGCCTAGAATCTGCCTGAATCAGTATGTGGCCATTATAATATATACCTTTGTGAATCAAAAACTAATTGAAATATGAAATTTGTTCAATAATTACTTTAGAATTTGCTTGCAATGTTAGAATTTAAATTTTATCTGGTTGTCTTTTACATACTAGATGAGGATAAGTTGAACATCATGTAGGGAAATCTGAAGTCAAGGTAGATATCTTACCTTATGTTATGTCAATGATTTGGTTGAAATCATTGACATGCTAGATTAGACATGGAACTAGTTAGTATCAACCTGTGAATGGAAAGGTGCCAAAGTAACAGTGCCCAAGTCTTCAGAGTCACTCAATGGGGTTCCATAAAATTAGCAACCTAAGTCACCTAGGCAGAAAAATAAAACAGAAAATAAAACAAACAAACAAACAAACAAACAAGCAAATAAAAAACAAACCACAACTGATTTCCTTTCCAAGTCAGGTCCTAGATGTCCATGTTACACCCGATTCATTAATGGTCTGTAAGCAATAAATCTGAATCAAATGACAACTTAAGTGACTGATAGAAAGGTAATCTCATAGGTGGGGTAGAGAACAAACAAATTGTCAATAGTGGCAGCCTGTCTATCAGCCGTCAAAGCAGCACAGTGTTGGCATCATTGCCTTGCCAGCCCCAGTTTAATCTGGAACACAGCTTCATTTGACTCTTGGTAGCACATTGTGAGGGAAACCATCACTTTGTGCCTTTTTAGACACTGCGTGATCCGTGATTTATCAAAGTGTCATTTTGCTGATGAGCTGAAAAACAAACCCCGTGTTGTCAACAACTAACACATTTTACATAAAATATATTATCTAATAGCTTCTAAAATTAATTTTCCAAGATGGTTTCCTCAAAGGAACTAAAAGTAGAAGAAATTTTCAAAAAGTCATCTAGTTTATATTAGGCTTCTAAAGTCAATGTCATGCAAACAATGTCAAATCATTTAACTCTTTCATAGTAAATTCATCAGAATTAATGTCAACTACAGCTCTTTGGTGAGAGTAATTTACAATCCCTTTAAGATATATGTCTATAGGCCTAGCTATACAAAGCAGTCTATTCCCACTAATGAAAATGTCTTAATAATTGTTTGTCTTAATATGTAATTTAGAGACAGAATCAACTTTCTGGCATCTGGGAAGCCTATGAATCTTACAACAGAAAGGCTTCCTCAAAATTAGAACTGCTAAATATGGAGTAAACACTGGAAAATACAGATAAAACTGAAAATACCCAAATATAAGACTCAGACTTCCCCATACAAATATGACCCTGTAGGATTAGAATTAATTGATGTCCAAAATAACAGGACAATAAAGTTAAAATTTTCTGAAAGAATTGAACAAATGCAGACTCTAACAATTCTTATATTTAAAAGAGGGCAACTGCCTTTAATTTGGGAGAGATACATTAATGGCATAATTATTAGGATTTATATAACATAAGGTTATATAACTGGAACTCTATGTTTTTAGAGACTGGATTTTTTTAGTCTAGTATATTGCCGGAAAAACCTAGTCTACCACAAATACTCAGCCTTACTCAGTCATCCCAGTTTATATAATTGAGATTTAAGGAAGCTCCAGTTGGTTATCTTGTGCTTCTCTTAATCAGAGCTCTTTGAGAAGCATAGAACGGGACATGTGAATGTTCAGAATAATATTTCATTGCTAGGAGTAAGGAAAGAGAGCTTTTATGTTTTTGATAAACCTGGTAGTATTCTGGATTTTCCATCCTGATAGCATCAGTGGAGCAGAGGCTCAAATGACTGCTGTTCTGGTGATATGCAGCATTACGTATTGCAAAGCAGGGATGCAAGACGAATTTCCATGGGTGGTAAAGAACTTGCTTTTATACTCAGCCATGTCCTCAGATACTTCTGTAGAAACGTTTGTTCATAGATGTTGACCAGGAACAGGCTTAGAGTTACCTTGGGGTTGTTCCATTACTGAGGATGAGCATAGCCAGACAGTCACCAGAACCAGATGTCCTGTACCCTGAGGTGAATACAGACATGATTTCAGAGGTCAAATCATGAAGGTTGCATGCTGTAGCAATATATTTATTTGTAAATATTAGGAAATATTCTAGAGAGACCTTACTTCTTTTTTTTTCTTTTTTTTTAAATAATTTATTTTTTTAATTTCTTTTTTTTTTAACATGAAATGCTTTTTTATAGTATGTTTTACAAGGGGAGGGGGTAAGAGGGGCCAGGTGGTGGAAAAGTACAAAATCTTCTTGGCCTGTGCCTTGAAACATGTCATGGTCTATACGGTACATTGCCTTGAATTATGATCTACCTGCTGTTCTTCAGAAGATATGGTACACTGCTTGAGTTATTGTCTCCCTGGTATTCTTAAGATGATATGGTACTCTGCCTTGAGTCTATCTGCAGTTGCTAAGCAGGATCTTGCAGTTGCCAAGCTTCAGAGGACATTGTGCAGGTGGGGAAAGGTAGGGGGTGAGGGTAAGGGCGAGGGTCCTGGCTTCTGGCATCTCCCCCTTCTCTGTTTAGTTAGAGAAGGCATCTTATGATCAATCCCAACTATGTGAATTTTGAATTTGGATGTCTAATTATGGGGGGTCTTAGACATGTTCACAACCCCAAAACACTGATGTGAGACAAGTCACATCGATGAGACCTTACTTCTAAGAAGGCTGGAAATTGTCACCTATGTGGATAGAAATACGTCCTATTGATATGATTTTTAATAATATGGATGACTTGAAGAATGGGTAATAGCAGCTCATTTCTATTATTGGCTGTAATTTTACCCCATGTGGAGGCACCATGCATATATTGCCAAAGTAGCTTCCACAAAAAGTTGTTTAAAGTTTATTTCCAAGATAATTCAGAAGAAAGGGCAATGTTGGAGAAAAGCATGATGTGGATTGCATGAGTTCTGAGGCTGGTGGTGACAGAATTATCTTTGCTACCTCTCTATGGCTATATTGCTTCCTGTGTGTGCAAGTGCATGATAAATTGAGTCTGCAATTAACACTAGTAACACCTTGAATACTCACTATATGTTAAGATCAGGAATCAGATTTTTATATGTCTCACCATCTTCGTTGGGATTCTAGAAAGAAAACAATGTAATCATACTCTTTTAGAAGGACAGGAAACAAAGGTGGGAAGATGATTTTATCCAAGATTAGTATTCCAGAGAGAAATAAGTGATGCACGGGTATGAAATCCCAAGTATTCCAAGACAATCTTTGCATGGTTCATAACTGAAGATGAAGCTTCATATGTAATTTACAGTGTTCTTTCAAAAAAAATGAAATCTGTCTAATGTGTTTTCTGTCTCTGTAGGCAATGTCAGCCTGCTTTCTAATACCACAGTCCTGAAATACAATCCCCATTTTGTAATGCAGCATTTGTGCAAGCTTTAATAACAATATCATTTTCTTATGTTTTACCACCTCAGGTTTTATTGTATTGGTAAATAGTACTGAAATTAAATATTCATTAATATCCTGAAATAAATATCACTAAATGAGAATGGAATGGTTCATTGAGCCATTCATTGCCCAAGAGTGCAACATTAAAAGCCTCTTTTTATAAAGGATTGCTTTAGTGGGCCTTTTAAAAGCAATAGTCTCAGTACCACTGGATTGTTGTTTTAGTTTTAAATGACTAGTCTCTGTGTTTTCCTTCATCCTCATCTGTCCCTACATACAGTTTCACTTATTATTAAGACCATGCAGCTTGAGGTCAATAATAAATGCAAAAGTGTCAGGCATTTGGAAGTAGTGAGTACTTGCTGTTTGTGACAAATATGTGTGACTAACTGAACACCAGGAATAGGTTCTTCTACAGAAAGAAACAGATTTCTTTGCTTTTATTCTGATAAAGTCAATTTTATTTCCATATATAATTATATCTGTCTCTTTAATTTTATGTCTAAATAATTAAATGCATTACATCTTCTTCTTTATAAACCAAGTGATGAGTTTTTTCAAGTACAACAGAGATACAGTCTCCAGAATAGTTGCCATCCCACTATCCTGATTTTTCAAAGACACTTAGTAAAAACTTTTCAAAAAAATTAAATTAACACTTGAACCAAAACAAACATTTCCCCTCCTAACTGAAGAGTTTTCTCTGGCAACAATGAGTGTTTACTAGCACTCATCATTTTCTTCTCTATTTTTTGGTATGTCTTTACAAATTTAATAAAAAAAATTATCTCCCTGCTGTTCCACCCTCTGACTATTCCACATCCCATACCTCCTCCACCTGCCCCCGTCTTGACGAGGATGTTCACTCCCCACAACCTCCACACCACCAGACCTCTCCACTTCCCGGGGCGTCTAGTCTCTTAAGGGCTAAGTTCATCTTCTCTGACTAAACCCAGATCCAGAAGTCCTCTGCTGTATATGTGTTGGGGATCTCTTATCAGCAGGTGTATGCTGCCTGGTTGGTGGTCCAGTGTTTGAGAGATCTCAGGGATCTAGGAGAGTTGAGACTGCTTGTCCTCCTACAGGGTTGCCCTCTTCCTCAGCTTCTACCAGCTTTTTCCTAAGTCAACCACGGGGGGTCAGCAGCTTCTGTCCATTGGTTGGATGTAAATATCTGCATCTGACTCTTTCAGCTGCTTGTTGGGTCTTATGGAGAGCAGTCATGATACATCCCTTTTTGTGAGTGCTCCGTACCCTCAATAATAGTGTCAGGCCTTGGGGCTACTTCTTGAGCTGGATCCCACTTTAGGCCTGTGGTTGAACCTTCTTTTCCTCAGGCTCTTCTCCATTTTTGTCCCTGCAGTTCTTTCAGACAGGAACAATTATGTGTCAGAGTTTTGACTGTGGGATGGCAAACCCCTCCCTTGCTTGATGCCCCGTCTTTCCGCAGGAGGTGGGCTCTAAAAGATCCCTCTTTCCTTTATAGGGCATTTCATCTAAGATCCCTTTCTTTGAGCCCTGAGAGTCTCTCACCTCCTGAGTCTCTGGTACATTCTAGAGGGTCCCCCTACCTCCTACTTCCAGAGGTTTCTTGTTTCTATTCTTTCTGCTGGCCCTCAGGATTTCAGTAATGTGTCCCCCACCCAGTACCTAGTCATGTTCCCTCTATTCCCCTGCCTGTCCCCTTCCCCACCCAGGTTCCCCCTACTTTCTTCTCCCTCCCAAGTGGGATTGAGGTGTCCTCAATTGGGCCCTTCAGCTTGTTAACCTTTCTGAATGCTGTGGACTATATCTTGGGTATTCTGTACATTTATTTTTTTGGCTAATATCCACTTAGTGAGTACATGCTATGCATGTCCTTTTGGGTGTGAGTTACCTCACTCAGGATAATATTTTCTAGTTCCATCCATTTGCCTGAAAACTCAGGATGTCCTTCTTCTTAAAATAGAAAAGAGAAAATATATGTGAATTTAAAAATGGAATTTGAGGCATGCCCTGAGCACTCTGAGCCCTCAAGTGAGGCAACCAGAAGGAAACCGTTAGGCCTTTTAGAAACAGTTCTATCAGGTCTGACAGTCAAGAAGCTACCAGAGAGCACCTAATTATGAACATGCATGAAAACAAGAAGCCTGTACCCCTGACAGAAAGTGAGTCAGAGGATGTCCAAGTCACTGTTGGGTGCCACTGTACCTGCTGCCTTTGAACAAACAGTTGCAGATGACGTGAGAGAGAAATTAAGTCATCTTGTAGAAACAGCAAAGACCGGGACAAGATATATTTTAATATTGCAGTGGAAAGTCTGGCTCAGGTTCATTGTCTGAGATCAGTTGATAAATTGTTTTGGTTGTTCATGAGTTTAAAGATTACCAGTTCAAATGAAGAAGTTCTAAGATACTTTGAAGAACTGACTGGAAAACTCCCAGGGTCAGCTTCTTTAAAACTTTCATAAATTAACACCACTTTCAAGAAGAGGAAAGCAAAGCACCAAAAGGCAATTCAGATTGCAGATAAAGAGAAGGCTGACTGTGGACAAGGAGACAAAGCAGATGAGAAAGATGGTAAGAAAAAGCTTTCCAGCAGCACTTCAGATTCACATATTTTGAACTATTATGAAAATTCAGCCGTCAAAGAAGAGATATCAACCTAGTAGGTGAAGTCTTGGCATCTTGAAAAATGAAGCTAGTCAAAGCTTAAGAGAAGAAACAATAGTACAAGTACAGAAGTTTAGAGTCACCTGCTACAGAGCATGAGAGAAACATTGTTTTACCTCCAATGTGGCTGCAAGTGATTTTGGGAGTGCAATTCAACACTACTTTAAGTGGAAGGCTGATATGACCAACTTTGATGTAGAAGTTCTCCTCAACATCCACAATAATGAAGTAATTGTTGCTATTGCACTGATACAGGAGAGTCTCCATCGTAGAAATGTTAGACATTATGGACCTACAACTATTAGGCCAACTCTTCCCTATGGGATGCTCAGTGACTGTGAAGCTAAACCTACTTATGTACTAGTGGATCCAGTGTGGGGACTGGGAGTAATAGCAGTAGAGGGGGCTACAGGAGCATTATCAGTAGATGGAGTTACTGAGTGGTCTCATTGTTACCATATTGCTAGGGACAACAACCCACTGGCAATGAACAGAGCAGCAAATAACATCTCATCTCTATTGACTAAGAGACACATTAAAAATGGAAAAACATACTGGATTTGCCCATTGATGCTGTTCAGTGAGATATCTGCAACCTCCTGCTATGAACTGTTTCTGTGGTTATTATTGTAACAGATATGTCATTTAGAAATAGGATAGGCTCCAAGAAAAGAAATTGGAATCTATATCCAGCTTCTCTTCGGGAAATGAACCCTGTCTGTAGACCTGGGACAGGTAGAGTTGTACTGCTTACACAGGACAAGAAATGTGTTACCAAGGCATTATCTGGAATGGGACATGTATGACAAAGGTTCATACAGTTGGGATGAACATTTGGGGCCTTCATGCTGCAGTTTATCTTTTAAAACACACTCCTCAAGCTTTTGTTTATCCTTTGGATCAAGATAGAGAAAAAAGACCCTCCTTGATAAGAAAAGAATGAAGACAACATAACAGTATTTGTAGTTCTTAACACTGGAAATGTCAGGGAGTTTAGAGGTCAGGTGGGGTGGGAGGTCAAGGATGGAGGGTGGGACATCCTCATGGAGACAGGGGGTGGATAGGAGGTATGGGATATGGAACAGTTGGAAGGTGGATGGGGGATGAAAATCCAGAACGTGAAAAATAATAACAAGGAGAAAGAGGAGGAGGAGGAGGAGGAGAAAGAAGAAGGAGAAGGAGGAGGAGGAGGAGGAGGAGGAGGAGGAGGAGGAGGAGGAGGAGGAGGAGGAGAAGGAGAAGGAGAAGGAGAAGGAGAAGGAGAAGGAGAAGGAGAAGGAGAAGGAGAAGGAGAAGGAGAAGGAGAAGAAGGAGAAGAAATTGTTGCTTTGGAAGAAAAATAGCAGAAAAATAACTGAGTATTACAGGTTACAATGCTTAACCACTGCAGAATGCTTTGTTCTTAGCAAGGTGATTGTGATGGTATTTCTTGAGAAGCCTACACTCCTGGTTTTCTAAGTTCCAGAACACTTTAGGCCATATTCTCTTGCTTGTGCATCCTACTGTTCTATAGTCTAAATTCTTTATATAATCTCAAAAATGGAAGTGCCTCTCAAGACCTACAGTTTATCATCTGCCTTAAAATAAATACATACAACCTAAAAAATAGTTGAGTAGTATTGCATTGTGTAAATGAACCACATTTTCTTATCCATTCTTCTGTTGTGAGACATCTGGATTGTTTCTAGATTCTGGCTACCACAAACAAGGTTGCTATCAACATAGTGAAACACGTGCCCCTGTGGCATGGTGGGGCTTCGTTTTGGGTATATTCCCATAGTGTTATAGCTGAGTCTTCAGGTAGATCTGTTTCCAATTTTCTGAGGAACTTCCAGATTGATTTCCAGTATGGTTATACCAGTTTGCAACCCCATCAACAAGAGTGTACCTCTTTCTCTACATCCTCACCAGCATCTGCTGTCACCTGAGTTTTTGATCTTAGCCATTCTGACTGGTGTGAGGTGGAATCTCAGGGTCATTTTTGTTTGCATTTCCCTTTTGATTCTTACTATCTCAATAATACTAAGCCTTCACATGACAGTGACTTTTATACTTAGCTGACATCAGAACCTGCATACAAGTTAACAAAAGCACCAGTCTGCTTAGTATGCATTCTACAAGGCTTTCCCTCCATCATTCCTCTATCTGTACGTGCAGAGAAACTGCATTTCAAACAAGTTATTTTTCCGTGATAATGAAGTTTCTGGTATGTGGAGTACACTTTGAAAACCCCTCTATAAAGGATGCACACAAACATGTTCTGTAAAGAACGAGAAACAGAGCTGCTAAAGACGACAACTGTAGCATGAAATTCGTCATAGATGCAGGCAAATGAATGGACATAGTTGTCTTTGAAGAAAATGTTACTCATAGGCATTGAAGTTTAAATTTTTTATAATTTTTATATGATACCTGCAGTTGAGGAGAAGAAGTTTTTGTCTATTGCATTGTTTTGCTTCAATTTTTTTCTTTGTGATGGTTTTGTATGTTTTTAATTGAAGTATATTTCAGTCCACCCTTTTCACCCTCCAGTCTGTCTCAGTTAACCTTCTTTCAAAATCCATCCTTAGCTCCTCCAGTTGGTAGACTCCTTTTCTTTATGATTGTCACATAGATTTGTGTGTGTATATGTATATCTATGTGCAACTCTATATAAATACAACTTTCTGAATATGATTTTGTTGTTTGTATGTATATGGGTTCAAGGGTGATCACTCTGTATTAGAAAACTAATAAGGCGGCTCATCCCTGGGGGAAGTTAATTCTCCTTCTCATTGGAGCCATTAGTTGCCTGTAGTTTTCTGTCAAGGACTGAGACTCTGAGAAAAGTTCCCTCTTTCATGTGCACATGTCCATTGATATTGTCATTCTGTCTACGTTATTGAGCTGAGCTCCTCTTATCTGATGGTTCCTGCATTGTGTCCAGCTGTGGTTTTCTATAATCATTCCCATTTGTTATAAATGGAGGCTTCTTTGATGGAGGTAGTAACTACATTTATCATGGATTATAAGGATTTGATTTATAATATAGTAAGGAAATATGTTGATCTAGCAAAATTGTTATAATGGATTCTTTTCTAAGATCCATAAACATACTCTTATTGAAAAACTGGCTAGATTTCTAGTACAATGTCTATGTCCAATTAAATAGCTATTGATTTCTACAGACATGAGTTCCTTCTATTATACTTTTATGCATATATTGCTGTGTTATTAGCTGTCATACTATTGCACTGTGTGTGTGTGTGTGTGTGTGTGTGTGTGTGTGTGTGTGTGTGTGATAGATATTGCAGATAAATAGGGCTATTTAACTGACTCCTTCCTTGGCATCTTGCATAATATTTTTTGAACCATAGACACCAGGCTGCAGGAAAGATTATTTCAGGCAACATTCAGCTCAAACTTTGCATGTCCTAAGTGTGTACTGTCTTAAGCAATAGGGGCCCACATTTGGCATCTGAGAGGCAATCAAGAACTATATCCATAAAATTTATTGTATTGGGAATCAATGTACTACCTGACCAACCATTCAAAAGTAGAGTTTCTTATGCCATCTATTGGGAGGTTTGTTAGTCTTTGTCTTGTGGGGAGTCAGATGGCTTAACTTCCTTAAGATATACACATACACATATATACACATATATAGACATATATTGTATGTGGCTTTATATGTTATTGTTTTGCATATTATTTTTATATTGTGAGCTTTTTCTAAATATGGATAATAAAATTCTGGGAAGATGAATGTGTCAATATTTTAGGAAAAATATTTTTAAAACTACATGAAATTGATCATGTAACATGCAGTTGTAGAAAACATGTTGTAATTAATAAGTTGATAATTCTATTTTTGAATTTTTTAATTAATAGACCAATTTATTTATTTTAACTTTTATGATGTATATGTATGTGTGAGAAAGAGAAAGCTATTCTTAATTTCTTAGTTATTTTTATTACTATGATTAAAAATAGCCAAGAGTGTTTATAAAAGAAATAATCTAATTACCTTGTGGTTTTAGAATGTTAGAGTCCACAATGATCAAGCAAAGTAATAGTGAAGAAGTCACAGCTTTATCCACAAGAACAGACAGAGAGAGATATTCCTGAGACTGAACTGGAGATGTCAGGATTCTTTTGTAGCCTTAAAGACTGTTCTCAGTGACACACCTCCTTTAACAAGGCCACACTTTCCTATCTTTTTCAAACACTTCTACCACATGAGTAGTAATTATTCAAATATATGAGCATATGGAGACATTCTAATTCAAACCACCAAATTTCGTAGTCTGGCTAGCCAACACTGGCCCTAGACCATGAGATTTTTCAGAGCCATCAATACATTGTTGTCTGGGATACAACATGTGCAAATAATGGTCACTCACTATGAAGATTTTAGTATCCAATTGCAGTTTCAGAGCCTAGAGCTTACACCAGTGGATCGTTTTGCCAGTTGATAGGTGACATATTTATCATTTTTCCAGTTTCAATATTCCTGTACATACTAGCATTCAGAAATACTGATTCAGCCAGTGGCTCTAAACCTTCCTAATCCTGCTACACTTTAATACAGTTCGTCATATTTTCGTGACTTCCAACCATAAAATTATTTTTGTAACTACTTTGTAACAGTAATTTTGCTACTGTTATAAATCATAAGTAAATATTTTTTTGAAATAGAGGTTTTACAAAAGCATCATGACCCACAGGTTGAGAACCACTAGACTAGAGAAACAACTTGAAATCTAAAGCATCAAATGAGGCAAAATTAAGGATTTCTTCTGTTGAAAAGGCCTGATTTTATATATGGTTTTAATAGCTAAGCATAAAAGTAAAAAGTAGTTAAGTATGTGTACGTATTTTGAGTTCAAGAATTCTAAATCTATCACTTTTAAAAACAAATTAGAAAATATCTTTTAGTTGAATCAGAATAGACCTGAATTCCCATGTGTGTATGATAGCTGTTCCACGTGTACTGAGTTGATGATGTTCTACAGTCTGCCTGCAGCAAGGATGCACAGAGGCAGAAACAGTCCACCTGCTGATAAGGCATGCTTGCTAATCTGCACATCTGTGTCCAAAGGTTATTCTACACTAAAATTGGCATGCTAGTCGCTGAGCAAGTTTTTGGTATCTTAAAAATGACAGTGTTTACTTGCATCAGAAAGAGATTGCAAGGCTGCTTTCACACCAAAACAATCAAATATCTTCGGAATTTCAAACCCATCTCGTTTATTCATGTAGGTTTTGAAAGAGATAATCTCTAAGATCCTCTGAGTTCTAAAATAAATTAGTTCTGGGGATCTGTTCATAGCAACAGAAAGGCCTGATTAAAGGAAAATGTCTTTTTACGTTAGAGCTTCCAATTCCATGTGCATAACAATCACCTAGGGTTCTTATTAAAATGGCCAAATCCTGAGCCTCACCACCAAATTCTAATTGAGGTAGTTGAGTATCTCAGATGTTCCTTCTAAAACAATTTCCTAGGTAGTTTGAATATAGATTGCCCATAAATCACACTTTGAAAGATACTGACTTCCTACAACAAAATATATAATAGAATTTGATGACACAATTAAGTAAAAAATACATTAACAAATTTGATTTTGGCTATAAAAATTAATGGTCTAATATTTTAGAATGGAATATCTAAATTATATGAGTACACAGTAATATAATAAGTATCAGTTCTCAAATTTAGCACAAGGAATTTTGACTAGTAGAAATTGCTTAGCAAACCCCTATAGTAAGGCCTGAGAATATAGCTCATGTTTTAATATTTGCCTAGCATGCATAAGAGCTGGTAGCAATAAGCACTAGTAGCAATAAAATAAAATAAAACAAAACAAAACAAAAAATGATCAAACAAATGAAACATTCTAAGCCATATATAGGTATGATATGATAGAGTATTCATTTGCCAAATGGTTTTTTAAGGAGTGTTTAGAAGGTCTTATGAATGAAGACCAAAATGATCAACTTGTTGATGTATTCCCATTCTACTTACCTTTCCATGGATAGGAGGTAATTCTTGTGGGTCCATTATCCTGTACTACCTCTTTCTGAGGATCTGATTCTGTAACCAATACCATAATATCCTATAAATGGGAAAAAGGAAAGTTGTTGCATCTATGGGTCAATATACTTAACCAGGACTCAGAAACAGAAACAAAGTCAGAAAATTCCACAGCCTAGATTTGACAGGACAAATATCCTTACAGCTTATCTCCTATTTAGATCCACTTCAAAAATTACCATATTTATTATCAAGCCAGGAACATTTTCATATTAAGGACAGTGGTAGTATTTAGAATATTTTAAGTATATAAAGGTATCTGATTGCGATGTATCTTAAGTTACAAGCATACTCAACTGACATCTGTTCAATAAACATTTTATGCCAAAGAAAAATCATAATCATCATAATAAAATGAAATTATCTCTACACAGATTACCTTCCCCTGTAATACTTCTGAATGTTTCTCTTTCTATAGACAATGGTTCCTAAGAACATTATCTATGTTTAACAGCACATATAAATTACCTAGTATATCTATAGTACATTATATAAAAGTGTAAATAGACTCACTGTGGCCAACATTGGAATATTGCATAGCCACACACACACTTGGATTACGTTAAAAATTATTTTTTTGGTGTTTTGAGGTCATAATGTAATTATATAATGTGATGTAATTATGACCTCCCTTTCACTTCCTCCCTCCAAACCTTCCTGTATACTCCCTGTGATCTTTCAAATTCATGGACTCTTTTTTCATAAATTACTGTTATCTACATATAAGTGTATATACATATATACTCCTATATACATAAGTTTAGTATTGAGTAAAAAATTGTTATGCTCTTTCCTGAGGAAGAAACTTTCTCCTGCTCTCAGCCTTCCTTAGTTACAAGTGATCAATAATTAAATTTTTAAGAAAAGCAAAGTGGTATGAACAAAATCTTTAAAGTGGTTAGATTGGTAACATATTTTTGTGTTTAAGCTGTGGAGTCTGTGACTTTCATTGACACTAAGTGAAGCAATATAATCACCCTTTGTGTTTCCCAGGGTTTCTTAATGTGTTTAATGTGGCAAACATCTCAATTAGTACAGTAATGCACTTAGATTTGAACATAGTGTAAATTCTTTTACAATGTGATACCAAAAATTCTTATGCGTTTAATGAGACTATTGCTTCCATGTCCTACCAGACTGACATTAAAATATATTTTATATTGCTTCAATAAATCTTAACATGATTTTTAGATGTCATATAATGTTCCTCATTAACATAACAAATGAACTTATTTCAGAATTCACTGAACGCTTTTTAGTATAGGTCAGCAAACCACTTCAGAATAGTTTCAAAAATTGACAAATTGGAGTCTATCATCTTTAGACAGCTTGATAACATATGGTCATTCTAAGGTTATAGTGCAGAGCTTTTCAGACAGTGTGCCTCTAAAGAGCTCAGGGATTTCTCACCAGGAAGAAAAGGCAAAGAAAAACCTTTCAGAGTCGATTGTTCTGTTTCCCAATAGCCACAAGCTTTAATGTTGGTGTTGTAAAGATCTGTAATTGCAGAAGAGAAAATCTTCGTATATTGGATTCTCAGACATCTGGCTGGTTGTAGGGGGTATTGCTGTCATGATGATGACAACTTTATAGAAAATGTGACATCTCACTTCCATGCTCAGAGCATCTCTTATCTCTTGAAGAAACTTGACCAAGATACTGAATGAAAGTTACATAAGACATTCCATATTACATTTTTTACCTCATATCTCCTGGTATAACTACTTAAGTTGAGTACATTCTGTGGTTGACTATGTTACTTTCCAAGCCATAATTTCCACATAAAGATTAACAGCATAAACCGTTGTGGCTGGATGGATCAATGGTTCATTTAATATTTATGACCAAAGTATTTGATAAATTTTATTTCCATCACAACAATGAAGGTGAATGGATGATATAATGAAATTTCAATATTCAACATGTGTAAATAGATGCATGTTTCCTGTGCTTGATAATTATGCCATTATTAAACATTCACTCTCTTAAACATCAGTGTGATTTACATCTTCATTACCATAAATGATTAGCATCCATGGTTCTCACTTGAAATGACTGTCTTTTAATTCATGATCTTTGCTTATAAGTATAAACATGTAAAAAGATTACCATGAGTTTAAAATTTTTTCAGTATAATACATCTACAGTGATTGAACATGTATGTATGCTAAACATAGGCAGCATAAAGCTCTGGACAAAACAGTATGTAAGAGTGAAAATTCTTAATTTATAACAATTTACTTTGTGGTATTTTCTCCAAGCAACTAATCTTTCCACTTTAAAATGCAACAAAATACTTTACAGTAGTCATAAGCATCAAATTAAGATGGCTAACCTGGCAGACCTCAAAGGCAAACAAGTAGTGTGCAATATTGTGAAACTGAGGGGAAATTAATAAACAGCTCCTTAAAAGGTGATAAGAGAGGATGTGCAACACCCATGAAATAATAATGCAATGGAGCCCATGGCAAAACACAGAGGCAAAGAAAGAGGAAGGGCATGTTACTGAGAGCTCTGCCTACCTTGGAATAGTACAACTATCCTTAGCAAGCACATCTTCCCTCTGCTTGTCCCAAGACCTACAGATGTGGATGCTTGCAGCCAACCATTGAAGTGAGCACAGGGACCCCAATGGAGTAGTTAGGAGAAGGACTAAACGACCTGAAGGGGTTTGCAGTCCCATAGGAAGAACAATATCAACCAACCAGAACCCCTAGAGCTCCCAAGGACTAAACCACCAACCAAACAGTACACATGGAGGAACCCATGGCTCCAGCTGCACATATAGCAAAGGATGGCCTAGCATCAATGGGAGGATAGGTCCTTGGTCCTGTGAAGGCTCAATCCCTCAGGGTAGGGGAATGCTAGGGGGTTGAGGCATGAGTGGGTAGGTGGGGAAGCACCCTCATAGAAGCAGGGGGGAGGGGGATGGGATAGAGGATTTGCAGACAGTAAACTGGAAAGGGGAATAACATTTATAATGTAAATAAATATAATAACCAATAAAAATAAAGATGATTTTCCCTAGTTTAAAAAAAAACAGTTCCAATAACATTCCTCCATACCATAATGAAGAAAAGCAAAGTAAGAGAACTGATGGAAGAGATATGGACAAAATGAGCACACAAAACTACTTAGAATAAAGGAACTGCCAGAGAAGCCTTTCTATTCTAAGAATTAGCAGCTCTGACTCCCATTTCCTCTGTACCTGTGTGGGTGCCTTCAGCTTAATGTCACCGTTCCTTCTTCTATCAGTTAGTGATGAGAAGCCACCAGCTTTGTGAGTGCTGTTTAAAACATAAAGTCAACCTTATCACAGGACATTCAAGTAGAAGAGTTGCCAAGTACAGGAAAATGTCTGCTTACTTAGATAAAATTCCTGATCTCTGATCTATTTATCCCTTGGTTTGTACTTTTTGATGACTTCATACAAGTATATTCTGTGAATTTTTGTTTTGCTCAACAACCATTATGACTTCTCAAGCCCCTCTGAAGCCCATTTATTTCCAGAAATTCCTCATCTTCCTCCATGGGATCAGAGTTATTACAGTTGCTCCAATTCTTAGTACCAATTTCTAAGTTTTATTTCTCTATCCACGTACAAAAACAAAACAAAAAAGCAAACCAAAACAAACAAAAAAAAGCAACATAAAAGGAAAGGGTTTATTTTAAAGCACAGAATTCCATTCTGTCATGAAAATCATTGTGATGGAATAGCAAAAAGCCTGATAATGTCGCATCCACAAGCAGAAAGGAAAGAGCAATAAATGCATGTTCATCTTACTTTCTTCACATTCCCAAGAACAGACCCACCTAGCAACTAATGCCGCTGACATGGGCAGGTCTTCTCACTTCAATTAACCTACAAAATAATCTTCTACAGGTATGGCTAGAGGCCTATTACTGAGGTGACTGTAGATTCTGTCAAACTAATAATCAGCAGTAACCAGCTCACAAGCTATGTATAGTACTCCATTCAAATGTTATGCCTTGCACCACACTGATCAGAGCAGGAATCTTTGTCTCTTAATTATGCAAAGTTGATTCATAGGTGGCTGAGGTAAATACTAGAATGAAATACATTTTATTCATTATCTAGAATTATACTATAACACAGCACAAAAGTAGTAAATTAACTTTGAGATGATTTCTTCTGTACCAATGAAATTAAAAAGTCATCAGAGAAGGATTATTGTTATTATAACCTAGATCCAAATTTTGCTACATTAAGACACACTTCTTAATTACTACTGTTGATAGCAAGATGTTAACTGTTAACTATCCAGACTCAAAGTAATCCAAAACCTCGGGTGCTCACCTTCTTCTGAGGGGAAAAAATAAATAAAGAAAAGACAAATATAGTAAGATAAAAGGGGAAAAACAAAAAAGGATACATGAGACATTAAGACATAAGCAGAAGGTTTGAGTGAAGCATGATTTCATTTATGGATACTTAAACAACCAATCAATACACAGATCTAACTTATAACTAAAATGGATGTTGGAAAATGTAGTTCAAGTATATTCTCTGAAAGAAAAGCAATAGATGTGTGCAAATTTAATTTTTCAAATCCTACTTTTAGCATGGGTCCATAAAATGCTTTAACCTCACTTCCAGCACTCCACCCACCAGAAGTAGTGGAAAAGGAAGTGAGCCATTTAGAAGTGGTTCTTTGAAGCTAATCCCATCTGCTTTGGATATCACCAGTTCAGTTCTCTTGAGTCTGTATCAACCAATATCACTTCACCAATTGGCCTAAGTCCATGGAAGCAGCTAGAAGCTGCCAGCACACCACCACAAGTTTTTTGGTGTATTTCACCCTGTGAAGTCAGAACAAATGGAACTCAATAACACATGTAAGGAAAACCAACAGATGCATGCCGTTCCTGAAGAATCCTTCAGCATGTGTCCTTTCACCTACTTGCTGTAGCAAAACATCCTTTCACCTTTGTCTGCTTCAGCAAAAACATTTCTTCAAAATTCTTCCTTAGCAAAACATCCTTTCATTTGTGTCTCCTTCAGGAAAACACTCCTTCATTTGTTTGTCCCAACAAAACACCACCTGACACAATTGACTTTCCAAAGAACACTTAAGTTTCCACTTCAGATGCGTGTTGAGCATGGATCACTCTCTATGTAACAGCAGATTTCAGAAGTTTTATCTTTAGTTATATCTTCCATATGACTTGGAACTCTAAAAGAGAGAAGTACACAAAAACATGATCTTTGAAAGATATCTTAGCGTCTCTTGTATTAAAAAACTCAACAGTCTAAGAGACACTATTATTCAACTAACAAGTAGGACTTTTGAGTCTTGCAAAGCCCTGGGAGGGCATTCCCCAGGAATTCCTAAGAGAGCTTTGGATGTATATGTATGGGCATCCCGTGACAGTTAGCAGAAGAGAAAAACATGACAAGGTACAATTTATCAAAATAAAAGGCATACAGGAACTTGGAAAGCCAAAGTTTATTTTCTATATTCAGCATTACACAGTAACTCAACTCCTAAGAAAGTACATTTTTAAAAAACATGTATATAATAGTAAGTATAGTCTAGAAATTTAGCTTCCTCTTCAATATTATATACTACTTTATCTAGCTTTCATAATTTTGATGGATCTTTTTTAAAAAATAAAATTACTCAATTTTTCTGAAGCATAGAAGAAATCCTTACAAATATAGCAAGCAGGTACTTCTATCACTTCCTCACCAAACAGTTTAGGCATCAGGATATGGTAAGTTCCTTTTCTTACATGATTCAGTACAAATTATCTAATATGAATCTACTCTAATATCAAATACCCTATCAAAATAACTGAAAGCTACTGCTGACAGTACAGTCTAGTGTAAAGAAGAAGATCAAAACCTTGCATTTGAAATCAATGGATACTTATCCTAGCTCTGCTATCTACTGTTTAATATTTTATAACTATGCTAGCTAATATCCATTTCAATTATAGTAACCAAGTATGATTATTGTAGGGTATTTGACCTTCATCTGCAACCTAGAATGTTAATGTCTTAATTATGGTTACTATGGCTAAGATGAAACTCCCTGACCAAAAAGCAATTTGGAGAGGAAAGTGTTTATTGGGCTTAAGCTTCCATATTACTGTTGATCATTCAAGGAATTCAGGACAGGAGCTCAAACAGGACAGGAATCTGGAATCAGAAGCTGATACAGAGGCTATGGAAGCATTCTGCTTACTGGATTGTTCAGCATGCTTTCCTATCAACCCCAGGACCATCAGCCAATTGGTGGCACCACATAAAATGGACTAGGCTCTCCAACATCAAACACTAATTAAGAAAATATTCTGCAGGATTGCTGTAGCTTGATCTTGTGGAGAAATTTCCTCAGCTGTGTTTCTCTCCTCTCACGTTACTATAACTTTTGTTAAACTGACATAAAACTAACCCACACGGTTAATATTATATTATACACAATCTTCAAAAATGTCTTCATCAATAACTGCCCATGCCAACTATTGTTATAATCAGATCTACATCAAATATTTTTCTAGCCCAATGTTCCAAATATTGTCACTGCTATACATCAACCTATGTTACTGTGTCCAGCATAAATACAATTATTCATGATGATGTGTCAAATTATGAAATACAAAAATTAACAAAATATTGAAGGAGCTAAGAAATCTGCTTTAAAAATTTGCTCTTTCTTTCCCTACACAAATTCAGGCAACATTTCTCATCGCTGAAACTCTTTAATGTTAAGGCACAAAATTAAGATATTTTCAAGATAATAACAAGTTGTTTTTGAAAAAGTTACAAAGATAATTTTCAGATACTTGTCATGTGTTAGTAGAGCCAGCCAAAAAATTTATGAGTCTGACCTTCAAATCAACGTTGTGGTTTAGGTATCAGTAACATACTAAATAATAATTATCATCATCACTATTTCATGTATGTCACTGAAAACTTTTTGTTTGCAAGTATATAACTTATTTTGTGCTAAATAAGCAATTATTTATAACATTTCAATATGAGATCTTCACTTGCAAAGACTATATAGCTTGGGTTTAAAACAAGCAGCATCTTATCTTTCAGCATCAGGTAGATTCCAGCTTCCCATTTTTCCAATGATATCATTCCTATCAGGTGAATTTCTCTGAGTTACATTTTTTTCTCAGTTGCACAAATCACATAAGATCAGCCACTTCATGAACTCTTGCAAGAAAGTCAATTAAGCACGAGAAACGTTCCCCCCCAAAAAAAGCCACTGCTTAGATCTATGTTGAAAATAGAAACAAAAGAGGTATAGAAGACTGCTTTACTTTCTTGACCTGCATGACTTTCTGTCTCATGAGAAAGAGTATGAACAAGAACTTATTTGTGATATCTAGCTGAAGGAAAGTCATATACAAGGAAACACAACATACTGTGGAAAAACAAAAATACTTCTATCCTCATATATCATTTAGTATCTTGTTCAGTAAATCAATTAAATTGCTTGGAAAATAATTTTGTACTTGGTATGATATTTTATAAAGAAAATTATTTATGAATTTCAATATTTACCAGCTATAAATGCCTAAAAGTAATTTTATCACCTCAGAAGTATTACGGTTACAATGGAACTTCCCATATCTATTTAGTCTCCTACATATTCAGACAAATACAGTGGACAAGATGAAGAGTCTGGCCAAAGGTGAGGAAACAGTTACAAATGCCTTTTCAAGTTCTCAATCCAAGATTCCACAGCAATTATTCAAGGTTTGCAAGAAAGCAAGAAAATTCTGGCAAAATGATGCATTTGATTAAAACAACACAGACCAGGGAAGGTGGCATAGAAAACTAGAGGCTTAAATAGAAACTATTGTTACAATAGAAATAGAATGCCATGTATCAAAGCTGAAAAGCACCAATTGTAATGGAAGAATCAATAATTCCTCTTCAATAGCAATTTGCCTTACTTGCCTCTGTACTCCATACACTGTGGAAACACTTCTGTGGTTCCATTAGCAATAAATTACATTTTGAACAAGTGAAATCATGTAATTGGGCTTTTGAGGTTATTTGTTGAAAAGCTAATACTTTATACTTAAAGACCTAACATAAACAAGAAAATATAACCTTCCTTTCAGTGCCCTGCTTGTGTGGATCTTGTTTATCCTGGAGCAAGTCAGAGAAAGAATAAATCCCTTCTCAGGAGATGAACCTGAGAAGCAATCACAAGTCTTTACATCAGAATTGGAAATGCACAGCTTCTATTCCAAAAATATTTACTTCTAAAACTACTTCTAAAATCCCATTTTTCCTTCTAATGTCTGGAAAAAACTCATCATATAGAACAGGGCCGTAAAGATTGATATGAAGTCTTCTATTTTAAGGAAATATTTTTTGTGAAGACAAGTAATCAATCTGTCAATTCAGGACATCTCAGACTGTTGGTAGAGGAACTAAAACTGTAAACTAACTCTTAGACTAATGATTTTACCAAAGAAAACAAGTTTTTGTATGATTTTTTCCTTAATTTTCCTGATTGCTAGATTCCTTGGTCTTTTTACTTTTAATCATGTTTCCTCCTTTGGATTGTAACTAGTGATCATGTTGCTGCTGTTCACTTTAGATTTTCAACTTATTCACATTTCTGAAAGAGACTTTAAATATCTGCTCAAGGTTTAATTCTATAAAATTTTAAACATTTTCATTAATCTATGCAGGAATGCTACCAACACCTTGTAATGAAGAAGCAAGGAAACTTCAATCTAAGTCTATTATGACTATAACATACTAATTAGAGTCTAAAAAATCAAGTTGGAAGTTACATACTCGAGTTCCTAGTGCTTTGCCATTTGTTTCTCCTTATCGAGAACATGAACCCAGTGACACAGAAAATCATTCTCTATTCAACATTTGATGAGTTTGTGGTGGCTAGGAATTCACCTTCAGTATCATATTACCTTCTGAGGTTAATTAGAAGTGTTTCATTTAAAAAAAGTAAAAAAAATATATATGTTTTCTATGTTTATACATAGACACAGAAGTGGGGATCAGGTGTAAGAGAGTTTTGTATTAACATTAAACTCTGTCATTTTCATTTAGGTATTTATGTACCTGACATAAGTGTATATGCTCAACCTTTGGAGAAAAAGAAGAAAAATAAAATTGCTTTTATTCAATTTGTTTATTGTTACGGTGAATAAATAGAAGAAAATAGTCGGCAAAACTATTTTAAAGGATAATTTCATATTATAACTTATTTATAACTGAAATTTTAAGATATAGTATATATTCAAAATATTATGTTTTGAGTAATTTGATATGCAGTGACTGACTCTAGAGCTATAGTAAAGTCCACACTTCCTTGGTAGTGCGAGAAAGACATTTGTCAGAGCACATGTTTACAAATTCTTGACTATACAAGAAACAAGGCATTGATTCTTCAAGTATTACTTCTTCCAAAGGAACTCACCAAGAATAAAATGAAGATGTCAGTGTATAGTCCTAGAAACAATTATACAGGAGACAGCTTAGTTGTTTTGAATGTCTTTAGTATATGTGTGAACACACATTGATTTAGTCTCTTTTTCCTAAAAAGTTGAGTTCTGAACTATATAAGTTAGATACTTCAGTGAACCAAAAGGATCACAGAGAAAGGAGCAAATCAAGATACAGTGTAATTTTACTGCTAAATGTGATGGTTCAACTAAGTTCCAAGGTGATGGAGTTAAGTGGAAAATCTGAGTCAAAGTTTGAAAATGATGAGAGACAAAGCTCCTCCCAACTTTCCTTCCTATTTAGAAAAAATAAGACCTTTGTAAACTTTGGTAAAATTCCAATTCTAAACACCATTTTGTGCTCCTATACTCAAGAAGTGAACGTCTCACTAACACAGAAATAGGATTTTAAAATAATATTATTCAAGGTAAGAATTCCAAAGCCTAAATTCCATCATTGTTATAATTCTGCACATGGTGGGCCTGAAGTATTTGATTATATTATAGATATGCTCTTTCCTACTATTTCCTAGAGCATATGCTGTGTTTAATTTGAATTTTTCATTTAATTTTATAAAATTATTTAACATTTGTAATGTGCTTATTGTAGCTTTCAAGCCCAGGAATCACATCTGAACATACATATGGGCAAGCATACCCTCAAATTAATGAACCATAAAACCTGTTTGGAAGAATCAGGTAAAAAAACAAAACACAGCAAGTCAGATGAAGAAATGAGGGCAGACAGGGTTTCACTAGGAGAAAAACTGGGGGTCCACACATGGCTTTGTGAGCCATTTCATTTTAAAAATTTGAACAGTTGTTGAAACTGTAGAAAAGGATCAAAAGAGTACCAGATCCTCTAGGTCAGAGTCAAAGAGACCTGCTTGGAGGTTGTTGACTACCATACTTCAAATCAGCAAACTTTAACCAAAGTATGCACTTTGAAAGTGATACCCTCAGAATTGACGATGGCTATATGAAGTAGAGAATTTGAGAACTAAGAATGAATTCCTGTAGTCTCCTGTAAATTGCAGATGTGAAAACCATGGGCAGAAGGATTATTTTAGAGTAGGACTTAGAGTTATCAAACATGATCCTACTGAGATATAAATCTCTGGTTTTATCTACATCATGCATACATTTTTTTTTCTCTTCTGATGCTGGTGTTTACAATGTCTCTGTGCTTTCCTTCTGTTGACATGCTTTTATTCTTATTCCCTTGAAGTGTATTGATTACCTGATATTAAACATAAATCAAATCAATATAGTACTATTCATTTGAAATACTGTGGATTAATATTTAGAGACCTTCATATTATTTTTTAAATATGCCTCTCTCAGGAACAGCTTGTTAATAAAACAAAGTAGCAGATAAATGTCCAGCTTGGCACTCCATCAGAAGAATGTAAGAAATCTTAGAATATTCTCACACTCTGTTTAGCTATCTTCAACCCTAGAAACACCTGCATGCCATTCTCCTGCTTTCTAGGATAAGCCGGGAACTCTGTATCTAAGACATATTGTTTCATTGGCTCTAAATCAATTAAATACATGAACATTAAACAAAGAATCCATTTATATAACCTCAAATGCCTTCAATTACAGCATGTAAAATGAATGGAAATCAGGGTTAATTAATAAAATACTTTCTATTGAAATCCCAATTCATGAAAAAATTCTAAAATTTTAATATCTTATAGTGTGTTGGAGTATTATGACATAAAAATGAATATTGTCCAATTCATTTTATATATGCAATCTAATCTCACTGTAAACTCCCATTGTCATGTTATTTTTAAATTATATATCACTTTTGCTTAGAAGAAAAACAGAATCTCATTTTCTATGATTACGTGGTTGAGTAGGGACAAAGTAAATTCAATGAAGCATTCAAAGCAAACATCCTTTTAATTAGACTGAGAAACAGACTGCCTTCATCTTAGATTTTGTTTGTTTTCATTAATAGAATGAGAGTACTCGTCTCCAAGGAAGATATCACAATTCTTTGAAATCAAGATATGTCCACCCATGTGTTCTTCCCATAACTTTGCCTTTCATCCTGGCTTCATCTAATCCAATGTTTTTTGAAACATTGTTTCCAAAGTATGAAATGATATACCCTTGTTATTGTTACTGATACTTTAAGTGGTAATTTGTATGCTTGCAGATGGCACAAAGGGACTTTTTTTTAAACCATGAGGGATTAATGAAAATCCCCAACCTTCAAAAATACCAGGCCTTGCTTAAGCTCAGTAGACTAAATGCATCCTGCTCTCCCAAGAGCATTATTAGAATAGACTTTCAAGTTAATTAATGAAAACAATGTGTTTTTCTTACTGATACATTTTTTCTGGGGGTTTTTATCTAATATCACAATTAGAAATATATTTTATTACTAAAATCATTATATATAAAGCCATTCTCACTCTATCATATTCTTATAATTAAACCAGTTATTTTTTTCTTGTAAATATCTAAATTGGCTATCATGTATAACATTTATATTATAGAGAACTAACTTTACAGTATAGTTTGGGAGTATACTGACACCTTAGTTAATTTTGCAGGATGTTATGAGTCTCTGTTCTTGAGCAAATTCCACATGGGTATTATAAAGTGAAGACTTCTGTGCAACAATTTCTGCACAGAGTTCACTCACACAATTTATAAAGAATATAGCATGGCTTAGAGTTTGCACCAGGCCAATGGACAACTCCTGCCATCTGTACCAGAGATTTGTAACCCAACTGTGTATGCTCAGTGTTCCAGGCACATATGTTGTAGATCCTCTGGCACACATTGTTATGAACCAAGAGAATACATTTGTTCCTTGACCTCTGGATGCATTTTCTTCCAAGAAATATTCTTGTTCTTCCACAGATTAAATTCTGACACTCGGTCAATGCTTTATATTATTGGAAAAATCCTGCTAGTAAAATTAAAATTTAGAATTTAAGCCATGAAAAATTGTGTGCCTTTGTAATCCTGGTACTCTGGAGATAGAAATTTAAGGTCATTCTTGACTATATTGAACATTCAAGTCCCACTTAAGATACACAAGAAACTACCTCAAAAATGATTAAAATTTAATGACTAAATTAAGATAGAATTATTGGTTTTCACAAAAATATTTAACATAAAACATATTTAAGTGACCATCTGATTTCTATTCAGCTTTGGAACTTGCTTCTCATACATAAGGTAGAGTGAAAGACTGCAATCTATCTGTTATGGAAGTGGCCCATACTAAGGCTAGCTAAGAAAGATGAATAGTCCCAAACTTTTGAACAATCCAATATGTGCACTTAATTAAAAATTTCCTTTTATTTTCTATCAATACATAATACTCAGAACATCAGAGTCTATGACGTCAGTAGGAAAGACATACGGAAACAAATAAGAGCATGGTTATGTCAAGGTATTAAATCTTAAAAGGGTCTTTACACTGAGTTAAGCCTAAACAAAAGAACATAAATGGTGTTCCCACTTCGATTTCTGAGGCGTTTACCACAACTTTCTCTCCTACAACCCAAATTTATTACCTGTGTTTTGCTTGAGTTGCAAACCATTAAATTAGCAACACACTGAAAAGGGAAGATAGGACTCCAAAGTGATTAAATAATTCCAGTCACATGATTTCTTAAGGCTTTAATGAAAATCATCTGAAGAATCCCTTTAATTTTAATGGGAAATATTATGTTGCATTGTAAGCATGTGGAAAACAAACATATATCTGACATCTTATACTAAAAAGTTTCCTTTAGCAGCAGTCATAAACACCATAAGATTGACAAGCAAATTTTCATAAACATTAAAATGAGAAGAAACATAACATTAAGAGGCTACTGTGTGCCAGACACTGTCTTTGATACTCCCCATATCTTTAGTCACACTATCAGATATTGTTATCATAACTATTATATCAATCAATGGATTGAAACAAAGATAAGTTAGATAACCTGTTCAGAGAGAAACAACAGGTACGGGCAAAGTTGATGCATTATTACTTCTAAATGCTAAGCTGTATCTCCCCAACAATAGACTGATCACAAATATTTGAATTACATAGAGCTGCTAAAGCTACCCAAGGAGACTTTTCTATTTTATAGTTCATATATATTCTGCTATACGTTTCCATTGCCCCTACATTGAAAACCTAGTACCAGTTTGAGCTTTTATAATGCTGTTTAATTTAAACATGCCTAGGCTATCAATACTATCTCTTGCTCTTCTCTCACTCACGGAGCTACATGCACAGTAGCCCCCTTTCTATTTGCAAGTAGTCCAACTTGTTACCAATGATTCCCCCCTGCCCATGCTGCCTTCCCTTCTCTTCATTACTGTTTATTTGACTCTTTCATGTTTTACTTGAAATATCAGAAAAGATTTCAATGTGTTTAATATCCAAATCCAAATAGCCTATACTTGATTATTCTCTTGGTTTTCGACTCTTGCCTTTATATATTTGTTAGCTTTTTGTTACATATTTAATGTCTTGGAGTCTTGTTAAATGAAAGAATTAACTCTTTTTATGATATATACCATTAAATCTAATGCTTAGAACATAGTATGAATTCAGTAAGTAAGGCAACATTTAACTCAGTGTTTGTCCCCTAACCTGGAACAGCATGCTTGCTCAGTAAATGGTCGCCTCTTCAGATGAATGACTCTCACACGGGAAATTCATTTCCAATAAATTCAAACACCCAATTTGAGAACCTGTTCTATGACAGGCTGTTCTCTACCTACTAAGAAGTGTGTGATCTGAAACAGGAAATAAATGATGAATTCCATGGCCTGAAGAGGCTCATACTGCAAAATGGGAGCTATCCCTTTGATAACCCCAGACGTGGGAAGGAAGTGTTAAGGAAGAGGTCAGCTGCTGTTCGAGTTCAGACTAAAGCAGAGTGTTAATAGAGTAGAAGATCATATTAAAGAAAGGTTTTGCATGTGTGGTTTGATAGCAAATTGGAGTGACCCTAACAAAGCAGGCACCAATCCTTCTGTGATATTGGAGTACAGTACTGCAATACTGGAAAATGACTAGGAAAGCACAATGGGCAAAACTTGATGCTACTTTAACCACACTGCTTAATAGTGTCCAGCTTGTCTAAGAATAGAGTCAGTTCTACTACTGAGAGCCATCACACTACTGCATCACATATGCAAGTATATTTGGACTATGTTTCATGGTATTTTTTAAAATATACATTGTTCCCAATTTATACTATCAGAAGCATAATAAAAGTTGGCACACAAGAGGGACTAGAAGAGAGGATGAATGAAAAGAGAGAAGAAGGAAGAGTTGGTTGGGGGAGGAGGCATGGATGGAATACCAGCTGTTTAGTTGAGTGGTTTGTTGTTATAAAAAGTTAACAAGACAATGACATGATTTCAAGAATTGGAGCTGTTTTCTCCTTTCAACTCTGTCCAGAGGATAGCAACTCTTGCAATATCTTAAAACCTGAATAAAACAGAGGAAATTTTTTAGATATTTGAATTTTAATGATTTTCATTCTGTAATATTTTCGATACAAATATAAAATAGCAAACAGTACAACAAAACTTACAAAAACTGGCTGATTCCAACTTTATTATTGGGGGCCAAGAAGACATGAAGTTTGAAACCAGGCTTTGGCTTAGCCGAAGAAGAAAGTTTAGGAAACAGACACCTGCCAGATTTAGGGCAGGAAGGTTAGAGTAGAAAAGATGATTTTCTTACTTCTTTGTGGGTTATAATTTTTTAAGGCCCTACCAAATCAGCATCTTGAAATCAATTATAACTATTAATTTCCGCTGAGGTTTAATTTCATTCTGCATTTGACCAAACATTAAAATTAATCAATAAACACATTCGTTATACGTGTGAACATAGTAGTTAGCAGTACCATCATCATCTAAGATTTTTTTCTAATGATGGCCAACAAACTTTTGAGGCACCTGTGTTAAGTAAGTTTAGGCTGTAATTAATGAAGGCTTTTTTTTTAAATATATACATGTATAGTATGTTTTTGTTAGAACATCAGAAGAGGTGTTGCAACACAAGTGAAACTAGAAAAGATGACGGATGGATGGATGGATGGATGGATGAATGGATGGATGATAGACAAAGACATTCTATATGATAGTTGTCCACAACATTGAGGATTATCTTAATATTCATCTTTTTTCCTAGACTTTCTTTGTCTCTTAGTCATTACTATCAAATACTCCTTCCAAGAAAATATTAATCTATAACACCATGCCATATAGTTTTATACCCAAAAGCCATTGATATTTGGGAGAAGTAATATCCTTGTCTCCTCTACATAGATGTATAGATAAAAGATCATTTTCTCCATGTCAGCATTATGCTGTGCTCACAAGTTGTAACTAATTTGCTTGGCAATTTGTCAAATTTCTGTAGCGCCTCTCACCATTCTTAGCTTTTAGGACAAAATGTTTGCATAAATCAGTAATTATCAACTGGTCAATTTCTCTTTCTCAAGCTGTACTTTTTCTGAGATATACTCCAATTATGATTTCACATCAGTACCTATAGCATGCAATGTGACCTACTATGACTGATTCAGTATGTATTCCTGTGGAATGTTCTCAAAATCACTTTATTTGTTCTAAAATTGTATTGATGACTGGAATCTAGACTTCAACAAATTTTGTTTCCTTCATCCACAAACCATGAAATTTTACATTAAGTAAAGCAAGCTGTACTATTTAAAAGTTTACGTGGCATTAAAAATAATGAGCTTTTCTATGCCATCTTAATACATATGCAATATAAAATATTGCTTATATTAAATATCCTCTAGTTCTGCCTCCATCCATTTTCCCTATTCCCCTAAATAGTTTCTCTATTCTGCTTTCATGTCATACATATACAAATTCTGTACGTGATCAATTACATGTAGTTTTTAATTTCCATTTATTGCATTTGGTATAATAATTTCTATTTCCATAAATTTTTCTAAAAGAGATACAATTATATTATTCACTCTGGAAAGTATAATTATTTTTTTAAATTTTATTCCAAGAAATGATATGCCCTATTCTGTCTGACATGGACTAGCTAATTAGCTCACACTTGACTTTCTTGGTGCTGATAATTGAACATGACTGGTTGCATGTAAGTGAGGAAGCCCTTTTCTACAACAGCTTTTCATATGGACTAAAATAAGCCTTGTAATTTTGTACAACATGTAGCAAGCAGGCTATTTCAAGTTAATAGATAACCTACTTTATTGAGAAGTTAAATTAGTAATACTCTCATGAAAAGCAATGGAAAACCTGGAAGGAACATAAATAGCATGCTGAAGAGCAAAGCCATTGGTATTTCAGTAAAGCCAACATCCAGTTCTAAAATTCAGAACTGCTCCTTAACCTGAGTAGGAACTGCATGATTACTTGACTCTCTCTAAGTCTACATTTAAAAAAAGAGAAGGAATAAAAGGAGGAAAGAAAAAGAAAGAAAGGAAAGAAGGAAGCAAGAGAGAGGATGAAAGAAAAACGGGAGAAAGGAAGGAAGGAAGGAAGGAAGGGAGGGAGGGAGGGAGGGAGGGAGGGAGGGAGGGAGAGAGAGAGAGAGAGAGAGAGAGAGAGAGAGAGAGAGAGAAAGTAACTAATGTCTCAGTTTTCATAAAAGGACAGTTCTTTTCTAATAAAATCATGAATGTTTTCTTCATAAGTATATCTGCTTTGGCAATAGCTGTTAAATATCTAAGGTGTTTTGTGTTTCTCTGTTTCTTTTGCTTGCTTGCTTGCTTGTTTGTTTGTTTGTTTTAACATTGTGAATTTAGTGGTGCAATAGTGACTTAAATGTTGTGGAGGTCACCAACCACTTTGACATTTTTGATGCAATACTCATCCCATAATATAGAAACTATACCTTATATTGTTAATAAGGCCAAGAGCATCTAGATAAATAAGCCATGGCTCCTATGGAAAATTTACAACACAATAAACATGGCAATAAAATGATTTCTAATGGCAAATTGTTATAACCATGAGCTCATCCTCATCAGAAAAACTTCTTGCAGTAGATAGCAATTAACACAGAGACCTACAACTGGTTAATGTTCAGAAAATAAAAGACTTCGAAGTTTTAAGTAATAATTGGGATGTCTCTAACACATACCCTTAAAGATCAGATATCTATACTGAAGAGGATACAAGATGTACTGGATGGCTTCAAAGAAACAGTGTCATAACAGGACAGATGCACCTGTATATTCACAGAATTGTGAAAACATGCACAAGTTCCAACCAGACAAAATCCTAGAATGAAGGTGAGGAAGTGGACACAAATTCTTACCCTAACTGAGGAGCTTTTGGTATTTGTCTGCTGCTGAAAGAGAAGGAGTCTGTTTTCCTTAATGATGTAACTGCTAATATATCACCAGAACCCTAGTCAGACTCTAAACCCAGAAGTAACATAACAAACTATGGGGGGAAAGGCTAAAGAAGCAGAGACAAATGGTAGATGGACAGATAGGTAGGTAGATAGATAGATAGATAGATAGATAGATAGATAGATAGATAGATAGAATGATAGATAAAATGTGGCCTTGAACAGTCAATAAAGTGAGAAAGAATCTAGGAGGCTTTGGGGGATAAATAAGATCAAATAGATCTATGAAATTCTCAAATAACAATATCATTTTAAATACTGTGAATTTAAGTGCCGTGGTTATAACAAGGCTATTTTCCAAAGATTGAATCTTCTCAAGGTCTATTTATTTTAAAAACCAATGGAACTGAATGTATTAAGATTGACATATTTTCCACTCCATACAAGATTCATTTTTTTCCTTAATAATGGGGATGACTTTGCTTTCTTCATTGGTGGGGCAAGTGGAGGGAGATCAATTTCCACATGTTGCTTCTAGGCTTGTACATTGTAACATGATTTAGCATAAATATTAATTGGGAATATGACAGAAATTGTGTCTATGAAACAGAATAAAAATTTCAATGTAAGATACACCAGCCAACTTTCTGTATGTTCATACCATGTTTGGCAACATATGTCAACATTTCAAGATGGGAGGACACAGAAATGATCAAGCTTAAAATTCTTTTTTATTTAAAACTTACTATAGAAGAAAAAAATTAAATTAAAGCAGAGTTATTTATCTTAATGATTTCAACATAACCCATGGCACAAATAATCTAAGTGAATTAGATTTTTATTATACCATGGATTGTCTATGATTTGTTGTGATGTAATTAGAAGCAAGAATGGATTAATAAATGAATGAAAGAGTACTTATCTTATTTTAAAAGCTGGACAACATCATATAGGTCTACATTTCCATAAGACGACACTCATTTGATATTTATTTTTGTGCATGAGCAAAGCTGGAATTATAATTGATGGATAGCAACAACTCTATCATTTCTTGAAATTGATATAATGTACCATGCATGATATTTGGGTTAATATAAATTCAGTAGATGTGAAACGTATGTACAACCATAGATGTTAAGAAAGCTACTTTTCTGGATTTAGAAAAAAATTTGAAGATATGAAGATGGCAGATACTCTAGAAGTAGATAGTTGGGGAGGATGGTGAAAACCAGAGCTGTACCACTGTTACTGACATCAAAAATAATGGTGTTAAATACAGCATCTATTAAACATAATAATGTAGCCTTTTCTCATTCACTCTGAATTTTCTAAATCAGAAGGTTCAAAAAGAGTTACTTTGTGAAGTAAAATGAAGGTCTCCTCTCATTTTACAGATTTCACAGTCATTAGATAGTGGTAGTAACTATTTTGGTGTTCATTGAACATCTATTGAATGTGAAGAGTATAAATTTCATTTAGTAGTGGTGGATGGTTCCTCTATACCCTCACACCAGCTAGATAAGTGATCTGCCACTGAGCTTAATCACCAGCCCTTGAGTACAAAAACAATACAGCCACCCATGAACTGAATAATATTGCTCTGTATATGAGTCAAATATGCTCAGTAAGGTCTGTACAGAGAAGGGAATTTTTCGATTAGAATAAGAATATTTGTCATATTTTCATTTATACTGATACTTCATGTGAAACAGTTTCTCTGTGTTCTAGTGATTATAAAATAAATTATTTTGAAATATTTTCTAACTTTGTATTGATTCTTTGTGAATTTCACACCCTGCACTCATATCCCACTCATCTCCTAGTTGCTCTGTATCTACCCTGTCCTCCACCCTGGCATTCTCCAACCAAAAGAAAACAAAGTAATAATAATACAAATAATAATAATAATAATAATAATAATAATCTTGTTTTGGAAGTTGCAGTATGTTTGGTGTGTATTGCACAGTATAGTTTTGTTATACTTGAAATGTTCATTGCAATGGGTCATTGGTCTGGTTAGAGGCTTCTGCCTTCTGCTCCAATATCAATACTGGATCCTTACTAGAACTCCTTTTGAATATCTTGTTGTTGCCCTGTGTCATGAAGACCCTTCTGCTTTTGTTCTGCAAGACCAGTCCTGTCATAGATATTCATAGATGTTGGGATGGGACAACTCAAAGGTCTGGTTCTGAGCCTGGATAGTAGAACCCACATGCTCGACTGCACCCTCACCACCAAGTCCAGCTCTCCTGTTTTGCTTAGGTAAGGAGCAGGGCCAGCTCTTCCTTGCTCACATCACCAAGACCAGTTGGATGGCACTGCCCAGACAAGGTACAGGGACATCTACCCTGAGTGGTGGATGATATGGTGAATAGGGTAAGCTCTGTGCATCCCTTAGAAATCAATATCATCTCAAGTAGCAACCCATACCAGGGATACATACATGGTCTTTGGTGGTTACATGAGCCATAGACATTGACCAAGACTCCTGCCACTGCAGAACATGACCCACACATGGTCCTTGGCTGCAGCACATGCCAGGACATCACCATGGCCTCAGATAAGCAAGCAGGCTAACCATATCAGGCTCTTCTTCACTACTTTCATGTCTCCACTTCTCTTCATTGGACACACACCATTCTGCTTCTCTTTCTTTCCCATTTCTCCATAACTTTCTTGCTCACCTTAGTGGTGTTGGGCCTCTGGGTGTACATCATACCACATCTATTTTGCTATTTAAAAGTAGAAGTACTAGAGACAACAAGATCAATAGGAAATACAGACAACCAATTATGATCTTTTGTTCTTAGCCTTTGGATGTGTTTGTGCATTGAGCCTGCAGACCATTTAAGAGTAGACATAGCCTTTTGAAGCAGCAAAATCATAATGGAATAAATTGGTACAAATTCTGTCCCTTCTCTGTTTCTCATTGACTGAACATAAGCTTCCAGGGATCCCCTGCGAAGGAAGAGCCTCTCCTTTTCATATGGAATAATTATCTATGGGAATTTCAGCTCGACTATTGCTCTTGTGAAAAGAAAGTAAATAATACTGAATCGAATAACATGTCCTACTACTGGACAATGGGCCACACATTCACTTGTCTGGAAGAGCAAGGGTTTGAATGGCCTCAGGATTTTATGGGACTTCCCCAAATCAAACACTCCTCTGAAAAGTGGACTCACAGCCAACTCCATCTGTGCAAAATCAGTAGCAAGTTGCATTTTTCCACCTTCACCAAGAGGTCTTATGAGCCTGGCTTTGCTGATAAAAATTTCAATGGCTCTCTGCACAATAGCTTCAGTGTTGTCAAAGACAAAATTCAAGCAATCAAAGTGCTTAAAGTAGTCATTCATAATTCTGGCAATGAAACCTTGTAGCTCTTTCATGTACAGAGAACAAGGAACATCAGGATTTCCTGGGCTAGATAATGACCCAGAAAAATCTTTCTGAAGCATGGTGATTATTATGGCCTCAGTTACATCTGCCACTGAAGTCAGTAAGGTCTGCATGGCATTCCCCATAAGACTGTGAATTATCTTTAGGGACGACATTATAGTTTGCTCAGCTCTTGAGGAGAATGATCTCTGACTGGCAGCCACATTTGTTACTGATTGGTACAACTTAAACAGGAAATTCACCATTCCCATATTTCCCTCCTGTCCTTAGATGAGAGGCCCAAACACGTGGCTTGCATTTCCTTGAACAGAGAGAAGCTACTCTGGTTTCATACCATATACTTGAATTGTTTTAGCCACATTTTTGACACAGCTAATGTAAGGTTTGTATCAAAGGAAGCTACACTGACTTTACTTGCTATAGTTTTCATGACCCTATCAAGTTCATAAGAGAAAGGATAATGCCCACCCTGGGGAAAAACAAGTTTATGAGTTCAAAGATGCATGATAGGAATTTTGAGAGATGAACAGCCTCATACGGTTGCAGTGACACTTTTGAAGCATTTTCTGAACAATAAACTGACTTTCTCAGTATGAAAATGTATTGAGTATCTTCTTCCATGTATAGGGGTAAACATAGAGGTTGGTAGTTGCAGTTGTACTGAAATTTCCTTGGGTATATTGGCTGTACTGCTGAAAAGGCTTCCAGAAGTTGTTATAAAGATCTAATAGTTTAGAGTATGCCTTCAAATGGCTGTTTCAAAATCATAGAATTTGGTGCTGCATGAAACGGGGTAGAAAGTGCCAAAGTAATTGCACTCCAAAACATATAAAATGTCAGGCTGTCCATCCTTAACTATTTCTTCAATGAATCAAAGGGTAGAAAATGGATCTTTCTTCTTGAATCATACTTTTTGTAAATGCTGTAAGTGTCCACAAGTAGTACATATATGATCCACAATTTTTTTCTATATTTATCAAGAAGGAAGCATGGAAAGCTGCTGTGTTTTCTGGAGTTTGTATGGGAGCTTGCTCAGGACCTCTTCTCATGGCAAACTTGGAAGGCTGAGTCAAAACTTTGAGGTGCAATGCATTGTTGATGCTGTCTTCCACAATAGCACAATAACCATCCATGACATTGGTAACAGTATGCTTAGAAGTCCTGGGATTATTGAAAACCTGAAGACCTGTTTCAACCTGAGCTTGATTCTAGGTCTTCATATCTTTCTCCAGCAGACACTTAGCTTGATTTTCCATTCCAAGTTGAGCTCTTGCAATAAAGAGTAGCCCATTTTCTATTACTTCTATTCCAGAAAGATCTCCGCCTTGAGAAAGATAATCAAGTTCATTGAGACTTTGAGTAGCATCTGTTATCTCTCTACTTCCTTCTTGCACTTGTCACTGGAGTCTCTTACTGAGACTTGTTTCAGTAAGCAAATTGCCAACAAGCTGAAGTCTTGCTATTTGTACAGTGCTGGCTCCTATTTTATTGTATGCCTCAACAATTGTTTTTTATTTGATCATATCAACAATTCCCTGTAAATCTTCCGTTCTCATCTGCATCATCTGAAGAATGCCTTTCAAAGACTCAGTAAAATTTCATCTTGAAACAACCTGTAGGTGTAGTTCTTTATCTTACTGACTGATCCCATGGGCAAGACTTGCTAGTTGCTCAGAAATTAAAGCTTGACTAATATGCGGATCTATATGTTTTTACAACAAAGTCTTCATTTAAAAATTTACTATAACAGTCAACTTCTGCAAGGTCAACACGACAGTTGCAAAAACAAGTGCCACACCAACAGCCACATAAATGGTGCTCTATTTTGAATTCTTATTCATTTGAACTTGGAGTTGGATGCATAATGGTGTCTATAAAACTATGTTTTGTTTTCATGCCAATAAAAACAAACAATTGCACTATCTAATTTTAAGCATTATGGTGACTATTAAATGAAATAATTCAGGACGGTTATGCTACTTGGCACTTTGTAAGCAAACAGAAAATGCTAGTTGTTGATTATATTTTTAAATTTCTGTTAGTGAAAATTCCCAATAATGACACAGGAACTCAGATATGTTTAGACTTACATATCACTGTCTTTTGAAATGTTGCAGATAGGATCTTTTGAAAGCCTGAAATAGAGCATAAGTTATCAAATTGGACTGTGCAGAATATTTTTTGAAGGAATCATTGAATAGTAAAATCAAGGTGTTAATCTGAGCCAAATCTGCCATATCCTCTTAGAGGTAATGGCTATGGATCCAGACTTTAACATCTTCTGAATGATTCTGCTTCTAGAAGGGAACAAACCTAGAGCCTCAACTCAGTTCACAAATGTAGCTTCATTAGAAATTAAATATGTGCATACTTTCATATTGATCAACTTTGCACTGTATCAAATGCCATCTATATATACACTGATAAACAACACTTGTGGTAACACATATTTTTAGAGTTCTTTCAAAGATGCTTTCTAGAGCTCCCCATATTTTTATTGCAAATGGGATTTTTCACACACAATATATTCAGGTTATGGTTTCCCATTCTTCTAGTTCTCCTAGTTCCTCTCATCCTATCCCTCCTATCCCTTCCAGATCCACATATTTTCTGTCTCTCATTATGGAAAAAGATGGCATCTAAGGAGGAATAACTGAATAATATAAAAATCAAACAATCAGAATAGAGCAAATAAAACAGAAGAAGAGGGGGAGAAAGCCAAAAAACAGATACAGATATAGAAACACTCATATTCACACAAACAAGGATTCAACAAGAACATAAAATCAGAGTCCATAATATTTATGCATAGGATCTATAAGGTTAAAAATGTCTTGAATCAATATTATGAGACAAAAAAAAATCCTTCAAAGATTCTAGGGAGTTCATTTTCTCTGAGAATCATGAGTCTACCTATGAAACCATTGTTTCCCCAGACATTCCCTCAGAGGGAACTAATTTTTTCATTTGAAAGTGACTATCAACTGAAGATAGCTTCTGGGTTAGGGATAGGGAGAACATTTAGTTTTCCTATCAGCTCTACGACCTCATTTCTTAAGTTCCATGCAGGCCCTGTATATGCTGTCACACTGTCTATGCATTCATATGTGTATTGATCATGAGCTGTCTTTAGATGGCATTGTTACCTTAGTGTCTTCCATCCCCTCTGGCTTTTATTCTCTTTGCCTCCTCTTCTACAGAGTTCCCTAAGTCATGGAGGGGGGAGGGATTTGATGGAGATGTCTCAGAATGTTCAAGTTCTCTTTCTTTGCATGTAGTCTGGCTGTGAGTTTCTGTATTTGTTGTTGTGTTATTGGAAGAAGCCTCCCTGATGACAGTTGTGCAAGGCCAGATATGAGTATAACATAATGTCATTAAGAGTTATTTTAATGCCATATTTCTTTAGTAGAATAGTAGAATTTGGTTTTCTAGGGCTTTCTGTAACATGACAGTTTCCCAATGAAACATCAGTTTCCATAGTTTCACTGATACAGCAGTTCCCAACATGTTACATGCTATCTTTTGAGCCTTAACAAAAATTACTTTACATTGCTTTTTTCATCAAATAAATTAGCAAATATATCTTCAGTTTATAATTTTCTACTCTATGACTTATCAAAAGTTAAAGATGCTAGTGTATACTGCGATCACCAGAATAGAAGTGTAAATAAGCATATACAAGCTCATTATATATAAGCCCTTTATGTAGCATCAATGTATTTGCACCTTTAAAAATATTTTAATAGTAAAGTTTTGGAAATGTTAAGAATACCATTGTTATAGTCCAATTGCCTGTTTTAAATGTGATATAATTTGATACTGATTCTACAATCATTTAGTCATGCAAATTAAATTTTATAAGAATATTTCAGAGTTTCTGAAAATAGTGTTAGGTCTTAGGAAAGTCTTCAAGTTTCTTGTAAGAAATCATACAGCCACTTAATGCCTATACAATGCAGAAAGTTATCACTTCATCATTCTTACTAAGTTACATTTGTGATACACTGTAGGAGATATCCATTTATATTACTAACAGGAAAGAATGCAAATACAGCAGCATACACATAGGAGGTACATGCACATAGGAGGTACAGATTGGAGGACCAGAAATCATGTACAATATGGTCTATATAGTAAGTTCAAGAATCTATGTCAATACAAAACAAACAAACAAACAAACAAACAAAAAGATGCAATAGGAGGAGATTAGGCCTCATGTTTTTTGACAGACAAGTAGTTACAGTCAGAGACATTTGTGATGATGACCCACTCCTCTTTCCTGTAGGATATCAAGAAGACAAAATGAAAGAACAATCAGATGCAGCTGTGCTTTTTCCTGGTGGTGAATGAAAGATGACAAATACAACCATTACATAGGCTGTCACAGTCTTTCTGTATGAATCATATCATAGTTTTAAATAATTACCTTTCACACCCATTATTATGGCTGCAGACCCTCTCTCTGCCTTCCCTTTTATTGATGGATGAGATAGAATGAGTTCACCCATATAATTTTTTGTCGGAAGTAATGGCTGTGCTGCGTTTACACTTGACTCATAATTTGCTTTAAAGTACTATTTCATCCTCTACTGATCATGTGGAATTGAAATTATGAAAATAAAAACATTAAAAGGTAGGACATTGGGACCGCTTCTTTCTCATCTTCCTATGTGCTCAGCTATCAGCTGGCCCATGCTTACAACTAACTTTCAGGCCACCAATAAGACCCTGTTGCTTTAAGAGAGGATGCATCTTTATGAATTTTAGAACTTTAACTTTCTGAGTGGGTATGGTATGTGCAAAATTGAATCCCCCTGGTTTCTATGATGGGTACAGGTTGGTAGTGTAGTCACTTTGGTTCTTGACACAAATAATAAAGACAAATCCTTTATTATGGAGGTGGCAGAAATCCAAATCATCGCTGAAGTGTTGCTCAGAACCAAATCACTATGCACCTGCTGTGAAACTGAGCAACATTACTCTATTCCCATTTCAGTGTCTACAGAAATTGGTCAGCTAAGTGCTACCAAAGAAATGGTATTTGTACTTTCCATTAGCAAACCTGTAGAGTTTGGGGGTCCAACTCACTATGTGATCTCTGGTAGATCATTCTAATCAATGAAACAATAATTTTCATTTCCATAGTATTATCTAAACAGTTGTAATACCTGCAATTAATTCCTTTTATTCAACTTTCAAATCCTGCAGAGCCATCTTCGAAGACCTTAGCAATAATTTATTGGGTTAAATTGTATCAAATCTTGAGAGTGGTAAATGTTAAATTCAAACTGAGATGAACATTCCTTTAAAGGATCCATAATCTACACAGAAGCCTCTACCCAAAACAAAAATGGCATCCTGCACAGGCATTTGCAGCACAGCTTTCAGAGTATACTAAAGTTTTGTTAGTTGAATAGATCTTGGAAATCAAATCCTTTGGCTTAAATCATGCTAAGTATACCAATACAAAAAGTTAAAGCAAAACTCTTCATTAATTTCCCAAGACTCCTATTTCTTAAAGCAGGTAAAATCAGAAAATGCCTTGAAAACTTTCTGGAAATAAGGGAGGAAGTTCAATAGTCCTTCACCCTGATAATATAGTAATCTGCAAGAAGGAAAGGGTTCTCTGAGGCATACACTGGAACTGCAGACTGAGGTGTAGGTATGTCCATACCTATGCTGTTGATGTAGTTGGGAAATATTTTCTAATATATAATCATCTTATCGCTTACCTTTATGCAGAAACACTTTGGATGTGCTCGTGGAAAGAAACAAATGATTAGGGTGGGGGTTCCCATCTCTAACAAGCCCTGAAAATACACTTGCATAAGAAACTTTCCAAAGCTAGATATTCAGGAGATCTTTTTCATCATATCCCTTGACAGAAACATAGTTTCTTTATAGAGTTATCAGATAACAGGCTATGTGCAGACACCTTACCTTCATTCTAACTGTTGGACCATCAGTATCTATCACTGTTTCTACAATCAGCAACACATACTGTAAGCAGGATGACTAGACTGTGTCCTTTCATTTCACTTATATATAAGCTCTAAGTGCCATGTTTTTATTGGAAAATTCAGGTCAAAGGAGTATATTTTGCAGCCATGCTGTTGTTAAAGTTTTCTTTTATTTGTACGATGATCTTTGCTTTATTATGCTTATCTGATTTAGCCCACTCAAGAAAATAGACAGTATGTGGTGGTTTGTCAAATAGAAATCCCCCACCCCAGACATGTGTTTGAATGCTTGGCCCATAGTGAGTGGCATCATTAGGAGGTATGCCCTTGTTTGAGGAAGTATGTCCCTGTGGAGGTAGGCATTGAGGTCATATGCTCAAGCTATGCCCAGTATGGCAAACAATTTTTCCTTAATGCCTGCAAATCAAGGATGTAGAACTCTAGATTCCATTTTCAGCACCATGTTGTCCTTTATGCTGTCATGCTTCCCACTATGATGATAATGAACTATACTTCTGAAACTATAAGCCAGCCCCAATTAAGTGTTATAAATATTGTCTTTATAAGAGTTGCCATGGTCATGAAATCTCTTCACAGCAATAAAACGCCAACTAAGAGAGTATGCCTGGGGAGGGTACACCTTCTACCTCTATCTTGAATAACTCTTTCTCCCATATCTCTTGTTCCAAAGACATAGCAATCTTTTGGAAAACAATAAGACAACTGATAACTAGTTATATTGTCCTCTATAATATAAAATGAAGCTATCTTATTTTATTTTTATTGGTCTAAGGTTTCTGAAATGTAGGAAAATGTCCATAGTGCTTGGTGAATATATATGGAAAATGAATTGTAGGATCCTATGTTGCTGAGTAAAAAAGTGAGTTCGGCTTACTATATAACTAGAAGTTATTACTATATAACTAGAGGTCAGAGGATGAGATGAAGCTTGATTTATAATACTTCCAGTTCTCAGAAGCCTGGTCAACTGCTTATTGCATCATTCCAAGACCGGAATAGTAAGTTAACATGGACAAGACCTGCCTTTCTTCACAAAGTTTCTTCCTACGATGCCTCAGGAAATTTGATTGGGGAAGAGACTACGCTGGGTTTCCTTAACTTTCTCTAATTTTCTAGTCCTAATTCAGACCACTTTTATGTAAATTTATTATTATTTTGGAAGTCCTTCAAAACAGACTTTCCACCTATATTACAAATATCCATTAGCAATATGAGTGTGGTCAGTGCCCATTAAGTATCTAATGAATTTAGGTTAGACATCAAATAGAGACCTGAGAGCAATGAAATAATCTTCACAAAAGCAAGGAAGAAATAAGAGCTTTGCTAGACAAAATTTATCCCATGTAATCAGACAATAAACACATCCTTCCTTTTCCTCCTCCAAGGTCTGTGATTCACACACCTGCTAGAGAATCTCAACATGACCAAAATATGTGTCATATGGGAGCATAGATATCATTCGCCTTTATATTATCTCATTGAAGACAGTACACAAAAGCTTTTACTTCCTCATAATTTCTTTCACAGTTTTATTAAGACTAAAATTTTATGTGAATTTAAGCCTTCACATTTATTCTTTTTCTTAAAAGCTTTCATTTTGCCATGTGATGAATATTAGACTCCAGTGGATTATCTGGATAAAGAGAATTAGCTGAGGTTTGCATTAGTCAAGAGACTAAAGTCACTAGAGGCTTTAAGGGAGTGCCTTACAATATAAATAGGACTAATCTCCTTCAAGCCTTGACTTTCAAGAAAGAGAATTTTCTCAAGACCAGTGTTTTTAATCAGCAAGATCTACAAGGAGATTGAAAGTAATGCCAGTGATAAGGGAAGCCGGCTGTGTGAGAGGAACTAGAGTGAGCAGGCAGCCAATGATCTGATTCACGAGGAATGTGAAAGTGTAAGGGAGAGATGAAGAAGTCTGTTGGATCGCCTAACTCCTTTTAGGTCAGAAACTGCCATTCAAAGCCATCCCTGTCTGAAGTGAAAATGTACCTGTTGGAGGGGAGTGTGGTATTAGCTGGAGGACAGCACCCATTGAAATGCTGAAGATGTAGACTATGCCCTAATGTTTCCAGTGTTTCCATTTTTTCATGCCAAAGGCGTCAGTGCCAGCTACAAAGCAGGTGAAATTATTCTGGTGTGCTTTTGTAGAGGGAAATAAGAGTGAGATATATACTTTATCTGAGATGATGAGGCACCAGTAAAAGCTGATAAGGTGACCAGAAAATGAGACAAGAAATGTCCCAGCCAGAAATTTTTGGAGCCTAGCAGTGACCTGTACTTCTAAACTCACACCTTTTCTCTGAGAAGCAAGAAGGAAAATACTTCTTGAGCTTCTGCCTTTGGTGAAAAAATAAAAGGAATTATTTGGTTTGGTATCATGTAATTTATGGAATAATAAGGTAAAGAAAGCAAATGCCTCTGTTTCAGACATATTTTCTTGTGGTTTTGGACTGATTGATATATGATTTTCTCCAGTATCTACACATACACACACAACATAGTTGTTACTGTCGAAAGTGGAATTCATAGTTAAAGTCGTTTCTAATCTTCATGTGATTTGCCTTTGAAAAATTTCAGAAATGGGCCTAGACCCTCAGGCCAAACTGTTGTGTCAATATTTTGCTAGACAGGTCACTTGTTAGCAGAGGCTAAATGTGGTGCCTTAAAAAAAATGGTCCTTCTTATACTCAAGCATATGTTAGTATTTCAGAAGTATATTTGTTTAAAGTCTTAGTATAGAGTATAGAAATTGGGAAAAATAATGTTCCGTCTCCTGACCAAAGTCATGAGTGATCATCTCTAATAGGAAAGCATAGGGCCAAGTGAGGCTACCCATTAGGGAAGCATCCTGAAGGTTCCCATATAAAGACATAGTCAGTGGCTTCTGTGAAGAGTTGAGACTTGGTCAACCCCAGTGAAAACCAGAGAGCTCCAGTAAGCACTGACAAAGGTAAGCCACATACCAGCACTTCCTTTTTGTGTGCTGAGTTCCTAGTTGCATCCTTGAACCCAGCTCGATTTGACTTTTCCTGGAACATTTTCTTGTTCTGTCTGAGAAATTTCTAAACAGGTAACCAGAGAATTCATTTTATTTCTTGACCACCTCCACTGTACTAAAAATTTGATTATGATAAAATATTTATCATCATTTACCATCTATGATAATTGTGTGTGAACCATTTTTATACAAGGACAGGTAGCAAATGAGATGGTGGGGAGCACACTGTGTATGTGTCATGCTTGTTTTTAAATTGTCTGCAGCATAAAAAGCCAAAAATATAAAGTCATACACAATCTATAAGCAAACAAGTATAGCTGTGTTCTAGTAAATATTTAGCTGCAAAGATATGGGATGAGCTGGATTTGCTTCTGGGTTAACAAGTGTTTGGAACAAATAGTTCTTCAGAGACAAAGTCTATCTAAATTGCAAGATAAGCTGATGATGTTCTGAGGTCAGATCATATCTTTGAGGACTTTTGTTTGGTTGTTGGATTATTTTGAGACATTATAATAAAAGGAAAAGCAAGTCTTCATTTCTGGACATAAGGAGAAAGACTTTGTATAAAAGCAACAGCACTGGACATAGTCGGGGGGGGGGGCAGTTGGAGAGGAAGATGGAGTTACATTCGCAACATAGGAGCATGAGAAAACTGTGCCACTCTAGTACAGTGCTTTGAAACTCCACCTCAGTACCAACTACAGGACTTTTGACCACACACTTTCTGGGGTTCACTCCTGAGTTTCGTGATTCTGGTGTCGGTTCAAAGATTTGCATTTTTATCATGTCCCAGTATGATACTAAAGTTTCTGGTTGACTCTATGCTGTGAGACCAGCTAATGTAAGTTTGATATCTGGATGGCATTAGTATTGGATGAGAATGAAATTGAAACAAAATCAAGGACAGAGCACAAGATATCAAAAGCACAATATTATGTATATAAATATTACTTAAAATGACTTATAGCCTTTTGAGACTAAAATATGTTGTTTGATCTACTCCTGACATTCTACTCCTGTGACCTCTGTGACTGAGTTTTGGTGTCCACCTGTTCTCATTCCGTGCTTGACTCCTGAAGTATCTCCTGGGTTAGGACCAAGCTCTTTTGCTTTAGTTTTATCAGCTATGTGTCATATCACTTTTTTTGAGCTTCTGTCCTCCATGAAAATGGTGCTCTCATCTTTAGTGTATATATCAGATTTCAGCATCTGAGCCTTCTTATCCTTATACTGTGATTTCCCTTCTAGACTAGGAAAGTGATGATTTCTAAGAAACATTAGGAAGACTACAGCCATTGTGATTAAGCAACTCCATCCCCATACACTATGAGAAAAATATTTGCAAAAATAATTCCTTAGATAAGACAAACATAAGAGGCCTCAAATCTGAAACGTCGAGCTTTATGGTTAATATTTGTGGGAGAAATTTTGTGCACATTTTTGCAATTACTATCAGAGGCATTACTCAGCAGAGACCTCTCTCTGCTCTGCTTCCCTTCTTACAGCATTTCTCTCCACGCTCCTTATTATCACTGGCATGGTTTTTAGTATTAGCAATTATGTTGAAAGCCACTATTCATTGAATGTTCCCCACAGTGTTTCATGTTTATTTCCTTATTTCATTCGCACAGTCATTGCTGGCCATGCTTCTGTATCTCCATTTCAGAGAAATTCACAGAGTAATTAGCTTGCTGAAGATCAAAACTTTAATAGGCAACAGTGAATTATTCCCAGACCTGAATGGAGAGAGCCCATATTCATTTAGGCCTTAATATTCTAGAGCGTCTTTTCCTTTACAGGCAAGAACAACAATGACAACAAAAACTGCACAAATACTGGAATTTCAAAGTCTTTTCTACTGATTGTGTATAGGTATAGACTGGAAATAACATGATTATCAAGTATTTAAAGGCACAGGAACATCTTAGAGCTCTCGTGATCCTAATCTACAGCAGGAGAGATTTGGTTACATGTGGAAGACTACTCAGAAATCTCCATGCATAGTACACAGCTAAGGGAAATCTTCAACAGGATTGCTACCCATTTCCCCTTATCCTTGACTTCCCACCTGAAGTATCGAACCATGCTGATTATTATACAAGAGTGCTTTCCTCAGTGGGACATGAAGAGTTGGTGTGAGTAACAGAATGTTACTACATTTTACAGGCACTGGTCATATCCTCTAGCAAAAGCACCAAAGAAGTGCAAGGACAACTCTGAGCTGCAGACTGTGATCAGCCATCTCACTTTCTTTTGTAAACTATGAGTTTAATGGACTGTTACTGAAAACCTATGAGGATTACCAGAATGTCCCATCTCATTGTGGATGATGCCCTCATGAAAACTACACCATGGAGCCCCCTTTCAACCAGCCTCCATTTCCTGTATTTCTAGAACCTTCCAATTATTTGTAGTGGTATATGATCATTTTTATACGTATTCATGTTTGTGCACTATTTGTGCCTGGTGCCTCTAGAACTGAAAAGAGGATTCCAGAATCCCTGGGACTGCAGTTACAGATGGTCTTGGGATCTTTCATGTGAACACCAGGACTTCTGTAAGAACAGCCAGTGTTCTTAACCACTTAGCCATCTCTCCAGCCCCATATATAATCATATTAATTAATGATTTATTAACATCCAAACAATCTTCAGCCTATACTGAGGGAAAGTCATGTAAGTAAGCAACCATACTTATACAACCCTCCATGGAAATACTAAGCAGAAACAATTATTGATTAAAAAGTTTTTACAGTCTGTTTGGTTTTAGTCAAGTACTCATTACTTTGTCTAGAAACATTTTAAAAAACATGATCCATGCCAGTCCATGCTAAAACATTTAAAATCTGTGAAAAGGCAAGTGTTTTTTATAAATGATATAGCATGAAGATAAAATATTATGTCAATCAAACTCACTCATAAGGGGATAGCCTTCCTTAAAGCTGTTGCCTTTGTGTGTGATGTGTTCTACTAGCTGGACTCCCTTTTCTGGCCTTAGTCAGAGAGGAAGTGTCTGGGTTAGGGAGAAATACCAGGGTCCCCACCCACTCAGAGGAGAAGGGGATGGGGCATAGGGGAAGGATTGAGGGAGGGGTTGACCAGGTGAGGGACAGTTAGTGGGATGTAAAGTGAATAAATTAAAAGTAAATTAAATTAAACTTAAAAATAAATAAATTTAAATTTAAATTTGACTCTATTTGAGCAAAAATGTTTTGTAGATTGGGTATATAAGCTATCAATTGTGAGACTCTTAATTTTAATGCCTCATATAGACAGACTGAGATCAGAAAAAAATTGAAAAGAACAAAGAAAGGAAGAGAGAGGAGTAAGGAAATAAGGAAGCTAAAGATAGAAAGACACACACACATACTAAGACAGAAAAGTGGAGAGAAAAGAGAGAAAGAGAGAGGGGGGGACAGAG
>NW_021620542.1:2663146-2690271 GCF_004785775.1 Grammomys surdaster
GAGGGAGGGAAGAAGGGAGGGGGAGAGAAAAAAGGAGGAGAGGGAGGAAGAGAGGGGAGAGAAAAAAAGGAGGAGGAAGAGGAGAAAGAGGAGGAGAGGGGGAGGAGAAACCAAAGCAGGAAAGCAAGGAAAGAGTGAAGAAGGAAAAGAGGGAGGGACAAAAGGATGAAGAGGAAGGGAAAGGAGAATAAAAAGATGGAAGGAAGAGAAATTTTGTTGTAACCATCTGCTATTCAGGATAGAATACCCATCTAAACTAGTAGGAAATCTCACTTACACTGAGCTAATCTACTCTTCTAGATCAGACTAAAGGGTTCATTGTCTCTCTCACTCTCTCTCTCTCTCTCTGTATATATATATATATTTACATATATATATATATATATATATATATATATATATATGCGCTACTTGAAAGAGATTGTAGTTCTGTTCTGAGAAGAAAATAGAACAAAGAGTGAGAAGGCACACTTGAAATGCTGTTCTAGGGAAAAGAGGAGTTAATTTATACAGTCAAGTACAAAATATATCATTTCAAATTAAAAGGAAACTATAATGTTGCTGCCTTGGAACAGTATTAGAGGCCATTTTCTAAGACTTGTATTAGCTTAATTTTTATTTAATTTTGAATTTTATTTAATTTAATGTGTTTATTATATTGCCTGCCAAGCAGACTTAATTTATTTTTAATTTTTTTATGTATTTACTTTTTTATTAAATTATTTTATTTATTTACATTCCAAATGTTGCCCTCCTTCCAAGTTCTTCCTCCCAGAGGTCTTTACCCCAACTTCCTACCCTTTGCCTCTTAGAGGGTACTCCCCCACACCCACCCCTACACACACACTCGGGGGGGGAGGGAGAGAGAGAGAGGTGCATACGTGTGCACTTTATCCACCGCACCCCCACCCCAGCATCTCCCTTCCGTGGGGCATCAAGTGTCCATAGGATTAGGCACATCATTTCCCACTGAGGCCAGACAAGGCAGTCCTTTATTACGTATGTGCTGGGGGCCTTGGACCAGCCCATGTATGTTTTTTGCTTGGTGGCTTAGTATCGTAAAGCTCTGAATGGTCAGAATTAGTTGATACTGTTGTTCTTCCTATGGAGTTACTATTCTCTGTAGTCCCTTCAATCCTTCCCCTAACTTTTCCTTAGAAGTTTCCAACCTCATTCTAATGATTAGTTGTAAGTATCTGCATCTGTCTCAGTCAACAGCTGGTAGAACCTCTCAGAGGATAGCCATGTTTGGTTCCTGTCTGCAAGCACAGCATGGAATCAGTAATAGTATTGGGATTTGATGCCAGCACCTGTGATGGGTCCCAAATTGGACCAGTCACTGGATGACCTTACCTTCTGTCTCTGCTCCATTTTTGACCCTGCACTTCTGTGCAAGTCCTTTTGGGTCTGGGTTACCTCACTCAGGATGATATTTTCATAGCACCCTTATTTGTAAAAGCCAGAAGGTTGAAACAACTAAGATGTCCCCCAACTGAAAAATGGATACAAAAAAATATGGTTCATTTTCACAGTTATTAAAAACAAGAACATTATTAATTTCACAGGCAAATGGGTGGAACTAGAAGATATCATTTTTACTTATGTGTAGTGTATGTACACACATGGGAATGTCTGTCACGTTTGTGCAAGTATCTTCTGGAGCATGAGTTACAGGTAGTTGTGATCCATCCTACATGTGTTCTAGAAACTGATCTCAAACCATCTGGAAGAATAGTAACTGATCTTAATGACTGCAGCCAGTCTTCAGCCTCATGCTAACCAAGTGGTTTCTTATTTTCAAGATATAAGAAGTGTGACATTATTGTAAGAAAAGAAAAATTGATAATTGAAATTTTGTGTGAGAGAGGTGAATTGGACATTTATCACAGGTGAAAAGTAAAATAAAGTACTTGAAACTATACTTTCCCATGAAGTATATGCAATACAGACTTTCAAAGAGCAAATAAAAGTGTGGGAGCTGAAGTAACAAATGGAAGGAGAGTGTATCATGGTCATCAATCATAAAAGAGACAGGAATATGAGAAACTATGGGCAACTGAGCATCATAAAAATGTTTTAGTGATACCATCCAGAGGGCCAAGATAAAGAGCCAAATCACTACTAAGAAATTCTGGAGTATTTGTTGATGAAAGCTTCCTAACATGAGGGACAAGGGCACGTATCAAAACAGACAGCAGCCACCATCTGTCTCATAGGATATCTATGTAGCTTCATCATTGGGGTGTGTGTGTGTGTGTGTGTATGTGTGTGTGTGTGTATGTGTGTGTGTGTATGTGTGTGTGTGTATGTGTGTGTGTGTTGTGTTACATGAGTATGTCTATGAGTCTATGTGAGTGTGTGTATGTGTTTATGTGTGGATGTATATGTATGTGTCTCTGCGAATCTGTGTGTTTGTATATATTTATGTATGTGTGTATCTGTGTGTCTGTGTGTGTGTGTGTGTACGCATATGTGTGTGTATGTTTGGGCACATATCTGGGCAGACCCATATATGCATACATACATAGACTTTTGCTGACTTATATAGGCAATTGATTATTTACTGTAAGTAGTTTATGATAAATACAAGTTCACACAGTGGAGGCAGATAAGAGTTATAAGTCTCTTCCTGTAACTATATCATTCTAAGAACATGAAATGGGGTCATAGTATCTAAAATATTTACTAATAAACAACAAACATCTAACATTCTTTAAGGTTCTTAATATTTCAACCTCTTCTGGATGAAATCCCACTTAAGACAACTACCATGGATGTGCTAGCATCTGGATTCAGCATGGTGACTATCATGCTTAGCTCCTGTGCGTAGATGAGACCATTTCAAAGTTACATCTCAGATTGCCTGCCAAAGAACTCAGACAGCTGGTTTCTACAACCTTATGCCTCATTCTTGTGAAGCAGGGAATCCGAAACAATACTTACATTTATTATATCTATTGAAAATTCATTTCTAAATCACTAAGTGGAACACCTCAGCCTCTGATGTTACCCTCTATAAGAGTATTAGAGATCATAGCTGACATGCATAACTTTATAAAGTATAATTCTGATTAGAAGACTTCAAATACTTGCTACTAACCCTGCAATATGTTCAATCAAACCAACTGATCTCCAACTCAAACACACAGAGTGGGAAGGTAGGGAGAGAAGTCATGCGATTTGTGCTAAAATATTAAAAACTGCATAACAATTCTAAACCATGGAGATGAGTAAGCAACATATTTAGAGGAAAATGGGGAGAAATAACGGCTATATATTGGACTATTTTAAATAGCCTTTGGCCAACCAACCAGCCAGTATTCAGTTCCTATTTCTTAAGAATTAATGGCAAATGATGAATGTACTAAAGTTACAGAATTACAAGTCGACTTTCAGTATGCAGAATGCAGGCTGAGAACCAATGTGAATGAGTGGTCACTGTCTGCCTTTTGTGGTATAGAGGTGTATTCATGAGATCTCCAGAAGTAGCTTGCATAAGGTCAATTATCTGCCACTAACTTCTTGTGAGTTTAGTCATATTATTTTGTGATAGTTTGAAATTTCAGGATGGTAATGATAACTGCCATAGTTGTTGGAAGTTTTAGATAAATTAAGACATATAAATTAGAAAAATTCCCAAAGTATACAAGGTAGTATGCATCTATTACTGTTAGTTATTGATATTATTCTATACACTCATGACTCCTCAGCTATGGCTAAGAAATGTAATATACCAGTGATGGCCTCATTGTACTCAGTGCAGATTAAATAAAATGTCTGACTTTCTGTGGTACTGAGATCCACTAGATGATGAAGCCTTCTGATTTAACTGTTAGGTTGTAATGATTCTTCTCAAATCTTTAACATTTTACCAGTTATAGGTACAGGTCTAATTCTGAGGATAATATCTGAATGATAGGTACTGTAACCTAAAAACCTGTCTGAACCACAGATATTATGCCTTAGGAAGAGACATGCCCCAATTCTCCCCAACATAGCATACTAGCCAAGAGCCTAGGAGAATAATATTAATCCTAGTTTTTATCATTATAAATGTCAGAAGCTTTAAGTAGCAACACCTGAGAAACATTGTAAACCTGTTCTTGAAAGTTGATAGAGCAGTTAAGGGCATCTTTAGATCATGCAGAAGATTACACATCTGATTACCAGCACCCATAAATTAGCTAAAAACTATCTGGAACTCCAGTCCCAGGGGATCCAGTGCCTTCTTCTGACTTTTTTGGGCACCAGGCACACACATGGTACATATGTAGGCAGAATATTCATACACATAAACTAAAAAGATAAATACATTTTTGAGAAAAATTGAACCCAAAAATGGTACTGACACTTTAGCAAAGTCTCAATTTCACATTAGTTGAATGCATTTGAAAGCTAAACTGATAATCCCCTCAAGGTTTCAGCTCTCCCTTTCGGTGTGTTCAATCTACTCTCCTAGGTCATTATAGAGATGTTTTATTTTCTTCTTTGAGAAATTATGGCCTTACTTGATGAAGTACTCAGTCACCTATAATCTTGTGAGAGACACAAATGATGATAATTACAATTTATAGAGTCACCCAGAATGAAGAGCACAATATGCTGAGTCTGAGAGCTGAAATAAATGTGTTTTTAGTTAAGATCAGCAGAAAGTCTAAAAGACCGAACATCTTTGGAGCATTGTATTCAATTGAATTTTCTCTATTTTATTAACTATAGTCATTAAGGACTCATTGAGGAAAAGATAAGATTGCTCTGCTAGCTCAGTTAGAGAATCTGCATGGTAAAGAATAAGCAAGAAATAATTGTATCAAGTTACTGAGAGTCCAGGCTGAGCCCAGAGAAGCAATGCTGGACAGAAGCAGAAGAGCTTTGAAAATAGGTGAGGCACATGCAAACACTGGGTGACCATGCACCGCCTTCTTTCAGAACTGGTTCCTATTTTGCTAAACTATGAAAGTCTAAACTTATCACCATAGCATCTTTCATCCGTGTAATTCCACGGCTGTGGAAAAAGCTAACAATTGCTACCCTTGGATAAACAAACAAAAAGTTAGCATATATATTGAGACACTTGGCATTACATTGTCTCTTCTAACAGTGTTGAACAAATGTGATTTTGTTTTGTGTCTAACATATTCTTTTGTGTCCTTCATGTCTCACTGTACAACAACCATCACCCTGGACACTAGAAAGCAGTTTGCTGATATCACAGCTATTTTTGGTTGTTGAAATTCATGAATACATCTAACTCATTTATTTCCTATGTTGAAGAAAGGCTTGCCACTTACTTTGGGACTACAGAATGAGCATAGGTGGTGTCCAAATGAGTGGACAAATGAGCACTTCATGTCAGTGAGTCTGTCCCTACTTTTTATGTACACAGCCTTCATACGAGCAGCATACTTCACATGCTGCCCAGTGAAATTCCTACTGCACAATTTTTTGTTAGACAATATTAGCAGAGAGTGAAAATGGAATTGAGACTCACCTTTGACCCTGCTTTAGGGTTGGGGGAGTATAGCAAAATGGAGAGGAGAGAGATACCACTACATGGAGAGCAAAGGGGTTACCACTATGGAAAGCAGAGGGAGTTCTCTTTATGGAAAGCAAAAAATTCATATCAATGGAGAAGAGAGGGGTTCATCACTGTGGAGATCAGATGGATTCCTCTCTATGTAGGGCAGAGAATTTCTTCTCTAGGGATAGTGGAGGTGTTCATCACTATGGAGAGCAGAGGTTCCTCCAGCATTTGGAGTGGGCACATTTTCAATTACATTATGTTTTCAGTAAAGAGAGAATTGCTAAAGGAAAAATGCTGTAACTCATGTCACTTTTCGTCTTTTAAGCCAAAATGTATTATGCCTAATTACTTTCTTCAGAGTAAGATATTAACATGGAACTTACATAATCATACCCAATAATATTCATTAGATATTATTCACCACTTCTTTCACTCACCATACTTACCCAAGATTACTTGCCTATTCTAATTCAAATAACCACTGAATGACTGTTTTCTAGAGCTATTTATTTGGTTTGAGAACATTCATAAAGTATCCTGCTGTCACTCTTCAGTCTGAGGAATTTTCTTATTTTTTTTAGAGACCTTGATTCAAGACAAACAAGAATCTGTGGCTTTGATGCAAAATAAGTTTCCTAACTAGACAGTTTGAACCAGAGTTGGAGAGTTCATTAAAGATAATTTTAATATAGAGTTGAGCATGAGGGTTTGAAGAAAGGCAAATGAGGATCAGGGTTATAGAGTACCGAAGAGTGTGATCAAAGCAGCTGAAGGAAGACAAAGGGGACTCACTACTTGTGTCCATTTTCTACTGGAGAGAAAATGTCACTCTACAATAATTACAAGATATTCAAATGAGCACCTCACAACTTTCTGTTTGTTTATGTTTTTGTGTGTCGTCTTGTCCTTTTATGTTGTATCCCAATATTGAGAACAGTAAGAAATCTCCATTGATCTATTTGATTTTCTAAGAATATTTACTTTGGCAGTGGTGTTGGTATATGCTTTGTGAGGCAGAGGCAGGAGGACCTCTGAAATCCAGGCCAGCCTTCTCTACATGGTGAATTCCAGAATATCCAGGGCTGTACAGAAGAATCCTTGTCTTGGGAAAAAACAAAAACAAAGAAACAAAAACAGAGTGAGCAAGCCATGGGAAGAAAGCATTCTACTATGGTCCCTGCTTCAGTTTTGAAGGAAAGAAAAAATGAATATTTCTTTATCAAATGGATGATAATCACTTCTGAGCAAGCAGTTGTAATTCATTTTTAAGGAGAGACCATTATTGGTAAATGCATTTCTCTCTTTGTGGGCCACGTCATCTGTATTATGAGCTAATATGATGGCAAAGTGAGTTTTTCAGCCCTGGTTCAATGAGAGGGTAAATAGTTACCTCCCTGATTGATGCTGATGAGGCTCTGGGAGCAGAACTGGTTTGGATGATGGGGAAGCCAAGTGGCTGAAGGCCACCTACTCCACTCATCTGTTGGCATGGTTCTCTGAATGGCTTGGAAAAAGTCACAGTTACAGCAGGATGATTATGGTTCAGTGGCTCAAATTGCCCATTTTCTTCTGTTTAGATCATTACACTACCTAGGCCCTGCTTGTTGAAAATAATTCTAGATGATAAATTAAAACAAAATACAGATCCAACATGATTTTCAGTTTCTTCCTATCATATATGAATGAGATGAAAGGGGCAAATATAGAACTCTCTTAAAGGCAAAGGTGATTGCAAATTTAGCAACATTCATAATCGAGATCATCACTTCTCAACTTGTGAGTTACAACTGCAAAAGGAAATCTGAAAACACAGATATTTACAGTTCATAACAGCAGCAAAATTACAGTTAAGAAGTAGCAACAAAAATAATTTTATGGTTGCAGGGGTCACTACAGCATGAGGGACAGTATTAAAGGGTTGCAGCATTAGGAAGGTTAGATCCACTGATCTTGATATTTGTAAAATAAATATAACACAAACTTATATAACAATATAAACAAATATAAATATTGGAATGGGATTTCCAATATTTATTTAAAAGTCCAGTTAAGTTTTTAAAATTTATATATGAACCTCTATGTTAACTTACACTTAGCTATGTATTTTATCTTGAAAGATGTTTAATTTTTGGTCATTTATGATAAAAAATAATAAGTCAAAATCACTCCCTGCAGAGTATGTGGTTCTCCTTTTTAAATATCACACAAGCACAGCCTTAAATATTGTCTGCGTTGTGTCAGTTACTCAGAATTCTATATTTAAACTTAAAATTTAAAACTTTTAATAATGCTAGTATTCAAGGATGTTTGAAATGAAACTTTCTGTATGTACCAATGTACAATTAAGGAATAGTTTCTTCCCATGTCAAATCTTCAAGAAAAAAATTTATTTCCATTTATGATACATATGGGCTAATCATTATTAGTAGGAATAATTCAATGAGGATGAAAATATAAGTGACAGGCACATGTCATGTTTTAATTTTGCAGCTTTTCAAATTGTTTGTGGATACTGACATGGTTTTACTGCTTCAGAGTTTTTTGTTTTGTTCACATAAGGTGCTACAAAAGAGAATTTATAGTATTCTTTGCCTGTATCATAAATGTCAGTCACAGCAGTCTTGAGAAGACACTTTGGTTTTCTCGTCACACCTTGCCCTGCTTCCTCATTATGCATCGAGAATATCTCTAGTGTTGCCTTCCATACCCTTCCTTGACTTCATGGGAGGAGTGGATGGTAATCTTATCTGTGCAGGTGTTTCACAGAGCTGAAAACAAAATCCTTCTGTTCACTCAAGAGCATCATCTGTCTGTAATTAATATTCTGTCTACTTAAAAATAAGAAGTAATTACCTATCTAACCTTTCAGATTCTTTTACCTAGCAATTAATTTTTGTCTACTGAAGCTCAGGTATTTTTCTCATGGAAACTTTTATTACTTCTATAAGTTTATAATTGATTTGGCCAATACTATTTTTTACAGCTATTTATGATCCCAATCTCTTGTTCTTGTTACCGTTTTTTGATTGCTAATTTGTTCAAATTCTATATTGCCTTCATCAATATTCTATAATTCGAAGCATATGTTCCTACTTGATTTTTCTAAATAATATGGTATAATAAAAATTAGCAAAGTAAACCTTCATTCAAGGTAAATGGCTATATTTATTTGAAATCATTTTCACAAATTATAAATTCTTACACAATCTAATAACTTTAAGTGGTTATAAACGTACAAAAATAATTGAGTGTTAATATAAGTAATATAATATGAGTTTAAAAATCCCTAAGTCTTAAGAATTCAACATTTCATCAATGCGATTAACTGCAGAATCCTATCTCCCATCATCAGTTACTAATTTTAAAGACGGGTTTGAACCTACTTAGAAATATCCCAAGGATGAGAACATTCTCTTCAAAATGTGGCTACCAATTTTCTTAGGACGTTTTATCTTCCCTGGTACCTGCTAGTGGAACCATCTGTTTTTGTCATCAAATTTATATTCTCTTTTCTTCTTTACATTTTCTGGTACAAACAAATAAATGACAAATGTGGTGATCATCTTCTGGAACAATGTTATGTCTACCTGCTCATTCCAACAAGATGTTAAGTTTCCTGGGTCCTGGGTCATGTCATCCTGTCCCAACATAGAAGAAGGAGGAGGTTTCTTCCAACACAGCAGTGGTTGAAGCAAACACAGCCTATTTATATACAACTCTGTGTCACCACAGATTCTCTTTCAAGGCACTTTTCAGAAATCAGTGTATCTTAGGACATCATGCTCTTCCCATAAATTTTGGTGCCAAAATGGAAGAGCTACAGGGTTGCAGGCATATTTGGGAGCAGATGGTAACATCTACTGCTGTGTCCAAAGAGGCTGGTGGGCATATTTATTTTATGTAAGGCTTGTGGGCATATTTATCTGATGTGAAGCTGGTGGGTGTCCTTATGATACAGTTTTGAGTAATTGTAAGAAAGTGATCATTTTCTCCATTTATCCACACAGCTATGCTTTTTTTGTAGTAAACCCTTTTATATGGTATGCATGCCAGTTAAAAATATATAAACATTTTTTAATGTTTTGTATCATTTTTATTATAACCATAATAAAAGGAAGATAATTTTATGCCTCTTCCACTGTCTTTTTAAATATTTACAAAATATACTTTTGTATAAATACAAATACTACATATTAACATCATACACTAATTGAAACACAGTCTTTCCTCCCTGAGTGGCTTAAAATATATTTTCAGTGCTCCATAGCCCTTCAGTATAGCTCTCTCCAATTCTAATTAATTCACATTGCAAAAGCAATGAGTTTGATCTCAGCTGTAGATGTCACAGTGACTTATTCTTTCAATGAGGTGATAATTGGTGTCTGGTTAATTCTATTCATAGAAACCGTGGTCCATAAGAAAGTAATCCTCATTTCTATTACACAGCATGAAGCTTCCAATAACACCTATACTGCTTCCTACGAAGAAATATTTTATTCTTGTAAACATAATTACAATTGTAGAAATGTAACCTATAAGCAAATATATTCTATCTGCCCAACAATCACACAGGTAAAGAGTATGCCACTGATTCATACTTGGTCACACAAAATGTCACACAAAAATAGATAATGCTAGAATGTTCAAAACTTCTACCACTTTAGAATGTTTGAAGTAGTAGAAGTTGAAACATCACTCTATAAAATAACTTCTACATCTTAAAACAGATACAGTCTATAGACATGTATTAAATATAAAGATGGTTGATGATATTGTTCATGCTCATGTTTTTCTGTGTAATATTTTGATATACATGAGGGAATACCCATATCCTCCTGGTATATGCTTGTAGATTGTGAAGCATAAGAGATGAATAGCCATGAATAACCTCACATCTAAGGAAGTAGGTTTAAATTCTAATATTTTCATTCAAAAGGTATCCACAAAATGGTTTCAACATCTTAATCATCTCTCTCCAGCAAATGTTTACATGTCATTACATCACCTTTTTCAAAGTTTCATCAGACATTTAATAAGATTTTCACTCTGTTATCTTTCATTTGCTGTTTCTACTCAGTTTTTATTACTCAGTGGTATCTGTGCAATTTTATGAAACTGTGTGTGATCTTGTTTTAGAGTTCCTACATAAATTCTTTATAATATGATTCTACCATAGCATTTGCATTCATTTAATGGTTGCAGACATCCTATCTCCTTCCATATTTTTGCTAACACACATAATACCATTGTGTAGATGTTTGTGTTTCCTCCTGGTGAATGTTGTGTATAATTTTCACATAATTGTATGAAATCTTTATGTATAGTTATTAAATGTAAACATATTGTCATTTTTACATTTTTAAACATACAACCAATTCTAACAAGCATATATTCTGGGCCACTGCACTATTCTGTGACAGTTCCAGCTCTCTCCCAATATAAGGAAATGCTGGTGCGCAATATGTTCAAATGATTAATTTAATAGCATAAGTCAACTCTCTCACAAAATGTCAACTCACAGTTTCTAAGCCTACCATGGGGGTATATAAAAGTAGCTCAAGGCATTTAGAAGGCTGAACCAGGTAGATAGGAGGATTACTATATGATTAAAGTCAACAAGGAATACTTTATCACCTGACACCAAAACAAAACAAACAAATTCGACGTTCTTGAGAAGTGGAAAAGTCCCAGTGATCTGACAGGAAATAATAAACATCATTGTGTTGATTATTTGTTGTCAGTAGTAACTTTGCTGTAGCCATTGGAGATGCACAGAATTATAATCCCTAAAAATATGAGCAATAATGACAAAAAGTAAATAATAATATCAATAATAAATATATTTATGGTACAAAAATCAGAAATACTGAAAGCAAAAGCTAGAGATTAAAGGGAGAGAAAGGAATCCATTTTGAAGAAGGATATTATTAATGAGCGACTATGAAAATTAAATAGCTTTTCATAATTTTCACATAATTGTATGAAATCTTTATGTATAGTTATTAAATGTAAACATTGTCATTTTTACATTTTTAAACATACAACCAATTCTAACAAGCAGATATTCTAGGCCACTGGACTATTCTGTGACAGTTCCAGCTCCCTCCCAAGTTATAGCCTGGAAAGTGTTTTCTGGATAATCTTACTAAAATTGCATGAGCTTCAAACACGTGCTGAGTAGTGCCAGACACCACACTGGACTTTGTTCATTTTATATAATTTAAGTCAGAGTAATTTTCCATCTAAGTACACACAGACTAAACTCATTTCATATATAAAATCTCTATACTATAGTTTATAATACTGATATCAATATTGAATATATGTTTGTGTCCAAAGAATGCCCCAAATATTATGCATTGTGCTCTCATGCCTATGAGAGAATTTTATGGCTGTACATTACTTACACATGGGTAAAATGCCCTGGTTACATTTTTTCACATTGTGAACATTAATAGTTTATTTAAATGTGTTTATTAAGGGTTAGAACTTGCAAGCTATTAGATCAGGTCAGGTTGCCATAGTTGCATAGATATTGACTAAACATGACCATTCCTGAGACAGAGCCACATGATTATAGCAGTAGACGTAAACAAGAAAATCATTTTATTGTGTCAGTTTCTGAGGTTCTGACTCCCATAGTGTTATGGAAAGATGTACAGGTATTAATTTCCCATTCATGGGATATTTGCAAAGAACACTAAGTTTATTTATGCGAGTCTTTTATGTTGATTATCAAACTACTATGATAAATTAGAGGTATCTTTTTGCTATTGGATAAACCATAAACCTACCTTTTGCCTCTTACAGCAATACCAACATATAAACATTCTACTAAAAATAGAACATTACAAGAAAAATAGATTCTGTTCCTGTGGTCCATAGAATTCTGAAAGCCATAGACCATTGTCTCCCAACAGTTTCCTTCAAATATCCACCCGCTCATGGCAGTACTCATGTTAACTTGTAGGCACATTAAGTCTTTTCTGTGATCTCTCATTATCTTTGGCATTTCAGATTCTATTCTTGAGACATAACAATCTAAAATTTGAACCTAGCTAAATCTCCTGATCAAAGGATAGTTATTTCATCAGAAAATACATTTCCCCCAAATAACTAGGCCCTTTGATAATCATCTAGAAGTGTTTAGTAAGTGTCCTAGGCAGAGAGCATAGCCTTTAGTTATGGCTCGAACCCAGCTAATTGTTTCCCTACATATATAGAAACCAATCATTGCCTAAATTATTGGGCTTCAAAAGAAAAAATATTGTATCGATGTACAAACAAATTTTCAAGTGTTGTGGAGGCAACTAAAGCTATATATATATATATATATATATATATATATATATATATACCTTTTTTTCAATAGCACAATGTCCTATAAGCTGATTCATTTTGTATCAAATGCTAAGATGTCTGCACAAAGAATATTATTCATTATAAGAAGATGCACATACAAGTTTTAAATATTATTTGGTTGGAATATATATATATATATATATATATATATATATATGCATATGTGTCTGTGTGTCTGTGTCTGTGTGTGTGTTTGTGTGTGTGCGTATGTGTGCTTGCCTAAATGTATATCTGCATCACACTCCTTGTTCCCACAGAGGACAGAAGACAGTATCAGATCCCCTAGGACTGGTGTTACAAATGATTGTGTGCTATCAGGCCATGCTGTGAATTAAATCCTGGTCATCTGGAATAGCAGCCAGTGCTCTCAACCACTGACCCATCTTTCCAGCACCAGAAAAACTCTATAGATGTCCCAAGTGTATTCATTTCATAAAGCCCTTCAGAAAGATTTGTAATATAAACATTTGGGTTTTTTTGACAGTACGTAATATGGCATGTTTAATAGTGTACTATGAGCAGAAACCTTGAATTATTTCTTTCAGCTTATGAATAAAGTCTTGGGTCTTAAATTATGTAGAAATATAATAAGATTTGGGGGTAAATAACTTTTATTAACTGATGCATTCTGCACTGTAATCATTGTCTTACAGATTGTTCTAATCATGCGTAGAGCCTGATACCAGTTTCTTGTTGGTTTTCCAATGTTCATTCAGTCTTGCACTCCTTATATGATCCCTATTTGGTTAGTGTATAGTGGCATTTTTTATAGACTTGCTGTATTTGACTTACTAGTATTTAAATATACAACCATGGGAGCATTGGTGTATAGTGCTCATTTCCTGTGAGGTCTTTGCCTGTTTTGTGGAACAAGATAAAACTAGTGTCACAAAATGCATTGTGCTTTGTGGAGATGTTTATGTGTGGTTGCTCCCTTTTGTTCAATTGGTGAGTCTACTAGGAGGCTATTATGAGCTGATGCTTTCATTTTTGAAGCCATAAACTTTTAATTCTTCTAGCACCGTTCATTCCATTAACTTGGTATTATCCAGGTGAACTGTTTCATCTTAAGTAGACTTGAGTCCAAGCATCTTTAAAACATGTTGTTTATTTTTTCATTTAAATCACTAAAGTTATGTCAGTAAGTTGAGCAATATATTCTGTCTGTTTAACATCTGCAAGATCTGAGATTGTATCCCTCCTTTCTTTTATACTGTGGTATCTTTTTGTCTTTACTGGAGGCTTCCCAATTGACTTCTTGTTTCATTGATATTTGAGTTGAATTTGGTTGGTTCTTCACACCATTTCTGTCTGTTTTAAATCTTTATTATTTACTTTATTCTTCCTAGTTCCCTCTTATAGTTTCTTAAGATGGGAAGATATATCATTAACATGGGACCTTCTCTATTTGTAATATAAATATTTCACATCATAATTTTGAGGGATTAAACAAATATTTATTGGAAAATGGTGAGCATGCATTGGTTGTACGTGTCTCCTAAATCTTTTTTTTACTTTTATAAATGTTTTTTATTCTCTCACATCTCAACAGCAGTTTCTTCACCCTCCTCTCCTCCCATTCTCCCCTCTCACCCCAACTCACTACTCATCTATTTCTCTTCAGAAAAGAGCATCATCCCATGGATAGCAACCAAACATGGCATATCAAAATGCAATAAGACCAAGCGCTCCTACTCCTCATAAGGCTGTAATAGGCAACTCAGTCAGAGAAAAAGTCTCCAAAAGTAGGCAAGAAACAGAGCCAACCCCTACTTGCACTCTCTTAATTGCCACCAACTGAAAAAAAAAAAGCTTCCTTAATAGGTATTGAGAGATCTATTGGTATATATCTACAATCACTAGTAGTCGTTTTAACATTTCAGGCCTATGACTTGTTACCCTCAGATTCTTGTCACTGTTAAGAGTTCCAGCTACTGCTTCTGTCTCATGCACCAGTCCTTAAATGCAGCCAAAAACTGTTTGTTTACTTAAATAACATTCATGTAACTGTTTTACCAATGGGCATATCTTATCAGGTCAGTTATTACTGTAGTTTACAGGATTCATAGCTGGTTCAGATAATAGTTGTGTTTTCCCTCTGGTGGCTTATATAGTTCCTTCCAGTACCATAAAAACTAGATAATTAAGATGAAGCTTCCAAGTCAGTACCACTTTGCCTTCTCCATGTCCAGTGATACAAATATGACGTATCTACAGAAATAGAGTCTTACCATCATGTTCTGGAGGGCAACCAAGAGCGTCCAATATTTCAACCATCTTTGGAAAACCTATTGACTGACAATTCAAAAAAGATAACCAATTCCCAGTACTAGAATTTTTAATCTGCCAGGCTAAATTAGTATTTCTTAAATAGTGTTTTTTTTTAATTTTCACTGTCTTATTAATTTTACTATAAATTTCTTGCAAATACCTGATCTCTAATTTTTCTAGCTGTACTGATTTTTATGGTAAAATGAAGAAAATAGTCATTATGCTTTTTTGTGAATTCTGTTCTATTTTTCTATTAATAGATTCTTCCTATCCATGTAATCTAAGATTAATAGAGTAGTGGTGAATATTTCAGTCTGTGAGTATTATATTATTTATTATTCTTATGTTTATTACCTGTTATACTTCAGCAAAAATAGTACAACTCAGGTTGACAATAACAGGAACCAGATGTATTAATGCCTATAAATCTAGAATTCAGAAGAACCTGTGGAAAGGTTACGAACCTGATGCCAAACTACACAATGTATTGGACCCAATCTAAACGAAAAAAGGAGGAAAGAAAGAAAAAAAGAAAGAAAGGAAGGAGAAGAGAGGGAGGAAAGGATGGAGGGAAGGAGGGAGTGAGGAAGGAGGGGAAGAAGGGAGGGAGGGAGGGAGGGAGGGAGGGAGGGAGGGAGGGAGGGAGGGAGGAAGGATGAGGATATTTTTAAATACCTTTGTTCAGAAAAAAATAAATGGCTACTGTGCTCTTTTGAATAAGGAATCACCATTTCAATATCTGTCTCTCTCTTCTTTTCTTGAATGATACTTTTTTTGTATTTTTAATTGGATATTTTATTTACAGTTCAGATGTTATCCTCTTACCCCATCCCCCCACCCGCCGCCCAGGAACCCCCTATCCCATCACCCTTCCTCCTGCTTCTCTGCAGATGTGCCCCTGCCTACCCTCCAACTCCCACCTCCCCATCCGCGAATTTCCCCACACACTAAGTCCAGCCTTCATGGGACCAAGGATCTCCTCTCCCACCTATGCCCAACAGGGCCATCCTCCCTTACCTATACAGCTGGAGCGATGGATCCCTCCCTAAGTGCTCCTAGGCTGGTTGGTTGGTATTGTTGCTCTCCTCATGGGACCACAAACCCTTTCATCTCCTAAAGTCTTCACTCTAACTCCTCCATTGGGAACACCTTGATAAGTTCAGTGGTTAGCTGTGAGCATCCACTTCTGAATATGTCAAACTCTGGCAGACCTCTAAGGACACAGCTATATCAGGCTCCTGTCAGCATATACTTCCCGACATCTACATCAGTGTCTACCTTTGGTGACTGCACATGGGATGGATACCCAAGTGGAATGATATCCAGACGGCCCCTCCTTCAGTTTCTGTCCTACACTTTGTCTCCATATTTGCTCCCTTGAGTATTTTGTTACTCCTTCTAAGAAGGACCGAAGGGCCCCCACTTGGTCTTCCTTCTTCATGAGCTTCATGTGGTCTGTGAGTTGTATCTTGGGTATTTCAAGCTTCTGGGCTAATATCCAATAATCAGTGAGTGAATACCATGTGTGTGTGTCTCTCTTAATTGAAGGTGGTTTTATTTGTAGAATAGAACTTCACATTGCACAATCCCTTACCTTTTTAAAAATTATTCCACCTTTGACTCTCAAAGCCATCAGATATGCAAAGAGAAAAGAAAAATCTAACAAGACAATCATTTTATTTAGAGGGTGAGTGAAATTTCAAATTTTGTTTTGTTTCAGTACAAGGACTTTCTAGACCCTAGTACAACAAGAATTAACAGCACAACAATAGTTAAGAAGTTGCATAATATATTTATCCAGACATACATGTAATGAGATATTTTCCCACTGCATTTGTAGGAAGCTCAGCGATTGGGCTGTATGAGAGATAGGCAGAGTGAAGAGTTGGAAAGAGAAGGAGGAGGAGAGGAAGCGGGGGACATAGGAGGGGAGGAAAGATGTAGGAGCCATGGAGAACCATGCATTTATCTAGAGCAGTCTTGAGTAACAACTTATATCTAGGTTAGTTAATTGGGTTAACACATATAATTGTGTGGGTATCTTGTTAATTGAGCATTATCAAATATATAAAGCCATTGGATAATCTTTAAGCATTAGAGTCTCGTTTCTACCTTGTACTGCATGGTCAGGGCTCAGCCAAGTTTTGTGGAAACAGTGTGGTGGATTGGCTGATCTAGCCACCACGTTGGTGTCTCCTGGGTGCCAGGGCCAGTGTTTCTGACTGGCAGTTTCTAGCTGTGGCGTGCGAGTGACCTCTGGCCTCTTACAGCTCTGAAGCATAGTGGTCTGAGCTAACCAGAGCCACTGTGCTTAGATGGGCCAAACCTCAGCTTTTTAAATATTTACCATAACACATACAAATGATAAAGAACACTCAAAAAGGTTTGGTGGCCTGTTCCTAATCAAATAGTAGTATCTAACTAAGAGTGTTGGGAAAGATGTGCTCAAGTAATGAATACTGTGTCCATCAAAGTATAGTACCAGTTATCATAAATCTAGAGCCTATGGCCTAACATAAACCATTGTCTTTTTTTCCCCATAAATTTATTCTACAACACAGTGTACTTAATTTTTTGCCTGTTGTCTGTTACTCTTCAATGCTATAATTACATAGTTTAATAATTATAATTGAAAGAATAAAACTCACAAGTTCTTTAAGTGTTTATTATCTGGCCACTTAAAGAACACCCTTTGATTAATTAGGATGACAAACTTTGAAAGGTCCTTTGAGTCAAAGATAACTACCCACACCCCTCCAAACATACATGAACACAGACATATTAAAATTTTTGTTGACTCAACTCTTATAATGGTTTACAAATGATTTGAGAAAGTGTTACATCTACTAGAAAATACAGAAAAATTGTGAAAAAATGTTGATTTCTAAAAAGCAGCTCCAATTTATTGATTACCATCCTCCCAATAATATACACAAAAAGTAGAATATTAATTTTAATTCATTCATACAAACCTATCATTTATTGTAAACTTCTATTAAATTGAGAATGGAATCTTTGCACATGAAATATGCAAAGGTACTGCACTTATGAAGTAACAGAATTTCACAATTTTTAAAATGATTTTTCAATCCTGATTTCCTGGTACTCATTCTCTTTGAAATGCTACTTCATCCTCTACAGGAAAACATTTCCCAAATGATGGGACTCACGGCAGCAGTCAAGATGTATTATCACTATTAAAATTCCTAGATTTGTCTGTAGATCACAGAAAAGTATTCAAATGTAGACTGAATATATGGTAATTAATCATGGTTATTAATTTTTATATTCATGTATGTACATTCTGTTTTGAACTATCAAAATGTAAAGTCTTCAAGATCAAAGATAAAATTGCCTTTAGTAATTCAATAGTAAAATTCATAGATGCTAAGCATGTTTGTAGCCATGAAATATCTTTAGACCCCTCTAAGAGAAACAGGGAGGGACTTAGAAACTTCACACTAAAGAGTAGGCATTTATTACAAGACAAAAATAGAGCAACATGGAGAATGAGAAACACAAGAAGAACTAGAAAGCAAGCTCAGAGATTATTAAAGTGGCTTCTATTTCTTTTCAGATGCAAGAATTACTGCTATAATACAATTAGAAAAATTTAGCTCATCTGAGTCTGTGCATCCCTTCAATGTGTGTGTGTTGCATTTTTTTCTGCACTGGTTTATTAAATTTTGGATAAAATCACAATACCTCTCTCTACATAGCATAATTCTTTTTGTAGCTCCTTAATTCAGCTTGCTAATGTCAACATTTTTGTTTCATTAAATCAAATCTCCCAGAAATTTGTGAGTGATTTAACTAACAATCTTTCGCTATACTTGGACAACGGTTTTTCTCAGTTGCATTGGAAATGCTGGTGACCAGTCATTAAAATAGCTAACACTCTTAGTCATTTCAGCTGTCCCCAGAGATTTGATGTCCTCTGGTGTAGCATTTGGGCACCTGATTTCTAACAACAGTAAGTGACCAACTTCCACCACACAGTAGGGTAAAAACAGAAAAGGTGTGGTCAGCAGGGCTATGGATTAAATGCCATGTACCTTTCCAAAGAATCTGATGTCTTCAGTATACACTGAAGGCCTAAAATCAGCAATAAGCCTGACATACATGCATGCTAACACCAAGTCTTGCGTCTCTGTGGAAAAACACTGAAACAGATGGGTATAAGCTATTGTATATAGGCAGCTTTTGTGGAAATCTACCAACCTGAGTAGTCATAGACCTTGTAAATAGGTAGCCTTGGCAGGTAGTAACAACTTAGATAAGGACAAGTCAATCATAGGCAGAGTCATAGTGACCTGACCCCTGAACCTTCACCCAGCCAATACCCTGTTCTGAATGATATCTGTACTCCCCCTGAACACCTATGCTCCAATGTCATCCCCTTCCCCACATCCTGCCTTTTTGTGTTTATAACCCCTGTGTGAATAAATAAAAATAGAAAAGATAAAAAAAAGAATTTGATGTCTTAGAATATACAAAGGGGATAACATCTGAAATGTAAATAAATAAAATGTCAAAAACAAGAAATTCTAATAAAATGAAAAAGGTCAAAAAAAAAAGAATATACTCAAATGCTTAAACTGACTTGTAAAGTTAAAATAATTGAGAAAACAACGGCTAATCATTATATAAAGAGTGAAATTGGGGACAGAGATGCTTTCCATTCTTAAGAGGAGCAACTTTTTCTCTGCTTTATCCAGTAACTACCTCAATATATAGTACCCAATTGCCTATCAATACATTAATGCCAAATGGGTAATAAGTAGCACATACTGTAGACTAAGTGTCTCAATATTGGTAGCTGAACATTTTGATGCCTCTTTTTGTGTATTATTCTTAATGAAAATATCAGTCAAAATGATCATCTGATCACTAGGGTGCAGGATTCTCACAAGCACAGAACATTTATTTTGAATTCCAACACTGATGGTAAAGCTAGAGTGGCAGTGAATTCCTTTAAACCCAGATCCAGGCAGATGGAGGTGGAAGCATCTCTTGACCTTCAAATTAATTAGGTTCTTGTTTAGTCAGAGACAACACCTCTAAAAATAAGGAAGAAAACAATTCTGTAAGACACCAGACATACATCTCTGGCCTCCATTTCTGTGTGGATATACATGGATATATAGGCAGGACGTGGGGAAGGGGATGACATCGGAGCATAGGTGTTCAGGGGGAGTACAGAAATCGTTCAGAACAGGATGTTGGCTGGGTGAAGGTTCAGGGGACAGATCACTATGACACTGCCTATGATTCACTTGTCCTTATCTAAGTTGGTACTACCTGTCATGGATATTCATGATCATAGCATTTTGGTTTACACACGAGAGAGAGAGAGAAAGAGGAGGGAGGGAGAGAGAGAGAGAGAGAGACCATTAAGCTTACAGATGTATAGTACTTTTGTACTTAAGTTCTACAAAGCTAAATGTGTATAGCATTTATATTTAAGACCATACAGTGCCACTATGGAACTGATCTATATTTTAAAAGAAATCTGAAGTTCCAGGCCCATCAACTTCTTTGAAGATATTCTTAATTTCTTATAAAACATCAAAACTTCATGTGCTGGCTACATTTTATATTGTAGGACTAACAGCCAAATGTTTCCTCTGGTCTATAAAAACAACCCCACAAACACACACACAAAAAATATGATATAAAACAAATAGCTTATATTTGTAATCAAAGAGCTAACAACTCTTGCTGAGGGAAATTATAGCCTAAATAGAAGATTACTCTAGATTCAAGAGGTTTAACCTAGTTGAGATATTGGGAAATTGTGGCAGCCTGCAACATATAAAATATTTAAAACTTTTGGAATTTATATCTATAGCAATACAGGAAAGAGATGAATTTGACCTTAAATCTTTGTATATGGCAATGAAGCAGCAAACAGACAATTAAGGAGAAAAATCTGAAGGCCAAATGTCAAAAATAAGAGGGTTAACCCTGAGTTGTGACATTTTAAAAATGTCCTTGGCTCACGTTGAAGTGAAAGTGCTAATATGGCCATTTATTTGCCTATTTATAAAGGAAAAAAAACCTGAGATTTCTAAAGTGTTTGGAAATTGATCTTATTCTTTCTATAAAACAACAAGCTGCTATTTTCATCCAAGGGTCAGAGCTAAGTATCCATTAGTTCCCATCAAAACGTCCATCTGCATAGACTGTCCAGAATCAAGAATTAGCATGCTGTATATTCACCTTGGAAAATAAATAGTAATATTTTCTTTGAGACATAGAAAATATCCACTATAAATGGTTTGTACTTAACAGTGAGTGAAGTCTTTATTCTGGGAATCTTAATAGTGTACTTGTAAATGGTCTGAAGGTGATTTGTACATCCCTATTTCTCCTTGGTCTCCATCATTTGAATAATATACTGAAGTGGGAGAGAAGCCTTTCAGAGTAATAGTGATTTCCTAGTGTAGTACCAAGTCAATAAATTTTTGGTTTCTAATTAGATAACTATTAAATTATTGAATTATATATTTTAATTGACTTGTCTTTTTTTTTAGTTTTAGGGTTTTTTTTTTTTAATTTGATTTTGTCAACTTTGTACAACCTAGATTTAATCTGGGAAAAGGAACCTTAATTGAAAAATAATCATCTATCAGATTTCCAGTAGACCAGAATGTTGAGCATGAATATTTTCTCTGTGATTGTTGTTTGACAGCCCAGGCCACTGTGGATTGCATTGCTCCTGTGTAGATTGTCTAAGGTGTTATGAAAAAGCAAGTTGAGTAAGCCATGGAGGACAAGCCAGTAAACAGTGTGTGTCCACGGTATCTGTTTCAGTTCCTGCTACCAAGTTTCTACCTTGAGTTCCTGCTCTGATGTCCCGTCATGATTAACTGTAAACTATAAGCTGAAATTCACCCCTTTCTCCATAAATGATTTTTGTGAGTGTTTATCCCCAAAATAGAAAGCAAGCTAACACAGTTGTTGTTTTTGTTGTTGTTGTTGTTGTTGTTGTTGTTATTGTTGATTTTCATAAAAGGAAGAAAATTATTTAAAGTTGTATTCAGAACTAGAGATACATGTCAGGGGCACATATGCCAATAATATGGGCAGCTCATCTCAGGCACTAAAAAAACAAAACAAAACAAAACAAAAAAAAAACAAACACTGTGGTCTTCTATTCCTATAATCTAGGCACTGGCCAAAGGTTGGTTTTATGTTTAATGACAGCCTGAACTACATAGCAAGTACTCTGGTATCCAATACATAAGTAAGATGACCTTGTCTACAAAAGCTTCCCCTTTAACCTATAGGCTTTTCCCCTGGATGTCACATAATTATGAGAACTTGTCAGGCTGTCTTGGAAGAGAGCCTGAGGGTCAAACAGCGATGATTGCTTGAATCACACTTTGACCATGCCTGCTTAGTTATGCATACATGTTTCCTCTATTTAAATATAAACTTCATGGCTAGACCCTAGACATGGACTTAAGAGAGCACACTGACCCCCTCTGATCCTCTTCCCAATGAATCCACATCAAAGAATCTCATTTTGATGAGAAATGGAAGAAAAAGATTAGCAAAAGAGAGTTAACAAGAGGGAAGGAGACAGATACACAGCCAAAGAAAGATAGAAGAAGAGGAGAGTGGCTAACAAATATGAAATCATTAGAGAAAGTACGATGTTGACAGTCTTTTAAATGTGGCAATACTCTCGACTGGCTCAATCCTTGAACTATGATCTTAGCTATGCTCTCTCACGATGAGTCTTCCATCACTACTTTGCCAACACTTCATCACAGTGTGTATTACTTATAATACACTTTTGCAACCATTGTTAGGGAAAAGGCTTAACTATGACATGTTCAGAGCCTGTTCGTTTGAAATTTCCTAGATGCTAACACTGACTTTGTCTCATGTGAATGTATGTCAATGCCAATACTTCTTTCTGTAACAGTGTAGTAGGTTAGCACTTCAGCGTAATGCATAAACACTTGACCTGAAGAGGAATAGCACTTCAGTATTAAGTGAGTCTCTCAGAGGATGGGAGTGGAGCTCTCTCGACAGCTTAAAGCTCTGTAATCTTAGTAAGTTGTCTGACCCTTTCTTGTCTGATTTTACCAATCACTGAAAGGGGGATCATAAGTGAAAAATGTGTGACTTCAAAAGCTATGCAGAATCTATTGACATGAAGCATGGGAAAAAATGTAGAATATATCCCAGCCCCAAGATTTTCTTACAATGAAATTACTGTCCTCCTACAGGGAAAATATAGAACTATTTTGAGCAAAACAGTATGACACTTTTACACAGATTTTTTTTTAATTTTTAAGAAAAATTTTCCTGACTACAGTAGCAAAATCATTAGATTGAAATGGGAACACCAGACTTTGGCTAAACAAGGTTTTTAATAAATTTTACCACTCGTTCGTATGCCATACATAAATATAGAAACTTTATATGAACCTTTTGATTTTAGTTAACTATTCTTTAAAGTTGGGGTCATAATTTAAGAAATAAGTGATATAGAATATTTGAGAGTATATTATCCATGCATAATATAGACAGTAGCTATGGATTATGGTATGATCAAATCAAGTTAAATTTAGTATCCTGCAAGTATTACATCAAAGTAATACTTTTTCTGAATTTTCAATATTCAAGATGTCTTTCCCCCTATTGTATTGATAGTTTTATTAAGTATATGGCATACATGTCAAACGTAAACCCCAATGAAGCCAGGATACTCTGGCCATGTAATATCACCAATGTATTAACATGATAAACTCATACGCTAGATGAAATCCAAACTCATCTTAATATATATTTGTGGATGACATCAACATTTAGGCTGACTTTTGGATTGAATATTCCTGTTCACCAGAAAGCATGTAAATTGGTACATACTCGTAAGCACACAATTCAAACCCATTACCCAAGGTGTTATCCAAACTTTTTTATCCCAAGACCAGGAGAGCCATGTGACAAACAACTGCCATTCACCAGAATTCAAATGCCTTAGCTTGGAATCTTCAGAGTCATCCCAACTCTAACCCTAGAACTGACCATAGGACCTAGTTCTCTAGTTTACCTTTAATGCTCAACGCTAATTCCTTTGCCTTGCATACACCCCACAGACGCATTTGCTAAAAAGCACTGACCAGCAAACCTACTGTATACAGCTGTCTTCCCAGACACTGCTTATACAGAGCATAGTCTGTGTTCCCTACATGGAAAGGTTTGAAAGAAGTGAATAAACAAGCCAGGTTTTTCTTTCTAACTTGCCCTGTCATAGCATATGAGGCTGAATCACTTAGAGCTACTGTGAGAACTTCATGCCCCTTTGAAAACTATAGTAGAGAGATAATGTCACCATCCAAGAGCACACTCTCACTCAAAGTTTGCTATTCCTGCAAGAATTTTGAAGAGGAAAGTTACAAATTTGCTTCTGAAAACATTTAGTTGTGGTATATTTGAGAGAAGTTATGATGTCTTAACATTCTACTGACTTGAAAATTCTGATGAAGCGATCAGTAAGTATATCCATCAAAGTGTTTTCAAATGTAATAAAACTTTTATGAATAGTACATTTAATAATTAATGAAGAGACATAGGTTATGTCTTACAGACGTTTAATTAAACATTTATTCATTTGAATTTGTGGCTTCCCTTTTGGATTAGAAAGTCAATAAATTTAATTTCAAGGACTCAAATTTTATACAAAGGTCTTTTTGAACCCCTGTAGACCACTGAACATTTCAAGGTTCTTGAAGCTTTGTTAAGAGAAATCTCAAGCATAATTACAAAAGCTAAACCATGTGCTTTTCCCCTTTTTGTTTAGCTCTTCTTTTTAGGATTATGCTAGGTAGGCACATTCTTGGTTGGTTGAATATAAATTCATTTTTTTTTAATTTGAGAGAAAGCAGAAAAAGTATAAGGAGGGACTTTTGAACACACAACTAACTCAGGTTAGTAGATTAATGTAAGGTCACTTTCTTTCACATTTCTAAGGAAAAGTCCATTTCCTTCATGTTATTGTGTCTGAAGCTATAACCTATTTTCTGTAAATGTCCACTCAGATGTGAGTACCCTCCTCTTCCTGCACTGAAGTGATATAAAAATTAAGTAAATTTTAAAAAATCCCTCCACTGTGATTTTTTAGAGTTGCATAACTACTTGTATTCACAAATCTTTCTAATACCATCCACTATTAGTCACAGAAAATTAGAGCTCTACAAAAAATTATTTTGGAACTCTACTAACATGGAAAGGAATATTGGACTCTGTATGTATAACAAAGAGCAGACTACCATTTCTTTTACTTAATTTGCTTAATTATAAAATAAGCAAAGGTAACAATAGAAAATACTGGCTGTATTAGAAAAAAACCATTTTGCTTCTACAGGACTGCTACACTGTTAGTACTCTTGACTGGAGCCCTTAGTATCTAGAAACTAGGTAGACAGATACATCCTGAAATGTCTTTCACCAACAAGACAGTATGTGCTCTACGTTTCAATACCTCAAAATGTATTTTTGACGGGAATACTTTAGCACTAAATTTCATTCAAATTGAATTGTAGTTGCAATTCTTAAAATTAAGTACCAATAATTAACTAACCTTAATCATGTTAGTTTTATCTTCATTTGTATACAAGTATAAAATCAAATAATAGCTGAATTACAATTATATTGCGAATGTGTGTACTGGGTTGACCTAATGTTATTTATATTCTAATGCTAATTGAGTCTTCTAAAAATATTTGTTCCAAGGACAAGAGAGTCTGTATGTAAGGTATTGATGGACTCTGTCCCCAGTTAATTCTGACTGGTAAATAAATATGTCAACAGCCAAAAGCTGGGGAGAAGAGGCATAGAGTTTAGGTAAATCTGTACCTTACTGGTCATAAATTTTATCAAATGTTTATAAAACATACAGGGAAACGGAAAAAACTAACCCAATCTCAGTTTATGATCACTTTTCCAAACTCCTGGAAAGCAACCAACCAAGAATGTGCCTACCTATTTTTTAATAGGGTAATTTGGTTGTCTGGAGTCTAATTTCTTGAGTTCTTTGTATATATTGGATATTAGCCCTCTATCAGATGAAGGATTGGTAAAGATCTTTTCCCAATTTGTTGATTGTCGTTTTGTCCTATTGACAGTGTCCTTTGCCTTACAGAAACTTTGCAATTTTATGAAGTCCCATTTGTCAATTCTTGATCTTAGAGCATATGCCATTGGAGTTCTGTTCAGGAACTTTTCCCCTGTGCCCACGTATTCGAGGCTCTTCCCCACCTTCTCTTCTATTAGTTTCAGTTTATCTGGTTTTATGTGGAGGTTCTTTATCCACTTAGACTTGAGCTTTGCACAAGGGGATAAGAATGGATCAATTTTCATTCTTCTACATGTTGTCCTCCAGTTGAACCAGCACCATTTGTTGAAAATGCTGTCCTTTTTCCACTCGACCGTTTTAGCTCCTTTGTCAAAGATCAAGTGACCGTAGGAGTGTGGGTTCATTTCTGGGTCTTCAATTCTATTTAAATGCCGGTAGTGAGCACCCTTTCTGAGGCAAATGGGAAGCCTCCTTCTGGCAGGGATTACAGGCATTTGGCTACAGCTCCCCCTAGCTTCCCAAAGAACATTTAAGTATTTGTGGATGGTTTTGTTTTTCTTGTTATATAGTTTAAATGTAGGATTGCTTGTTCACAAGTATGTCTGAGATGTGTGCAGTTGCATGTCATAATGCCAATCTCTAGGGATGCTTAGGCAGGAGAAGTGAATGTTCAAGACTAGTATGAGTTCTTGAATTTGTGTGTAAAAATAGGATAGAAGACCTTCTCTTAGGAGGAAAAAAAGTAAAACTGAGAACTTTTTAAAAATATTATTGTTGTTGTTTTATTTCCCCATTTATTTTAAATCATGTATATGTTCAGGAGAGATTCATAAGTCCATGAGGGCATGAGGACAGAAGAGAGCACTGAAAACC
>NW_021620542.1:2690671-2700153 GCF_004785775.1 Grammomys surdaster
TTATTTATAATAGCCAGGAGCTGGAAAGAACCCAGATGTCCTTCAACTGAGGAATGGATTCAAAAAATGTGGTATATTTACACAATGGAGTATTACTCAGCTATTAAAAACAATGAATTCTAGAGGTTCCTAGGTAAATGGATGGAACTAGAAATTATCATCCTGAGTGAAGTAAGCCAATCACAAAAGAACACACATGGTATTCACGCACTGATTATTGGATATTAGCCCAGAACCTTGAAATGCCCAAGATGCAACTCACAGGCCACATGAAGCCCATAAAGAAGGAAGACCAAGTGGGGGTGATTCGGTCCTTCTTAGAAGGAGCATCAAAATCCTCAAGGGAGCAAATATGGAGACAAAGCGAGGGACAAAAACTGAAGGAGGGGCTGTCTGAAGACCTTTCCACCTGAGTATCCATCCCATGTGCAGTCACCAAAGGTAGATGCTGATGTGGAAGTCAGGAAGTGCATGCTGATAAGAGCCTGATATGGATGTCTCCTCAGAGGTCTTCAAGAGTCTGACATATTCAGAGGCAGATGCTCACAACTAGCCATTGAACTGATCATGGGTTTCTCAATAGAGGAGTTAGAGTGAAGACTGAAGGAGCTGAAAGGATTCGCGGCACCATGAGGAGAACAATAATACCAACCAACCACAGCTCCCAGGGTCTAAACCACCAGCCTGGAAGCACTTAGGGGGGGATCCAGGGCTTCAGCTGATTATGTAAGAGTGGAGGGCCCTGCTGGGCATAGGTGGAAGAAGAGAACCTTGACCTCATGAAGGCTGGATGCCCCAGGGGGTGGGAATTTTGAGGGTGGGGAGGTGGAAGTGGGGGGGAGTAGATAGAGGTTACATCCACAGAGAAGAAGGAGGAGGGGTGAGGGGATTGGGGGTTCCGGGGTGGGTGGGGGATGGGGTAAGGGGACAACATAGGAAATGTAAATAAAACATCCAAAAAAAATTAAAAAAAAAATGAATGTGCCTACCTAGCATAATCCTAAAAGAAGTGCTAAATAAAAAGGGGGAAAGCACATGGTTTAACTTTTGGAATTATACTTGAGATTTCTCTTTACAAAGCTTCATGAACCTCCTGTACTAACATCTGGTAGATGCTCAAAGTCTGTCTTAATGAGTGTATGCTGCGACTTGCTTATCTATGAACCATCCCTGAACACTTTTAGTATGAGCGGCAGGTTTTAAAAACTCTTACATTTCTTCCATGCTATGAAAGTTCTCATCTCTTCTTAACTAGTTCTTATGTAAACTTCAATATTTCACCACAGTATCACACTGAAAGGTCACAAAATCGAGGGAAGAAAATATTTTGTGAACATCACTACACAGTCACAAAATGTGCCCTGTTGTTCTCAGCATTATTTCATGTTTCACCCTCAATTTTATTATTTGTAAAATGAATATACTTGTGGAGTTGAGTTATGGTTAACAAAATAGTTCACATCTCAGGTCTCTCAAACACTGTGCCACATACTTGACATGTTATCTTACTTCCCTTCTCATTTTCACTGCACCCTGAAACATATTGTAATTAACACTCACTTTTCAAGTGAGAAAATGATGAAATTGAAATAGCATAGGATAAGGTTTAATAACATACTCAGCGTGGGATATAGATGATATATATGCCATCATGCATCTAAAATGATTAGTTTAATAAATTTAATTACTGTTTAATGAATTTAAACATTTAGAACTTGCCATCACTCTGTACATAAGTACATGATGAATGTATTAGTCAAGGTTGTCTAAAAAAGAACCAATAAGATATAGTTATATAAAGAAATAAATATTTGTTTTAAGAAATTGACTCAGTTATTTGAGATTGGCAATTTGAGGTATGCTAGGCTAGCCATTGGCTGAAGAGGTGATGGAGCATTTGGTACTACCCTCTTGTATCCCAAGACAAGCAAATCAGGAAATGTGTCTGTATTGCAGTGTGGTGGAATCACTTCTCCTTTTTAATACCCTAACTTTGATGAATGAAATGAGGTCTGTTCACATTATCAAGGATAATCTCTCCTTAAAGATCCTATTTAAAGTCCAATAGTATAAATTATTAGCTATATCGTTAGTATATGCTTATAGTAACATCTAACATATTCTTTGATCAAACTGCTACATTGACATGTGAAATTTTCTATCATTGTATAATTGATGTTTAAATTAAGATGTCAATATTGTCCAATCATTTACCATCCCAAACTAAAAAGAAAAAGCTACTATTACATTATTGATTTACAACTCTGTTACATAGGTAGGACATGTGAAGATATCTTGCACATGCCTTGTGACAAAGTTAATAGTAAATAAACCTTGGTTGAATCTGAGTTTAAGCTGGAGTCTAGGTTATTCCTAAGAAGAGCACTAGGCACACTAATGCCCATTCATGAACAATTCACTGAGTATTCTGCACTCTTTTGTCACTTGCAAATTTTTCCATTATTTCTTCTTTTGCTTTCAAAATTTATTATTGAACGAATCCCTTCTGAGTCCTACTTTGAAATTTCATCATTTATCCAGAACATATGTGCAAGAGAAGACATCTGCTCAGGTTTGCTACTTTCTCTATATGTCTTCAGGTCTATTTTACTCCTCTTTCCCATTAACTTCCTATTCATGTTCTAGTCTGTCCCATGGATGAAATCAATATGGAGTAAAGGGAAAAGCACAAAGCAGAATGTGATTCAATATCACAGCTTGCAATGGCTTTCAATAAGCAGGCTAACTAGGTGTGAGACCATGTGCATCAGGTCATAACACCCTATCTGCAACATGAAGGCAATCATGGAACTGAGTCATGGAGCTGCCACGGAGACTCAGTAACAAAATAAACACTAAGACATTTTTCTCAGAGCATGATTAATGTGATATAAAAAACATCAACTTGCAGTAAAGATAACTTCATTGAGAAAGTTTCTGCTATGAAGCATTATATCTGATAACTCACATAAAAACCAGGTAGGATAGCACATGCTGTAATTCTAGATTTGGATATAGAAAGGCTGAAAGAAGTAGATCCCTAGAGTTCATGATCCAACCAACCTAGATGAATCTGATAAACTCAAGACTCAAAAAGTAAGTGTTGTCTTCAGATACAGGGTCTTAAAGTCATATTACATATGGGCAGAAGAGATAATTATTAGCATTTACAATGGTCATAACATTTTATTGGGTCTATTTGACTCTTTTAGCTAGTGACTCAACAAAATATAACATTTTTGGTACTTGAGGTAGAGAGGGGTGGATTATTGGCTATCATCTGATGTCTAGTTGGTACAGTGTCTTCCCTACTATTTGGCAACTCCATTTAAATTCCATGTGTATATTTTAAGAAGTTTCTGTATATTGTTACTTATAAGTATGTTTTCAAAACTGAACATTTGTTATTAGATAACCAATTAATGTGCTCCTCTCTGAGGTAGACTGTTTCTCTGGCCTTCAACATTCCTATATATGTTTATGTATGTGTGTGAATATATGAATACATACATATTCATATTACATCCAGAATACTGCATATCCTCTCCCTCACACAGATCCTTACCCAGCTCCTGCCCTTTTCCTCTGAGAGGGTGGAGGACACCTTGGATATCCCCATACTCTGGTACATCAAGTCTCTGCAGGAATAGGTGCATCCTCTCACTCCCCCACTAAAGTCAGACAAGGCATGTATGTGTGTGTATGCATGTGTATATAAGTGTTTGTATATATGTGTGTATGTGTGTTTTGTGTGTATGTATTATATATACACACACTTATGTAACAATAATTAAAGAAAAAGGATCCATGAATTTGTAAGTGAGCAAGACAGGAATGAAAGGGAATGATAAAATGATTTAATAATATTATAATCCCAAAATAAAAAAAATAGAAAAAATAGCTTCTATAGTAGCATGTTTCCAATGACTTTTTAAAACACCTTTGGTAGTGATTACGTTTTCCATGTTTCCTCCTTTACCAAGTTCTCCTATCTCATCTCACATTTAATTCTATACTAGTTTCCTCTTTACTCCTTTGTAACAGTATCCTATTTTCCTTTCCTTTGGAAGATCTCCTTCCTGTCCTATGGTCCTTTCAAACTACAAAACTTATATGGGTATTCTAAGTGATATTAAAATAAATAAACATATCTAAAACATAAAAACTAGCATCTCTGTGTAAAAGGAAACATCCTGGTGCCTAACTAGAAGCTTCACCTCTACTGACTAGTGTTCATAGTGATAGAAGGTACTACAGAAGAAGAAATTAAATCAGTTTCATCTAGGTTCAAACCACACAACTTCTAATAGTGGGCTGTCTTTAGGGTATACTGGTGCAGTGGTGGCTCAAATGTTATGGAAGTAGGTAACTGCTCCATGAGATGGAATCCACACTTGACAATGTCATTGAGTTCAGAAAATGAGATTATATAAGTCATATGCCTTAGTGGAAAACCTACTGCTATTATTCTTATTAAAAATAGCAATAAAATGACTTCTAATAACATATTGTTATACTCATAAAACTCTGTGTCACTTAAATGTCCTCACAGAGGCTTCTTCTAAAAGTAGTTGACAACTAACACAGAGATCCACAACTGAATAATATGCAGAAGCACACAATCCTGAATGAGATGTCTTCATCAAATTTTTCCTCTCAAAATTCAAAAAGTTATGAAAAAGAGGAGGCAGAAAGATTGCAAGACCAGAGTGCTAGGTAACTCCAAGAGAAGGGTGTCTTCTATCCACATCAGGGCTGAGGCAAATATGAACATAAAGAAACGATGATTACTTGCCTAAGACATATACAAGCTCAACACAGACAAAATCTCAGCATGGAGAAGATTAAGTGGGCACAAAGATCCATCCTTATCACCAAAACTCCTTGCAATTAATATCTGCTGAGAAAGGGAAAAATCAGTTTTTCCACTGGAATAAATGGTTAGATCAACAACTCACATTTTTGGTTTATCTTTTATCATATTGGGTTTTTTTGTTATTTGTTTTTGAAAGGGGGGAGGATAAAGTTGAGGGAGTGAAAGAATATGGTCAAAATTATTGAATGGATATTTCTAAAAAGAAACACATGTCCTATCTCAAAAATGATAATAATGTGGTGGGAAATGATAAAGATATTTACTTTGGCTCCCGTAAATATGAGTATGTGCACATGCCCATAAGCACAAGAATATAATAGATGCACACACACACACATACAAATACACACACACATAAAAGACATCCCACATCTTTGCACTCAAAACCAGAAAAATGTCTTATTCTGGAAAGAGTACAAAGCTAAAAAGAAGTAAAAGAATATAACATAACATATGAGGTGCCCAGTGATTTCTAATACTTAATTCTTCAAGACTAGCTTATAAATGAATCTAAATAATCTGGTAGCAATCCATGTCAGAGTTCTATCTATTCATTCTAAGGACAAAATGGGAAGATCAAGGAATCTGTGTGTTAATGTGATGTATTGTATGTGAGTGTTATGTAGTATCGTGTGGTGGGGGTATGTGGTTGGATATGTGTGTTTTGTGAGTTTGTTTCTGTGATTTTTGTTGTTGTTGTTGTTGTTATTCAGTACACATGGTTTATGTGTGGAGTATATGTATGATGTGAATGGTTTGTGTAATGTGTATATGTGTTGTGTGTGGCCTATATATGAGGTGTGTGTGTGTGTGTGTGTGTGTGTGTCTGTGTCTGTGTGTGTGTAAGATTGTTTGTGGGGTGAATGATGGGGGATAGATGTAGGTACATGTAAATTTGCATCCCTTCTTTCTTGAGAAAGAGTGATAGTATCAGGATCATAATTAGTGTCTGGGAAATAATCAGATTTTAAGATATTGTGGGAACTTGTCTTGACCACCATTTATTAGCTTCTTAAACTGGACTGGCTGTTTAGGTCATCGTTTCACCAACACAGTAAAAATAAATACAATTTTGAAGCATTCATAAATACCAAACATAAGTATCAAAGCTCTGGCTAAACATAAAAATTAAGTCAAAAATACTTACTGTTTTTATAAAATAAAAACTCTACAACTAATCAACAAAAATGTATAATAATATGCACATTTTTCTTCATAGAATATGCAAAATAGGAAGAGGTTTGAACAAAGTTCAACAGATCCACTGGAGGTCTGTGAATCATTTGCGTCACTGTGGATGATATCTATGCTTAAATTGCAAATGGGAAGAGGGACACATACTCATCCATCACAATTGTGTGCACACACTTATCTGAAGGAATCGAAGCAGAAGAGCACATTATGCTTTGTAGAAGCACAGAGAGCTTATGTTAAACTGGCTTTATGAAAATCACCTTGATTTGCTCCTGACAAGTTGGCGTCTCTGAATTGCATAAATTGCTTCTCCAACCACTGTGTAAATCTAGATAATCAAGTGAAGCCAAGACAGAATCTACCTAATTTAAGTCAAGAATTCCTCATGAAAAAGTAAAATGCTGAAAATTATCATGCACAGCTGGTCCCCTAAGCTCTGCTGATCCTGAAATACCTGGCTGATCCCTCAAGGACTTCATCCTCCAAAGAATCCATGAGGGAAACATTCTACAATAAAGTGTTGACTTATTTTATTCTGTATTCTATGGCAGACAACGGGGAAAAAAGCTTTCCTTCCCCTTTAATTTTATGGGTTCTTTTACTGCTGTAGTAAAATAATAAGCACGGGGTGACCCTCCACCTGCCTGCACACAATAGCTAGATGATTGAATCTAGCCCTGCTGGAACAAACTCATTTCTGTACTCCTTTCTCAATACTACTGAGCCAAGTTATGGCTAATACCTGGACTTTCTGTATTAAGCTAAAACCTGAACACATTTCTTCTACCTTCACATCTCAGCATTACCTTTGTAAACGCAATCAGAATGGTCAAGCTTAGGAAGAGCTACATCAGGCTGTGGATTCATCACTATAAGGCATAAACTGATTGATATATAACAAAAGTTGGTAACCCTGATGCACTGAAGTCCCCAAAACAGGAAATCTACAATGTAGATTTTACATTGGAAGAGCATCATGAGAATGGATGTTGCTTTGAGTCTGTGCCTACTACATCTGTCAGTAACATACCAAAGTCAAGTTTATTCTATGTCCACCCAGTGACATTAGGATGTTATACAGAAACCTACATAGTCTAGTCACAAAGAACTCTAAGGAGTGAACATATGGAAATCAATTTCTTACCAATGACACCAAGAATATTTGTATTTTTTATACTTTTGTGATGTTTTTGTTTCATTAATAAGTGTATTATATGTAAGTATATATAATTATATAGCATAGTTTGAAGAAATATTTCATGTAGCAATGCCATTTAAAAGTTTAATGATTCACTGGAATTAGTTTTTATTTGAGAAATTTAGAGTTCTGACAACCTTTTCTTGAGGAATCAATGTTATTTTTTGGCTTATATTGGTTTTTCAAGTGTGTTACAATCTTTCTTTATTGTAGAATAAAGACATAATTTTGATTTGTTTTCATAGGTACATACTTTCTATTTTTCTTTGTTAGTATAAAATCCTATTATAAAATTTAACATAACATTAGTTTACGATTATTTTAAATCTATTTTAAAATATCTAACTCTTATCCCATATAAAAATCAGATGTAAAATATAATGTACAAGACAAAGAAGGATAGCTGGCTAACCTGGAATCCCAATTATAAAATATGAAACATATAAAAAAATCTTAAAATCAAACAACAACCACATCAAAAGATTGCTCTTACATTAACAATAGAAATGTGCATATCATAATTGATCAAGAAAGCAGCAGTTTTTAAATCTCTGGTCATGTGTTGGGGGGCTGTAGGATAGGTTCCTGTTACAGCATGCTGACCCATACCTCCCACCTTATTTGAGAAAGAGAAATTAGTTTTCACTTCATACAGCAGTCCACCTTCAGGAAAGTCTCCTGTCTTCACCTCCTGTCTTCACTTCCTGTCTTCAAGGCCTGTCTTTACCTCTTTTCTCATAATAGGAATGGTGGGCTTAGCATTATATGCTACTTCACTTAACTGCACATGATTTCTGGAGATTTGAACACTGCTCCTAACACTTATGCAGTAAGTGAATCACCCACTGAGCCATCACTCCAGTTATGATATTTTATAAAAAATTAAAAGTGCAATTACTATCAAACAACTTTATTATTGCACTTATGGGTATGTAAGTCTATGCAAAAACTTATTTATCAACAGTTAATAACCTATGGGTCACAACCCCTTTAGGGGTTGAAAGAACCTTTCACAGGGGTCACGTAAGATCATCAGAAAACATAGACACTTGCATTATGATTCATAACATTAGCAAATCTACAGTTATGAAGTAGCAACAATAATAATTTTATACCTGGGGATCACCACAACATGATGAACTGGATTAAAGGGTCACAGCATTAGAACATTGAGTACTGTAATTTTTTTCTCAGCCTGTTGATCATTTGAGTAGAGAAAGGCTACTGATTTGTTTGAGTTAATTTTATATCCAGCTAATTTGCTGAAGTTGTTTATCAGGTTTAGGAGTTCTCTGATGGAAGCTTTGGGGTCACTTAAGTATACTATCATATCATCTGCAAATAGTGATATGTTGACTTCTTCCTTTCCAATTTATATAACTTTGACCTTCTTTTGTTGTCTAATTGCTCTGACTGGGACTTCTAGTATTATATTAAATAGACAGTGAGAGAGTGGAAAGCCTTGTCTAGTCCCTGATTTTAGTAGGATTTCTTCAATTTCCTCTCTATTTAGTTTGATGTTGGCTCCTGGTTTGCTGTATGTTACTTTTACTGTGTTTACAAATGGTCCTTGAATTCCTGATCTTTCCAGTACTTCTATCATCATCCAGAGGTGTTGAATTTTGTGAAATGCTTTCTCAGCATCTAGTGAGATGATTTTGAATTTTTTTTGAGTTTGTTTATGTAATGTATTACATTAATGGATTTCCATATATTGAACCATCCCTGAATTTTGTTTTGATGTGTTCTGGGATTTGGTTTACAAGAATATTATTGAGTATTTTTGCATCAATATTCATAAGGTAGGTTGGTCTGAAGTCCTCTTTCTTTGTTGAGTCTTTGTTTGGTTTAGGTATGAGCATAATTGTGGGTTCATAGAACGAATTGGGTAGTGCCCCTTCTGTTTCTATTTTGTGGAATAGTTTGAATAGAATTATTATTAAATATTCTTTGAAAGTCTGATTGAAATTAGGGAAATGACACCCTTCACAATGGTCACAAATAACATAAAATACCTTGGTGTAATCTAACCAAGAAAGTGAAAGATATATATGACAAGAAATTCAAGTCTCTGAAGAAAGAAATTGAAGATCTCAGAAGATAGAAAGATCTCCTATGCTCATCTGTGAGGGGCGTGTAGTCGTCTCGCCGGCAAAAACATACACACACACACACACACACACACACACACACACACCAGAATCCTTCCGTAGA
>NW_021620542.1:2700163-2724084 GCF_004785775.1 Grammomys surdaster
CACCTAGCGATGGCGGACTTTGCCAGCACCTGCCGCGGCTCCCAACACTCATGGATTGGCAGGATTAATATACTAAAAATGGCCATCTTGCTGAAAGCAATCTACATATTCAAAGCAATCTCCATCAAAATTCCCACTCAATTCTTCATAGTGATAGAATGAGCAATTTTCAAATTCATTTGGAATAACAAAACACCCAGGATAGTGAAAACTATTCTCAATAATAAAAGAACTTCTGGGAGAATCACAATCCCTGACCTCCAGGTGTACTTCAGAGCAGTAGTGATAAAATCTGCATGGTATTGGTTCAGAGACAGGCAGGAAGACCAATGGAATAGAATTGAAGACTCAGAAATGTACTCACACACATATGGTCACTTGATCTTTGACAAAGGAGCTAAAACCATCCGGTGGAAAAAAGATAGCATTTTCAAGAAATGGTGCTCATTCAACTGGAGGTCAGCATGTACAAGAATGCAAATTGATCCATTCTTATTTCCTTGTACAAAGCTCAAGTCCAAGTGGATCAAGTACCTCCACATAAAACCAGTTTCATATTCAGTATTAGTTTCATACACTGAAACTAATAGAAAGTGGGGAAGAGCCTTGAACACATGGACCCAGGAGAAAAGTTCCTGAACAGAACACCAATGCCTTATACTCTAAGATCAAGAATTGATAAATGGGACCTCATAAAATTGCTAAGCTTCTGTAACGCAAAGAACACTGTCAATAGGACAAAACAGCAACCAACAAATTCTGAAAAAACCTTTACCAATCCTACATCCAATAGAGGGCTAATATCCACTGTGCAAGTAGCACCTAAAGAAATGTTGAACATTCTTAGTCATCAGAGAAATGCAAACCAAAACAAGCCTGAGATTCTACCTCACACCAGTCAGAATGGCTAAGATCAAAAACTCAGGTGATAGCAGATGCTTGCATGGATGTGGAGAAAGAGGAACACTTCTCCATTTTTGGTGGGATTGCAAGGTGCTACAACCACTCTGGATATCAATCTTTTAGTTCCTCAGAAAACTGGACATAGCATTACCTGAGGACCCAGCTATACCACTCCTGGGCATATACCCAAAAGATGCTCCAACATATAACAAGGACACATAATAAGGCTCCACTATGTTCATATCAGCCTTATTTATAATAGCCAGAAGCTGGAAAGAACCCAGATGTCTTTCAACAGAGGAATGGATACAGAAAATATTGTACATTTACACAATGGAGTACTACTCAGCTATTAAAATAATAAATTCATGAAATTCTTAGGCAAATAGATCAAACTATAAAATATCATCCTGAGTGAGGTACCCAATCACAAAAGAACACACATTCTATATACTCACTGCTAAGTGGATATTAGCCCATAAGCTTACAATATCCAAGATACAACTTACAGACCACATGAATTTCATGAAGAAGGAAGACCAATGAGTGGGTATTTTGGTCCTTCTTACAAGGAGTAACAAAATACTCATGGGAGCAAATATGGAGACAATTTGTGGAGCAGAGACTGAAGGAGGAGTCCTCCAGAGACTACCTCACTTGGGGATCCATCCCATGTGCAGTCACCAAAAGTAGACACTGATGTGGATGCCAGGAAATGCATGCTGACAGGAACCTAATATAACTATCTCCTGAAAGGCTCTGCCAGAGCCCGACATATACAGAGGCAGATACTTGCAGCTAACCATTGAATTGTTCACAGGGTTCCCAAAGAAGGAATTAGAGGGAAGACTGAAGGAGCTGAAGGGGTTTGCAGCCCCATGGGGAGAGCAACAATTCCAACCAAGGAGAGCTCACAGGGTCTAATCCACTAGCCTGGAACACACATGGAGGGACCCATGACTCCAGCTATATATGTAGTGGAGGATGTCCTTGTTGAGCATAGGTGGAAGATGAGGCCTTGGTCCTATGAAGGTTGTATGTCCCAGTGTGGTGGAATTCAAAGTTGGGGAGGTGGGAGTGGTTGGGGGCACACTTTCATAGAAGCAAGAGGAGGTGGATGGGATAGGGGTTTCTGGGTGGGGAGAATGGGGAAATCTGAAATGTAAATAAATAAAATATCCAATAAAAAATAAAAAAGGAAGAAGATTGAGTACTTCTGCTATACATGCATCCTGAAATATAGTAAGAATAACAAAACCGACAACAACAAGACAGATGCTCCTCAGTGAGTATCCAGCTGAACTGAGGCTTACCAGACAGGTAACTAGAACACAGAATTAAAAGGATAAAGTCACATATACACAAATGAATCCCAGGGGAGTTATGCTGAATAAAGTGAAGGGGAGGGTAAAGAATTCTCCTTTAAAGACGTATGCTAAATGCATCAACTTATAGAAAATTTTTGAAATAAAAATAAGTTTGAAATAAGAAAGAAGATCATTGTTGCCAGGGACTAAAGACAGTTAACCCTGATTTAATAAGAGAAGCAATGTGAGAGGTTCTCCAGCAGACAGAACACCTTTATGTATAAATCTGCTGGTACTCAAGACTCTACAAGTTATATACACTTGCAAAATAAAATACAAACAAATGTCAATAATAACGGGAACACTCCAATATGACCAGTAAAATGTATCCATATCAAATTTGAGACTGATACGTTACTGCATGCTTACAAGATGTTACAGTGAAAGGGAAACTGAAAATCTTACATGTGATATTAACTGACTGTTTCTTGTAATTATATTCAAACCACTTTATAACTAAGTAAGTACTTGAATCAAAGTATTTTAAGGGGCTGGTTAGATAGCTTTGTGGTTAAGAGCAACTTGATGTTTTCACAACAGAACCTTTGTCTAGTCAAGTGCCCTCAGGGCAACTCAACTGGGGACTATCTCCAACTAGTCTTAAGAGAGCCTTTACCCGGTTTTGATATCCACAGGCACCATCCACATACGGTGCACACATACATACATGCACTAAAACACTTATCTAAATAAAAATTTTAAAATGAATATTTTTTACATTTTTACTTTTTTTTATTTTGGGCATTATAATTACATCATTTTCTGTTTCTCTAAACTCCCTTCAAACTTTCTATATACTTTACCTTGTTCTCCTTCAAGTTCATGAAGTCTTTTTTTATTAATTGTTGTTGCGTGGATTTATGTGTGTGTGTGTATATATATATATATATATATATATATATATATATATGAAGCCTGCTCAGTCCAGTCTCTGTATTGTTAATTATGTGTGTATATTCGGAGGAGGCCATTTGGGATTTAATAAGCAACTGGTGTTCTAGTTCTTAGAAAAGAATATTTTTCCCACTCTCAGCACTCTGTAGTTGCCTCCAGTTCTTTTGGAGGCAAGGATTGAGGCTTTGTGGTCTTCTCCTATCCTCTTTTGTATGTCTTGTGTCCTTGTTAGTTTAATTTTAAGCAGTCTTGCTAATGAAATTTTATCTGTGTACCTTTGTGACATTCCTGGGAGACACAATCTTACAATAAACTGCCTGATTCTCTGTCTCTTACCATATTTTCACTACCACTCATTCCTCAATGGTCCCTAAGTCTCACATACAAAGGTATTTGGTGGTGGTATTCACTGGAATTGGGCTCCACAATTCTTCATTTTGATAAGTTGTTGTTTTCTGTAATGGTCTCTTTCTGTTTCAGGGATATATCCTGGATGAGAAGTGAGGATTCCAGTTCTCTGTGGCTATAATGACAAAACTTCAAATGTAGTTAGGAATGATGCTGGCATTGTAAATAGATAGTATAGTACTAGGTTCTCCCCCAAAATTCCTAACTTCATTATCTCTGTTTAGTTGGCAAGATTTCCAGTACCAGGTATAATTTCCCACTTACTGAGAATGCTTTAAGTCCAATTAGAGAGCTGTTGGTTACCAACAAAGTATGCATGCCACAAATGTATGCCATAATGGTCATTATGTTTCAAAGACATTATAGTTGATGAAGGCTGTTGGATGCTTTTTTCCTATGTAAGCATGCATGGTCCTTTAAAAAACCATGAAAACTAGTTCTCATGGAGGAAGCATTCATGTCAGTGCCAGCTCTAGGTCTTTTGAATGAAGTACACAGTGTCTTCAGCAATAGGGACTTACCTTCTACCTTTGCTGGTAGTGGAGTGGCAATCAAGTGGACTAGAATACTCTGTAATGTTTTAAGTGTGTCCTCAACACCACTCAAAAAACCCACTCCAAAAAGAGCTTCTCATACCTGGTAGTAGGATTCTCACTAAATGGACTCTGGCTCTAGGAAGGAGCATTGTCAGAACAGATGAAAACAATATTTTTAAACTATATATCTATATTTATTCACATACCTGTATGAATTACAGGGTTATTGGTTTTTTGGTTTTGTGGTTGTTGCTGTTGTTTTGTTAGATTGTTAGCAACTTCTTATACTTTTTACAACCTCTTTCTTATTATTTTACTTTTCCCATTTCTTTTATATTTATGTCCCTCCCCGCACTTAACTAGAGTTGCACTGCTTTTTCACAGATTAATAATCAGATCACTTATAACATGCTATGTCCTTATTTATTGTCTCCCCCCCCCCAAACAGCCCTAACCTGACAACAGTTGACTTTTATTCTCCTATTTTCTGTAGTTACTCTGGAATATGCACCCAGATTTCAATATTAAAAGCTGGGAGCCTCAGCAAAGGGTGAACATGTGATATATGTATTTTGGGATCTGATCAATATTAATTCTTTAAAAATATTTTAAAGTGGGGCTAGAATGATGGTTCAGTATTTAAATGTGCTTCATACTCTTGCAGAGGATAAGAGTTTGATTCCTAGCTCCAGATTGTAGCTCAAAACCACCTTTAACTCCAGCTCTAGAAAACCCAACATTCTCTTCTGGTCTCTGTACCAACACATAGATACATATATACAAATAAATAAAATTAAACTTTTGCAAAAGTAAAATAATCATTTTTCCCTGAAAATGCCCATGCAAACATTCAAGAAAAACAGTGTATGTGTTACAGCTACAAAGAATGGAAACTGAGAAATTATGAAAGGAAGATACTTATACTATGAATAAAATGTCCAGGATGCTCATACCAAGGGAACATTTCACAGTATCACAATACAAATAAGATGAAAGTTATGAAAGTATAAACAAGAAATAAGCAAAAAATGTGCAAAAGAGATTGAGACAATAATTTAACTTGGTGGGTTGAGTCCTTGCTTTGAAATCTTGATGATCTGCATTCAAATTTACAGAACCCAAATAAAAGCCAGCATATCTGTGTAGCTCTGTTATTCCAGTGCTTGGGTGGGAGCAGAAACATCTTGAGTCATAATACAGTGGAAAAGGTAGAGGAAGATATCTGTCAATGACCTTTGGCCTCCCATGTACAAATAGGAGGGTGTGTACTCATACACACACACACACACACATACACACACACACAATTTACCTCTCAAAATATATATACTAAAAGCCAAATGTTAAAGAAATCAAAACCATAAAACTACAAAGGTCAAGTTCAAGGAGTAATGCTTTAAAAATGAAGTTGTGGGGCTGCAGAGATGGCTCTTCAAGAGTACCTGGGTTAGATTCCCAGCATTATCATGTTAGCTCACAACTGTCAATCAATTCAAATATCCCTGACACCTACTTCTGGCCACCATGGTGACAAACATGATCATGATACTCAAATAACTAAATACTATGCAAGTAACATAAAAATGAATATTAAATAAATAAATAAATAAATAAATAAATAAATAAATAAAAAAGTGTGTGGCAATGGAGATGGTTCATTCTTCCAGGGAACCCAAGTTTGAATTCTTCCCCCAAGTCAGTGGTTCACAGCTGCCTATAACTACAGATCCAAAAGACCAAATTTCTTTTCCTGGCTTTCAAAGGCATTCACACACACACACACACACACACACCATTCACCCTCATAAACAAAATAATAAAAATATAGACACACACACCATTCACCCTCATAAACAAAATAATAAAAATATAAACACATAAATAAAAACAATGAAAAATATTTTTTTATAAAAACTAATCATGGAGTCTCACTCTCTCTTCCTGTTCTACACCATGGCGCAAGATCAAGGTGAGGAGAACCCCATGTGGGAACTTCGCATCCGCAAGCTCTGCCTCAATATCTGTGTGGGGGAGAGCGGAGACAGGCTGACCCAGGCAGTCAAGGTGTTGGAGCAGCTCACAGGCCAGACCCCTAGCTTTTCCAAAGCTAGATACACTGTCAGGTCCTTTGGCATCCGGAGAAATGAGAAGATTGCTGTTCACTGCACAGTCCGCGGAGCCAAGGCCGAGGAGATTCTGGAGAAAGGCCTGAAGGTGTGGGAGTACGAGTTACGGAAAAATAACTTCTCAGATACTGAAAACTTTGGTTTTGGAATTCAAGAACACATTGACCTGGGTATCAAAAAAGACCCAAGCATTGGTATCTACGGTCTGGACTTCTATGTGGTGCTGGGTAGGCCAGGTTTCAGCATCGCAGACAAGAAGCGCAGAACAGGCTGCATTGGGACCAAACAGAATCAGCAAAGAGGAAGCCATGCGCTGGTTTCAGCAGAAGTATGATGGGATCATCCTTCCTGGAAAATAAATTTTATCTAAAGAACCAATAAAATTTTCTCAGAAATAAAAAAAATAACTAATCATGACGCGCAAAAGTATAATTGCAATCCATCGTAATATTAAGATAATTTTTGAAAATGGTTATCACATAGTTGTCCTTTAGAGAGTAATCTTTTTTTAAAAAGGTATGGAAAAAATGATTGCATAGTATCCTTACAAGTGTAGTTGAATTACTTCTAAAGCTTTGTAAAGAATGAGAGCACACTTGGTATTTGAGGAATCAATGACTGTTCAGTGTTATTCAATCTAATCAGCCACATACAAAAATAAGTATCTTTAATACATCGTAATACACTACTGTAGTAGGGTGACTAGTTTGCCTGATAATGCTTTTAAAGATTCTGCGAAATGTCTTACCTAGGTAATAATTCAAAACATTTTATAGCAATAAAAGTCAATGAAGAGATATAAAATTATGATAGCAAACCAAGGGGTTATTTAAAAGAAACCACAGTAGAAAGATGGGATGTAAGCTGTTGTTTAATGACTTTTTTTTAAAAAAAATTACTCAAGGCCATAGAATGTAGCTTATTCTGAGAAACTCTACCACTGAACAAATATAAGAACTAATACATAATAGAGGACATAATAGAAATAAGACAGTAATGTTTACATGTCAGGATTGTTGAGCAGTAATAAAAATGAAATATTTTTGGAAAACAGAAGTCTATCATAAATTCAAATTATCATTATAATATCTTATGGGTATTTGGCATTTAACAATAATTATTGAGCATACCTAAATCTAAGATAAATTAATCAGGTTACTTGAAAAAATCATACACACATGTACAAGGTGACCAGAAGCACAGCTGATAGAAATCCAGCTGCTAATTACAATGTATTACAATAACTGTAATTAATGTATGCGATGAAATGCATGAAAAAAGAAAATTTGTCAGATGAATATAATTTAAGACAGAAAATGTAAAACCTGGAAAAGGAAAAACAATACTCAAATCAAGGAATCATCAACTGAGCAAAATAATGTAATGTAGGAGATAATTATCAAGCAGAACATAAGTCAATAGACAATGTCTAAAGCCCAGATTAAGAAACAAAAAAAAAATAAATAAAACTGACAAGAAAATAAAACTGACACATCAAAATACCTGGCATAATAAATGCTGAAGAGATTCTAGAAGAAACAGAAGACAGAGAAAAATGAAACAACACATACAATATACATGATAAAAAAATATCATTTAGACTGTGCAAAGATATTGTCATGGTAAATATCTATTTTTCAACTGGACAGGATCTAACATCACTTAGCAGATGCCACTCTGGGCGTGTTTATATTTGGGTTTCTGTACTGATTTCATTGAAGTGCAAAAAGATTCCTTAAATATGGGCAAAACAACCTATGATACATCATTTGGGAATGAAAAAAAAAAAGGAGAAAGAGAGCTAAGCAGATGTTCATCTTTCTTTGCTTCTTGACTTCATGAATGTGAACACTTGCCTCAGACTCCTCCCACCATGGCTTTCCTATCATGATGGACTAAACCATCAAACTACAAGCCCAATAAGCCTCCTGTCCTTAACTTTCATTCACCAGGTATTCTGCCACAACAATATGAGAAAGTCACTAATCCAGATTTGATGCCGAGAAATGTGGCTGTTATGATAAACTTGACTATATACTTCTTAGTCTTTATGAACTGACTTGAAGGAGGAACACGGAAGAGTTTAAGATTTTGGAACAGGAGCATATGTATAATGCTATAGAGATTAATGGACCTTTCTGCTGAGGGCTTGAAAGACTAACATGCCAATGAAAGAGAGCAGAGAATGCAGACATAGCTCATAAGGTTTCAGGGAGCAGAAAGCACTGTATCAGGATCTGGACTAGAAGTTACTGATATTTTTCTTCAAAGAGTATGCTGCATTCTGTTCATGTCCTGAGAAAACTGTTTAAAACTCAATTCAAAACGTATTGACTGAATTATTTAGTGGAAGGGGGGATGGGATGGGGCATTCTAAGGAGAGGAAATGGGGAAAGGGGATGACATCTGAAATGTAAATAAATAAAATAGCCAATAAAAAACCCACTACAATAAACAGTTAAAACTTAAGAGATAATAAAAGGGGAAAATAAATTGGTTAAGAAGATTTGAAAACCAAAACTATGAAAAGAAGGAATAAGAAATATAGTGTGGACTAAGTAGACAAATAATAACAAACTGTTATTCTAGTAAAAATGTTGCAATGGAGTTAAGCATGCATGAACCAGTAACATCTAAATGGTCTAAGTACTCTAATTTAAAAATGTGATATCAGCAAAAGGATCCAATATAAAGTCCTGCTCTTCTATGTGGTTTGAGAAAAATTAATAGAAAAATATTTTGTGAGATATTCAGAGAGCAATAAAGAAGCTCCTGAACTCTGGGAAAGTAAGCGTGAGGTAAACACAGGAAACTGCTTGCTACAAGCTCTCCCCATGGAAGAAAGCCACATAGTCAGGAGGAAAGCCATAACTGCAAGCATTTCCCTGGAGAGAGAAGAAAAGTCTGTGATATAGTTAATTCTCTAAATTTGGAATATGGGCTTGCCAGAGGAAATGGTTTCTGTCTTGCTTGGGTCTAAGTGCTGATAGGAAAGGGTCCAGGTTGGAAGCAAACTTGAACAAAGTTAATGAATGATTTAAATCAGTATGTATTCACTGGCCAAAGACCCTCCCCAGCCTGCTGTAGAATAACTGGAAAATGTCAACCAAGTCTCAGTTTCTCCCCCAAAAGTGAACTAATTAAAGCATATGTCAAATGCTCTGCTTTTTGATGGATTCCTGAGGGATTGTCTTCTTTATCATCAGTTCAAAGCATCCACAGATCCTAATACACATTACAGGCCCATGGCACATTGTCCTAGTTTCATTTCTGTTACTGTTAAAAAAAAAGCCCCCTTGAAGAGAAGAAACTAAAGAAAGAGGCTATTTTATCTGAAAATCTGAGGTCACAGTCCGTTATCGTGGGGTAGTCCAGGCATGAGGAACTTCATACAGCTAGACACAGAGCATCTGCAGTCAGGAGCAGAGAGATATAAATGAATGCATTTTTCCTTGCTTGTTTTCTCGGATCATCATCATCATCCCACTCTTATGTAGTCCAGAGCCCCATGCCTAGCTAATGAAGCTGCTCACTGTGAACTGAGTTTTCCCACATCAAGGAACTTAATGAGGACAGTGCCCCAAGCCAACACAAGGTAGACAATTCCTGATTAGAATACTCTCTTCTAAAGTGATCCTAGATTGAGTCAGTTTAACAGTAAAAGCTAGCCATCATACATTTCAAGTTAGCACATAAACACAGCACTTTTAAATCATAACTTTTCACTCCTTGTCCCCAAAATCTCATAGTTTGTGTGATGAAGAATATAGGCCAACTTTAAAAGCACCGCCTAGTAAAAAATCTAAAGTCTTTCAAGCTTATAGTTTCTTTAAAAGTCCAGTCTCTTAACTCTGGGCCCCTTTAAAATTTAAAACAGTGTATATACTCCACCCTATGATAGTATACAGGAAACACTCTTCTTCCAAATGGAATGAATGAGAGCATCTCCCGGAATGACCGGATAACAACAACTCCAATATACAACAGTGGAAATATAAAATCCAGCATCTTTGACTCATTGTCTGGGTTCCAGAAAGTTTTGATATCCCAACCTTCCATCTTTGCCAAATGCAGTACACACAACTTCCCTCTTGGGATTAGACCTGAAGCACTCATTTTTGCTCTCCATAAAAGACATCTCATGATCTTAACATCTTCAGTATCCTAGAATCCATATTGTAACTGCTGCTTCATTTTTACAATTTGATGCAGTGGTCTCTCAAGCCTTTTAAAAATTACTGTAAATCTGCCAAATGATGCCAGATCTTTGCTGTTCTCAAATGCCTTTTTCTTCAATCTATGTCCTCAGCCCACAGACTAATGATACTCTCATACAGTTCAGGACCTCTTACCTTAAGCCAATACAATATGAAAAAAATCCCCAATTGAGACTCACTTCTCTAGTGATTCTATTTGTGTCAAACTGACAAAGCTAACCATAACCACCACTGGTAAAATACTCCTATATGGTCTCTTGCTCATCTGAACATAGCTCAGCCATAAAAATAGCCACGAGCTCCACCCTGGAAAAAATGACAAGAAGATATTGAAGCTTGTGCCTGATTTTCAGACACCAGAGAGGTTGTCTGGAGGGCTGGTAACTGCTTCAGTGACTCAGAAAATGACAAGGGTACCCATACTCTAGATAATCCTCCCAAAAAATTAGGCAGTGTACCAAAGCAAAGCAAGTAAATATAAAAAGAAAAGAAAATCCCAAAGTCTGAACAAGACAAATGAACAACCCCCTCAAAAAAAACCTTAATTAGGTGTTTACACACACACAGGAACACAAGATGTACAAACACATATTTTATATAAAAATATATATGTATTTATAAATATATATAAATATATTTAATATATAAATATAAATTTAATATATATAAATATATAAATATTATATATATTTCCACAGAAAAGTTCTGAGGCACCTTACATTCTAACCAGATTTATAGATGCAGCTTTTCTGTACAAAGTCGGGATGTAAAGTATAAAAAGGCTAACAGCTTTGTCAAATGTACAAACAACAGCCCAAAGTGTCAAACAACATTGAAAAATATGAATCATGCCCCCCACACAAAACAGACAAATGAAAAATCTAGAAAGTAGCCCTGAAGTAGAGGTTTATGAATTGCCTGACAAAGTGGTCAAATTAACTGTTATAAAAAAAAGTGTTCATTTGAATAAGACAAACAATATAAAAAGAAAATGGTCATATAGACAAAATATTAGAAAATATTTCTAAACAGAAATAGAGCTGAATGCCACAATTGAATTGATTTTTTTTTCATTAGAAAAATTCTAAAGGAGACTTCATCAAGCAAGCACAAGAAAAATTGGTGAACTCACAGACAATGTATTTGAAATTATCTAGTCAGCTGAACAGAAAGAATAAAAGACTACATGGAATAAAAAGATAAGAGGTTGACAGAAAACCATCAATCCACAATGTATGCATTAGAAAAAAAAAGAGAAGGAGGAGGTAGAAGAGAAAAAGGAAGAGGAAGTAGAAGAGGAAAAGGAGGAAGAGAAAGAGGAGGAGGAGGAGGAGGAAGAGGAGGAGGAAGAGGAGGAGGAGGAAGAGGAGGAGGAGGAGGAGGAGGATTAAGACATGGGAGATAGCTTACCTCAAGCATTAACTATTGAAAACTTTTAAAATCTGTCTAAAGAAATAACATCCAGGTTAATAAGCAAACAAAAACATAAAAAGCTCTTTAAAATCCAACTCAAGGAACTCTAGACAGAGACAGTCTTCAATAAACCATCAAAACTCAAAGGGATAATTGTTAAAGTAACAATAAAATGTTTCCATGTCACATATGGAGTACTCTCAATCATTGTATTCTCAGCAAAGCCTTTGAGGTCAGAAGACACAGCAATGATACAGAGAAAGTTCTCATGGGAACACTGGAAATAAATAGGTGTGTGTGTGCGTGTGCGTGTGTGTGTTTATGAAATGCACTACCTAGAAAACCTGTGTTTCTAAAACAAAGGGCAAATGAAACATTTCCCTAGATAAACAGAAGCTAAGTGGGTTCTTACCACTAGTTTTATCTGAAATTCTAAAAGGAACCGTTCAACTTGAAATGTAGTGAATAGCACAGGGACACAAAAGGATATAGTAATATAAAGATGTTCTTAGAGGTAACTATATAGATAATAAAGAGTTCTGTAATATCAGAATGACAATACATACACAAATCACTGATAATCCTATAATTCAAGTTTAATGTGAAATGGAGAAAGATAAGTATAAACATAAAATATGCCAATAGATGTACAATACACAAGATATAGTTTTTTACATCATTAATCAAGTTCTAATTGGGAAGAGTGAAGATATTTCTTTCTATGTGAACAGACTTATTTTGTTGTCAACTCAAAACAGGCTTTTATGATCGTAAGTTGTTTTTGAGAAATTCTAAATTAATCAAAAGAAATATACATATAAACGATACACAAAGGAAAATGAGAAAAGAGACTGGTGACAGGGCATATTGGGTAAAGAGACTTGGTCCCTAGCCTGTCAATTTAAGTTTGATTCCTGAGACCTACTCAGCAGAAGGAGAGAACCAACTCCTCCAAATTTTCTTGTGACCTCCACATATACACTGAGTCATACAACACCCATAAAATGTACACATTGAATAAATAAGAGTAATTTAAAGAAAAGAGAAGTAAGAGATCAAGCCATCTCACTATGAAAAACACTAGAGAAAAGAGAGACAAATGGAGAACAATCACATCCATAATATATTCCAGATTAATTAGCATAAATAGCTTTCAGTACGTCAAACACTGCACTCATGTCCACCAGGAAGGCTTGATTTTGTTTCTAGATGAACATCTAAATGCTTTCTGTTCATTTCAGTACCAGACAGTATCTCCCATATCTTATATCTACAGTGCCTGACTGAATGGAACTATAAAGCATTATTCAATCATGATTGCCATTAATTCATCCCCTCACTAATATTCTCATCACTTTACCATTGCCTGAAATCCCATTATTTATTTTCACTTTTATGAAATGGGCAACGATTGTCAAAATAAAACAGAAAATATCACTGTTTAGGCATATTTTAATTTTATTTACTTTATGTGTGTGTGTGTGTGTGTGTGTGTGTGTGTGTGTGCGCGCGCGCTTCTCTATGTACTGTGTGCATGCAGTAAATACAGAGGTTAGAAGATGGTGTCAGATCCCATGCAACGAGAGTTATAAGTGGTTATGGGCTTCCCAGTACTGGTACTGAGAATCCAAGCTAGATCTCCTGCAAGAGCAGCAAGTGCTCTTAACTGCTAAGCCATCTATCTTTTCTGTCCCCATAAATGATCTCTTCTATTTTCAAAACCCTGTATTTGGTGGTAAAAGACACTGTCTTATGATCAAAGTGATTTTCTATTTTTATGATCCAAATCTTACTAAGTTGGCCTTCTATCTTACTCTTCTCTGTCCTAATCCAGTGAACTCCAGAAGAACCAGCCTTCTATTTTTGATACAGGGAAGTGGCATTCAGACTTTGATGTCTGGGTATTCAATCTGTGTGGGGCATGATTCCAATAGATGTCAGAGACTTTTATCACAGTGACATCTTTTTTTCCCTTCCATTGTCATTTTCTACAATGTCTTCCCCAATATCTCTTTTAAATTTTGTCACAGTCTCATGACAATCACTGTCTAAATGATCTCGTTTTTTTTCTATTCCACTACCACTTTAACACATTAATTTCTTTTACTGTGATGGTTGTCTGTCTCTACCTAGTAGAATTAGGAAACCCCACAGCAAAAATTTTTTTGTTTAGTTTTGACAGTGTGTTGTCTGGGGGTCCTAAGGGATGCATATTTTATAGGAAATGCTTAATGAATATTGGTGAGATTAGTGGTCCAGCCAAAAATGCTTGTGTTTAAAAAATTAATAAGATTTAAAAATTACTTTTAGGACACGAAATGTAAAGACTTTTCTATACCTTTTACATTTGCTTGAAACCTAAAATTGGATGATAGTGCATCATATGGTATGTTTGCTGTGTACATCTAAATGATATCTCTTCATTTCAGTACCAGTGTCCCCCATATCTTATATTTACAGTGCCTGACTGAATGGAACTACAAAGCATTATTCAATCATGATTGCCATCAATTCATCCCCTCACTAACTGCAGTACCATAGAAAGACAGCTATGGGATGAAGGCATTCAGCTGAGAAAATCTTGGATATCTTTAAGAAAGCAATGGAAATATATTTGGTGTGGGATCTTTTCTGAATATAATGTACATTTTTATCCCTCGATATTGTGTGCCATTTCCATCAATGTCAGACAGGAGTTGTCTGACCTTGAAATGTTTGGTGCAGGTGCCACAGATGAACAGAATCAGATCAATCAAACAGCTGATTGGATCATTGTGTGGCAATCAGTTATCATGAAGACCTAAGAAAAGGAATCACGGATTACATGGAATAGAACTATAGATTCTCTTTTAAAACCTGCAGTGACCTATATACAAATTACCCACCAGACTATTGTATGATGGCGTGGTCCTTTGAAAATGTCCCTGATACATATTCTTAGTTCTTGGAGCCTCTAAAATAGATGCACGCAATGAGCAGGAAACAACAGATAGAATCTACATACTGAGAGCACAGATGCTGGAAAAAACTTTTTAAGAGCCACTTATTATGCCTTCACTTTTCTTTTAAACTTGGTTATGTAAATTGCTTTCTAAAACAATACGCAACAATGTGTATCTTATGGCATACTGTCAGCATAAAGAGAAACTACTTCAAGCACTCAGTGGATTTTTCTTTTTCACTAAAATTTGCATCCTACTTGTTTATGTTTTAAAAGCATGCTGCAGTCAATAAAAGCAATTACTCTAGGATTAGGCAAAGTTCTTATTGGATTAATGTCAAGTCGTGTAAAATAGAAGACGATTCCCTTGAAGGGCTGTGAAGCCTCATCACACTTGAGCCACACACTTCTCCAGTGACCTGGCAAAGTGATTCAGGGGACTGGAAAACTCCCAACAATATTTTATTAGTGTGTTTCTAGACTAATACATCTTTGCTTTTGGCATATGTAAGAAATCTAAGGCTTTCAAATGCTGGTGCTTGTTAAACATCTTACTCTGAACTTATCAAGCCTTATACAAACCATCCATAGCTAAGAAATTTGGACATGCATTTGTTTATTCAGTTAGTAGGTTTTTGAGCCCTGTAATATGAGGCATTACTTTAGATCCCAAGGAGTTACCAGTAAACAAGACACTATCAACTCCACTTCAAGGGAAATGTGGGTTTTTTTTTTTAAAAAAAAGGTATTTATCGCCAGTATAAGTTAATTTTTTAAACATATTCTTAGTTACTTGTGAGGGATAATTCTGAATTATCTGATGAGAAGAAAATCTGGGTGAAAGTGTGGCCTTAACTCCTAAGTTAGTATTTTGTTCTTTCAATGTCAATCCTTTTCCTTCCGAAGTCCAAATTCTACTGAATCATATTCAAACAAAGATAGAGCTGAAGACTACCTTCTAGGCCATCCACAGTTTAGTTCTCTCTTGTGTTAACAATGAGGCACTGATTTCCAGACAAGTCAAAAATCTATCATAGTGTATCAAAAATACTTGTAAGTAGACCCCCTCACAGGTGTCAAAGTCTTCTGACTCTCAGTTGAATGATCATCCCACTGTGTTCCTTCCCCCAAAGAATATAGGTGTGAGGCAATTGGTCCTTTGGTGGAAAACCATTCAGTTCATATAAATGTCAAGATCAGGATCAAAGCAGAAACCCATAGCCATTGGGTTACTATATTCATTTTCATTAAAGTGCTTTTGCTGAATGACTACATTTACATTTAAAACTACATTTAAAAATAAACAGTAGTGCTATAGTGCATGTCTGTCTCACTGCTGAGATGCCAAAGTCTCAGCCAGTGATTCCTCAGATAAGAAACAATGAGGTCTTGGTGAGACGCTGTTGTTTTCTATCTCCTGTGTACCCAAATGCTGCTGGAAAGCAAGAGAAGTTGAGGATGGTAGTCTGCAAGTCCACCCTTCCCCTATGCACCAGACAGGAAGAGGATGGCAATGCCTGGGATGGGGTGAAATCTGGTTTGATTCTTAGTGAGTACTGAGAGTAAGGGGATTGGGGGTGGAAGAGAGACGGCCTTCTCTAGGAGGTTTAGGTAAGGCTCTTCACCATGAAGGCCTTCCCGAGGGTGATCCTTAATGAAGGAGACAGTCCTTGCTTTTCCAAACTGCTTTATTTTTAACTGCAGATGTGAATGCATAAGTCTTACTCAGGATGAACTAGAGATTAAATACCTTTTGCAGGAAGAAATGCCGAGAAAGGGAAGCTCATTGGCTAAACACCCAGGGCCTATCTAGGTACATCCTTAGTATGGAAAACTCTAGGTTTTTTAGGCTTCTTGACCTGTTGTCATAGTTCTCTCAGTGGGGTGTCATGACTACATGTTTTAGGACAGGTAGACCTGACCAAAAAGCTGGTTTCAGTGCCTGTCATTCTCAATTATGAAATTTCCAGGAATTTTTAAACCTTCTTCAATCTTCCCAGTTGTTCTGTCATGTGACACATTCTATTTGCCTCGAACAATAGTCCTTTATGTGAGCTAAGAGGTAACTAGAATGGGAGAATAAAATGCCTGTTAGTGCCCATTGAAAACAAGTCAGAAAGCTCAGTAGCAATAGGGTTAAAACCAGATGTCAGGAATACACAATTTTATGATATCTGCATACCAGTGGAGAAGTAGATTGCTTATGCTGTTTTCACTATTAACATATATATATATATATATATATATATATATATATATATATATATATATATATACAAACTCAGTCCTGCCTGATTAATAATTTGAATTTCATACTCCATTTTCTCAAGCATAATTAGGTAGAGATAGATGATGAAGAAGAAAAAGAAAGATATAAGGTTTGCATTTCCCTTATGACTAAGTATGTTGAACATTTCTTTAGGTGCTTCTTGTCCATTCGAGGTTCTTCAGTTGAGAATTCTGTTTAGCTTTGTTCCCCATTTTTCAATAGGATTATTGTATTCTTTGTATTTGTTTGACTTCTTGAATTCTTTGTATGTATTGGATATTAGCCCTCCCATGGCTCTGGCCACATATGTGTCAGAGGATGGGCTTGTTGGCATCAATGAGTGGAGAGGCCCTGGGGCCTGAGGGCGTTCAATTCCCCAGTGTAGGGGAATGCCAGGGCAGGAAGTCAAGAGTGGGTGAATGGATGAGGGAACACCTTCATAGAGGCAGGGGGAGGGGGGATAGGATAGGGGTTTCTGAATGGGAGACTCAGAAAGGGGAAAACATTTGAAATGTAAATAAAGAAAATATCCAATTTTTAAAAAAGAATGATGGCAAACATAAGATATGTCTTTAAATTATAGACTAATATTTCAAGAAAATGCAGTCATTCATTCAATTATTAGAGAAAACACACCAAAGCTTATCTTGATTTTTAATCTTTAATCTAGTAGCATTGGCTAGAAGGACTTATCTTCACTAAATGGGAAGTGTATTTATTCTCCAAGTAGAAATGATACCAAAATTTCTCTACTTCTGTATGAACTCATTAACATGCGTGATTTTAAAATACAATGAAACCACAATGATGTATTATTTAATTTAAAAAAGAAAGATATATGATAGATGATATATTAATTATTAAATAAGATTCAGATTATAGTTGCCTGTTTTCTTATAGGGATATGGTTATAGAGCCTACCTGTAAAAATTGTGATAACTGACAAGATTGAGAAAGCATTTCTCAGATCATAAACAACTGTTTCTGCTAGGAGTCTCAAAGTATGTAAAGAAATCGTAAGTTGTAGTCATTATTCCTAGTCAGTGAATTTTTAATCTATACCCGAGTAGTGGATGAACACTGACAGCTGTCTAGCACTTTTAAAGAATGTTCACATGTGAAATCTTCCATGTCTTTGTCTTATGATTCAGGCATGTTATATTCATCCAGTCACGGAAAAAACAGTAACATTTTGTGCTACTTGAAGTGGAACTTCAGTTAGTGAGATATGAGTTGCCATGAAAGAGAAGTGAAACACAAGGGACTGGTCTTGATCTCATGAGGAAAGGCATTTGGAGGCACACTGTTAATATGTTTGACCTGCTCTTGATTTTTCATTCAGAAATGTCTTTTTATTCCTGCACTCACTGTGGAGTATGAGTCTGATGTCAACATCCCCAGAGCAGTGGGCTTTGGTCTATTTTCTTTAAGCTTGCCACAGACTCTGTTTGAAGGGGATTATTTGAGTTTGACTACTGGGAGCAACCCTGCCTCAGATGAGGAGATGTTTATTTGACCAGCTGAGAGAAATGTACACAGAAGCAGATCTGCTAGTGTCATTGCGTCCCCAGGCCCTAGATAGGATACAGGATAACAGCTGTTTGCTACAGTTAGCAGATCAGAGGACTTTCATCGAATAATTTGCTGTTCTTCTTTCATTAATATTTTTAATGGAATCTGACTTCAGCATACCCTGTTTTGACCCTTTCGATCTACATTTTAGACATATCTAATTGCTCAACACACTAGGCTACCTACTAATAATGGTAGGCATCTTAGGGCTATCCACTGACAAAAATAAAAAAAGAAATGAAAGCAGAGCCATCCAGGTAACTGACAATGTTTCTGAAGCTGCCAAAGTATAATATTATGTCATTGGTTCTCTGTTGTTTTGATTTGTTATTTTCGAGTCTTCTTTGAAGGTATAATTAAAGAAGATTCTAGATTTTAAGATGTGTCTCAGAAAGATTATTCATTTCAGCAGAAGTAGGAAAACATATGAGAAATACAGGACTTTCCTGTTTATCTTCACATTGTGTGTGTGTGTGTGTGTGTGTGTGTGTGTGTGTGTGTGTGTGTGTAGTGTAGTATAGTGTAGTGTAACATATATAGAGAAAAACTGCATAAAACCAATATATACATAACGGAACTTTGACAATGAGAAACCCACATAACCACCATCAGGGGTAACAAATCAAACATAGACAGTATGCATAGTGTCTTTCCTTTGTCCCTTTCCAATTAATAACCTGGAGCTCTCCCAATAAAAGCAGATGTTATACTAAGATCAAACTTGTTATGTGCTTTAATTTCACAACAATGAAAGTATCTTAGCCCTCACACTCTTGAGAGCCCACCTTGCTAAAAGGAGCTATGGTTTGCAAATATCTGTGCTCAGCAAAAGTCTACGGTAGGGCTACAGCAAACATTTTACTACCCAATAGTCATGAAAGTAAACTTGTTTGAAGTATACACTTTACATGAAACACATGATGCTGCTCATTTTAGCTTTCACGAAGCCAGAGAGAGGATCATGGTGTCTCGTTAGCTTTCTCTGATTGTAAAAGATATCATTTATATTTCTAGATATCTTTGGCTTTTTGATAAATTTTAATTGCTTGTTTAAATAGCCTTTTATTTTTAAATTGGCTTTCTTATTTCTTTCTGTCTTAGATTATATGTGATTTATTTAACAAATGTGCTAAAATATTTGCAATTCATCTGTACTTCTCTCTTTAGCTTTCTGAATTTTCGGGGGGGAACATAAGTTCAGATTATTAATAAAGAACATGTATCTTAACTTTATAATTAATATTTTTTGTGATTATTTCAGAAACTTTCTTCTATATCAGAATTATACAATTATTCTTATGTATTACTTTCCATATTTAGTCTTTAACATCAGGTGGTAAAATTCCTGGAGTGATTGTTTTGTAATTCTAGCTGGAAGTAAATTCATTGGTGAAAGCTGCCATTTCCACTGTTATGCTGCTCATCTTTGTCACATGTCATCTATCTGTAAACATGGCTCTTATCACTTCTGTAGTGTTACATTGCTCAAATTCTCTATCCAGACATCAAATGGTTTCAGTGACTGTAGCTTTTAAATAATCCTCAGTTCTCACTCCTATCCATTCTCGTGGGAATTGATGTTGATAATTTATGTCATTTGCTCTCATTACTTTTCAAAGTTTTCTTTAAAATTCACTTAGTGAATTCTTTATTGATTTTTGTTATACACAAAAAATTTAATATGTAGCATTTTCTATTTTTATTCCACTTCCTACTCTACTCATTGAACGATCTTTATTAAGGCAGATGCAAGAATTACATGCATGTACCAACATGAAAAAGAAAAACATTTTTCTCATATTATTTTATTCTTTTTTGTAAGTAAATTTAACTTAATTTACTAAAGCTTCTTGTCTCTGACTATCCTTTGTCTGTGCTGGCTTCTGCTCTGTGGCCTCTTACTCTGTAACACCCCTCACTGGACTCTCAAGTGCCTAAGTTTTTCTGTAGCAAATTATTTCTCATGTACTGAGAAATATTGAGATGTATTTCTATGAACCATTTCTTTGCTCCCACTTTAAAGCAAAATCATTAGCTGCATACAGCTGATGCTTAGTTTCTTCTCTAACAGGAAGGCAGCTTAGTTGTCTCTGCTATAGTCTCCAACATTAGCTAATTCTTCATATGCACTGCCCATTGTCCTTTGTACTTCCTAGTTACAGCAGTGATAACTCACAGCTACTCTTTAACCTATTCCATTGAGAAAACAACCAAGTTACTTACAACACTTTTTAGAAAGCATCAAAGCCACCATCTTAATTTTCGACATTAAAGTGGTACAGTTAAAATTCCTTCAAATCTCTGTTTCATTTCAAAGTGTTTTGTTATTCATCTTTCCATAACCAACACACATTTCTATGTTCCTTATTTTCTCCTTCTTTGTTCCACTTTCTAAGGAACCATACACTGTGTGATACTAACCCCACAGCCTCCTGTTCCTTCATAATTTGTCTTTATAGTCTTACTTATATTATGATTCTTTTTCTTGCTTAAAAGTTAAGCCTTGATATGAAAATCTGGCTCAGTGAGTAACTGTTTGTTATGCAAGTATGAAGACTTCAGGTTGAATCCCACAAACCTACAAAACACATGATGCAGCAGTCTTGTCTGTACATGTCAGCATAGTTGGATAAACACTTTGGACAATCTTGTCACAGTTTAACAAGATACTAAACTCTGTAGTAACACAAATGGAATCTCTCCCCAGTGCTAGAGGGAAAGTCTGCAGGAGGTTCTTGATGTACAGTTTTCTAAGCTCTCTGGAGGAATACCTTTCTCAAGCAGATATTCGATATCATTCATTGTTTTTCTTGAGTCTTGATATTCAGAACATATGGAACATGCTTAAACCCTCTGACCCAACCTGGATAGACTCACTGTAAAGAATAGGCAACATTAAATTCATTTTGAGCAAGAGCAGCATCATGACCAATATTTCTCCAGAACGTGTAAGGAACAGCACAAAAAGTCTCATTTTACATAGATAAGCTCTTAGTATCTTTCTTGACATCATGTAGCAATTCTAAGTGGTAGAACTAGGATTAGATTCTTGCCTGTTTTTTTTTTAAACCGGATAGAGGATACTGACCCATTGTGTTGTACTGTTACAACATTACTGTATAACTTACATTCTAGTCTCTTGCAGACTGTTCAACCTATCTGTAGCTAAACTATACACCTTAAAATTCTTTAGGAAATACTTCCTATATTTGCCAAATGAAATATGTCTTCTCTATATAAATCTACCACAAAGGATGGTTAGCTGACCAGATGACATTTCTACTTAGTACAGTTAATTTCTGTTAACAGCGGAAACATGGCAGGCATACTCAGCCAAAGGAGCAGAACAGGTACATTGTTTTACAACACTACTTTATTCTGCATAAAAAAAGGTTTTATTTTGCACTGGTATGAATAGAGTATATGCCTCAAGTGGTTGAAAATTGTTAATGCAGCTTACAAAGGAAAGATTCATATCCCCATTGGGAACCAATGCTTTCTTTACAGCTTTTATTTCTATGTACTGTAGAATACAATGAATTGAATGGTTATTAATTATTTTAATTATTTGATTGCTTTTTGGATTCCTGAGAAATTTCATGCATGCTAAAGAGGCACTCTACCACTGAACTCTATACCTAGACTCTTAAATATTTGTTTTTCATGCCATTTAAATTATGTAATTTGATGTCGTGCGCACGTCCTCTCCATGAGGGTCCGTCCGGAGGGGTCCGTGCCTTGAGCCCCACGTCTGGGCGCCACTTGACCCGACCGGCGGGTCCTAGTTATTCGTGGGGTCGAGGAGGACCTCAACCTGCTATTCTTCAGAAGATATGGTACACTGCTTGAGTTATGGTCTCCCTGCTATTCTTCAGAAGATATGGTACACTGCTTTGAGTCTATCTGCAGTTACCAAGCAGGATCTTGCAGTTGCTAAGCTTCAGGGGACATTGTGCAGATGGGGAAAGGTAGGGGGGTGAGGGTAAGGGCAAGGGTCCTGGCTTCTGGCACATCTGGATTAGAACGTCTAACAGCAGGCATCACAGGTGGACCTGTCGTCCTCGGAACCAGGTTGATTCTGCCATCAAGAAGACGGTTGATGGCAGAATGGCCGAGAAGCATCTAAAGAAATGTTCAGCATCCTTAGTCGTCAGGGAAATGCAAATCAAAACAACCCTGAGATTCCATCTCACACCAGTCAGAATGGCTAAGATTAAAAACTCAGGTGATAGTAGATGCTGGCGAGGGTGTGGAGAAAGAGGAACACTCCTCCATTGTTGGTGGGACTGCAAGATGGTGCAACCACTTTGGAAATCAGTCTGGCGGTTCCTCAGAAAATTGGACATAGCATTACCCGAGGATCCAGCTATACCACTCCTAGGCATATACCCAGAAGATGCTCGAACATATAACAAGGACATATGCTCAACTATGTTCATAGCAGCCTTATTTATAATAGCCAGGAGCTGGAAAGAACCCAGATGTCCTTCAACTGAGGAATGGATTCAAAAAATGTGGTATATTTACACAATGGAGTATTACTCAGCTATTAAAAACAATGAATTCGAGAGGTTCCTAGGTAAATGGATGGAACTAGAAATTATCATCCTGAGTGAGGTAAGCCAATCACAAAAGAAGACACATGGTATTCACTCACTGATTATTGGATATTAGCCTAGAACCTTGAAATGCCCAAGATGCAACTCACAGGCCACATGAAGCCCATAAAGAAGGAAGACCAAGTGAGGGTGATTCGGTCCTTCTTAGAAGGAGCAACAAAATACTCAAGGGAGCAAATATGGAGACAAAGTGAGGGACAGAAACTGAAGGAGGGGCCGTCTCAAGACCACCCCACCTGAGTATCTATCCCATGTGCAATCACCAAAGGTAGATGCTGATGTGGAAGACAGGAAGTGCATGCTGATAAGAGCCTGATATGGATATCTCCTCAGAGGCCTTCAAGAGTCAGACATATTCAGAGGCAGATGCTCACAACTAGCCATTGAACTGATCATGGGGTTCTCAATGGAGGAGTTAGAGTGAAGACTGAAGGAGCTGAAAGGGTTTGTGGCACCATGAGGAGAGCAACAATACCAACCAACCACAGCTCCCAGGGTCTAAACCACCAGCCTGGGAGCACTTAGGGGGGAATCCAGGGCTTCAGCTGAATATGTAAAAGTGGAGGGCCCTGCTGGGCATAGGTGGAAGAAGAGAACCTTGACCTCATGAAGGCTGGATGCCCCAGGGGGTGGGAATTTTGAGGGTGGGGAGGTGG
>NW_021620542.1:2724184-2771119 GCF_004785775.1 Grammomys surdaster
GAAGTTCATTACCATCAGCTGAAAATTGAAGAGGATCCAGAAGTGACACCGCAGGAGACTGACACAGCTGCCAGCTCCCCTGCCTCCCCCTACGGTCGACCCCTAGACTTCCACGCCCTCCAGAAGGGCTCCTGGTATGCCTGGCTCTGCCCTCTTTTCTCTCGCTAGAGAGCTTGGCCTCTTGATCACCCCAACAAAAATTGGCTTTTTCCTAAATCAAGGCCGCCCTTGATATGGCTGCTAACATTGGGGAGCCTTCCTTTATGACAATATTACACCCCAAACTGACAAATGGTTGGTAACTTGAACAATTACAAGGGACTAGGATGGCTGTGAGTTAGCCCAATGACGGGATTATTGTAGGTCCACTTCCCAGGGGCCCACCCAATGCAGCCGAAAAGGAGTGCTTGGTGCTGGGAGTGGGTGCAGCCTACATGGCCTAAGACAGGGCTCTCACCCTCCTTTCACCCACCTCGGGGTCCCTTGACGTTGGTTGCCCATCGTTGACAGCCTAAAGCCTTCGACCATCGATGTGACTCATCTCACATCAATGTTTTGGGGTTGTGAACTTGTCTAAGACCCCCCATAATTAGACATCCAAATTCAAAATTCACATAGCTGGGATTGATCATAAGACGCCTTCTCTAACTAAACAGAGAAGGGGGAGATGCCAGAAGCCAGGACCCTTGCCCTTATCCTCACCCCCTACCTTTTTCCACCTGCACAATGTCCCCTGAAGCTTGGCAACTGCAAGATCCTGCTTGGCAACTGCAGATAGACTCAAAGCAGTGTACCATATCTTCTGAAGAATAGCAGGGAGACCATAACTCAAGCAGTGTAGCATATCTTCTGAAGAAGAGCAGGTAGATCATAATTCAAGGCAGTATACCGTATAGACCATGACATGTTTCAAGGCACAGGCCAAGAAGATTCTGTACTTTTCCACCACCTGACCCCTCTTACCTCCTCCCCTTGTAAAACATGCTATAAAAAAGCATTTCATGTTCAAAAAAAGAAAAAAGAATTAAAAAAAATAAATTATGTAATTTTGGTTGTAGCAACAAAAATTGTTTAAAGTGAATGAAATAGGCCATTTAATTCTCATGCCAGCATTGCGCATTTAATGCGCTTTGTATTTATTTATTCATGGCCAATGACCGAATTAATTTAAAATTTTCCCATGTACAATTGGAAGAGAAAGAAGATATTATCATCTTGGGTTGCATTAAATTTGCCTTGGGATGATTTGGACTGAATGAGTACAATAGAAAGCAACTTAGCTGTTCTGAAATAAAGACACAAAACTACTTACAATTATTGTCATTGATCATTATCTCTAGAAGCTACAAACATTCTTTCCAATAGCCATATCAAAATATAAATATAAATAAATTGTTTTCTGTACCTGAAAATGAAAGCAATCTAAAAAATTTGAGCAGGTGAATCAAATCTCTGATTTTCTGCCTCAGTTTCTGCATTTTTCTTTTTCTAGAATTGATGTTGATTTCTAGATTTCTAGGTTGCAAAGTGAAAAGAATACCACTAAATTTTGATGGCAGAGTGTAATACCAAATGACACCAAAGTTGAGTCTTACATTTAAATTCATTTGCATTTAAATCAATGCATTTAGAGACTTGCAATATACTGTATACTTTCACTTGAGTAAATACATGCTGCATAATGAAGCATTCAAGCTGTACATGTTGGCCAGAATCTTCTTTAATAAAATGTACCCTTCTTAAAATAACCTTGTTTTTGTTTAAAAGCAATACTATAAAACTATCAACATATGTATTATTTCTTAAAGTTTTTATTTTTAATTGACATAATATATTGTGAGTAAAATAATATTTTACATCTATGATTATTTCTTTTTACTCTTTGGTATTTGTTAAATATAGAGTTTGAACAGGAAATAACCTTGATAGTTAAAAGAATATAAGATAAAATAAAAGAATCATCATAGCTAGGAATCAGAAGCCTGCATATTCTTTGTTGAGAAAACGAAAAGTATGGCTTGCAGTTACATTTTGTGTGCTTCATCTAATTATTATTCCAGTACTTTAAAACAATTAGTATATTGTTCTTGGTATGCATGAATGCAAAGCACATTAATTGTCCTTGACTTTAGAAGATTGTGTAGTAGAATGGGAAAAGGAAAGAACCATACATCGTACAATTCTAGACTGTTTTGTCAACTATGGCATTCATGGATTTATTTGCAGTCTTTTCTTCATTGCAGTGACAACGCTTTCAGCCTTATAGCTCTATGTATTAGCTGATACACTGAAAAATTCTTCACCATAGGAAAAAAATATTAAAAGGAGGAGCTTCTGGAATATTGTGAACTATTTATGTCTCTCTACTGTAGCACTGATGTCCTCACAGCTTCTGAAGAACGAGCTTTGGTTTTAGAAAACAAGAAAGAAAAAAAAATAAATGAGAGGAAGGAAGGAAGGAAGGAAGGAAGGAAGGAAGGAAGGAAGGAAGGAAGGAAGGAAGGAACTATGAAACTAAGGAACTAATGAAGGAAAGGAGCAACCTCTGAAGCTAATTTTTTGTTTGTTTGTTTGTTTGTTTGTTTGTTTGTTTGTTTTTCGAGACAGGGTTTCTCTGTGTAGCCCTGGCTGTCCTGGAACTCACTCTGTAGACCAGGCTGGCCTTGAACTCAGAAATCCACCTGCCTCTTGAAGCTAACATCTTTAACCAAGACAAGAAGTGGTATCTTCTACTCCTAGCTCCCTGTGGCTACACTCACATACCAAAGCCTCTTCATATCTTACCACCTTAGTTCAAAATGGAAAGTAACTAAGAAACTACTAATCTCCTTGTAGGTCTTCACAGAGTTGGTGAAAGTCCTGAGATGTTGAGGTTTTAATTGCTTTGAATTCAACACTCCAGTTTTTACATTTTATTGAGTTACAGCATTATTATTGTTTGGAAACCATAATCTCTTATATGGAATTAGGTTCTAAAGTAACCCAGAAAAAGATTTCAAACCTCACAAGGCAATTCTAGATTAGAAATACACCTTACAGTAACTTCAGGCTGTCTTTCCCTATGAAATAGACCCTACTAGTGATTTGAATAACAAATGTCCTCCATGATTACAAGTATTGAGGTAGAATAGAGTATAGCCTTACTAGAAATAAATTGTTGGAATATGTTTCATAGCCTCCTACTCTCCTAAATACCACACTCTCCTAAATAGAGTTTCCTCTCTGTCCTATAAAGTTACAACTGAAGATAAAGCTCTCTGCATCATGCTCAGGCTGACTTGTCTATTATGGCTTCTAACCTGATGGAACAACAAACCAAAATGGTCTTAGTTATAGAATTTAATCACGAAAAAATGGAAAAATAAGAAACACAAACTTGAATGAAAGTTTCAGAGGTATAACTCTTAAACTTCACAGACATACTATATTAGTCATTGTCCTGCTGTTTTGTTGAAGCAAAATTCCTGACCAAAAAGAAAAAACACAACTAAGGACAGATTTATTTTAACTTACAATTCCAAAGACACAGTCCATCATGGCCGGAAATGGACAGCAATTAGAGCAGGAATCAACTGTCGAATTGCATCCATGGTGAGGAAGCAAAGAAAGACAGATGTTTCTATTCAACTTCCTCGTTTAGTTCAATTCAAGACCTTGTCCAGTGGAAGAGTATTATCAATATTTGTCCTATGTCAATTAACTTGGTGTGTAAAATCTCTCACAGAAAATCTTAGATATTATTTCTGTGGTGACTCTAAAGACTTGCAAAATGACAAATATGATTAAACAGTACTTTCATGTCATAACTTTCTACCCTTTGTCCTAATACAATGTCTCCATCAAGGCTATCTCCTAATGCAAAATCCAACTTTCAAAGTCTCATAGTCTTTACAATCCTCTGGTTAACAGTCTGGAGTCTATATCTCATCCAGGACTCAAGGTAATCCCTTGATTGGGAGTTCCTGTAACATCAAAAACAGTTTACAAACTCCCAAACTACAGTGGCCCAGTATAAACAGGGATGAATGGAGGCATACAAAGAAACAATCAAATCAAAGCAAGAAAGAAGGACAGCATAGCAAACACTAAATTCTAAAGTTTCATGGCCGGCATCTGAAGCTTGCTATGTATTCCATTAGGTTCCAATGGCTTAGAGAACCCCTCTCCTGATGTTCTACTTCCTATAACCTTTTGTGGGCAGTCTCCACTCCTCACTTGAAATTTTTCCCTGCAAGTACCTCATGGTCCTAGAATTTCCAAAATACTGGGGTCTTCATTAGAACTCAGGCTGGACCTTCACAGCTTCTTGCAGCAACTTTGCAAAGCCTCTTTAAGAAATCTGACCCTATCATCCATTACTTGGTCTCAATGACTCTCTGCAGACATAATGCAAGACCTCACTGATCTTTCAAACCTGCATCTTTTATACCTTCATAACCAGTAACACATGAATGATACTACTGAGTTTTGCTGACAAGTCAATATAGACCCTAGACCACTTGGATCAGTTCCAGAAGCTTCTGTATACATATTCTGGGAAATCAATCTTAGGCATTATAAGTTAAGGGACAGGGAACCTTTTCACCATCATTTGCAATTCATACTTTCTTCTTTCTAATGAATTTACATTCATTAAACTTGAAGACTTTAGTAGGTGGGATATAGTTCTCAGAACATACTTGCTGCTGTTCCAGTATAAAGAGCCAGGTTGTTTAAGGCCACCAATGTCTCTAAAATGGTAGCTTTACTTGTTCAGACCTTAGCCATAGGAATGAAAGCCTCCATGACTTTTTCTCATAAAATGTACATTTCACAAACCTTTTCTCACTATAATCAAAGAAGATAGAAGTATGCAATTTCCTTTTTTTTTATTTGATTCTTTGTGAGTTTCACATCATGCCCTCCAGTCCTGTCCATCTCCCCTTCCCCTCACATCATTGTACACATTTCTTTCCATACTGTAGTCTTCTAAGCTCCCATAAGACTTTTAATCTCTGCTTATTATGGTCTAGTGCTTTTCTAGCTCCAAGTACCAAACTTTATTATATTTCTCTTCCAAATCAGTTCCAAACAGGAAGAAATACATGATCAAAACAGCCTACACTCAGTACTAATTTCCTCTATTAATTCTTTCTTTGCTATGACTAAACAACTTGAGAAAAGACAAATATCTATTGACTTATAGTTGCAGGTGGCATGGTTCATTGTGACAGGAAGGTTTGTCAAAAGAAGCAAGGTGCAGCTGGTCACATTGCATCCTCAGTCTGGAAGCAGGAATTGATAGACTGAACACAGGTGGTTAACTCCCTTCCTCCTTTTAATTCATTCCAGACCTTGAGTCCATCTGACGACACATATGCAGTGCGTCTTCCCACTCCAACTAACTTTTTGTAGAAAATCCCTCTCAAAAAAGTTCATGGTGTGTTCCTATGGTGATTTAGTCTTGTCATGGTAGATAGTTATCACACCTGCCCTGTCCCTTACCTCAACACAATTCCCAGTGTCACATTTAGCATTTGAAGAGCAGCATAAAACTAACAGGTGTTTCTTGTCCTCTGTACACACTGAACAAATTTCATGAGCATCAGTTTTTTAACATTTAATATTTCTATTCAGTCTAGGGGAATGATAACTATATATGAATTAAAAGTGATAAATACATATTTATGTTATTTTGTCCTGTCTTCAAATAGTTCATTTGGCTTAATCATCTCAGTACTAGTACTTTTAGTCACTGAAGTTCAAGACTGTCTTTCCTGTGTTTCAGTATTGGTAAAGCACCTATTCTTGTATGTCTCAAATTAGGTTCCTCATAGAAATTATGCCTCTCTAAGGCTAACAATCATTCTGGAGGCTCAAAAGATAAGTCTCCCTTGCCTCCACTGGAAGCAGCGAGGGCAGCCTGGTGATTCTCTAATAGGTCTTAGAAGAGCACTGTTACACTTCATTGTTTTTAAGTAATAGAAAACTATGAACTTTCTTTCCAGGTTGCTATATGCTTGATACAGAGCAAAGGCTGGTAAACTATAGACTGTATGCCACCCATATCTATAAAAGCCTTCCTGCAACACCACAACTTGCCTGCCATATGCCTTACCTTATGGCTGCCTTCCCAACAACAATGACAGTGCTACTGAGGTTTGGAAAAAACTTCATGACTTTCCAAAGTTTTCAAACGTTAACATCTGTTCCTATAAAAGACAGGAGAAGACAGAGACTGTGGGGTTTTATATGGCCCTTCTCTTAAAATGATTTCACCTAATTAACTGGCTTCCATTCCTCCTTAAAGACTAAATAAATGAAATAGGAAGATTTTAGAAACAGGAAGCACAAAAGTATTCTTCTATTAAAATTATTTGGTAGATAAGCTTTGTTTTCCTACGTATATTCTGAAATAAGCCTCCCAATGGAAACAGTATTTATTCAGTTCTCTCAGTCACAGGCATCATTTTTTTTTTAAGAAAAACTTCACAAAAAGGATTGAACAACCTTCCTGTTATAATCACCATTTCTCTCAAATTGACCTATTGTTAAATCACATGTTGTTGGATATAGTCCCTGTAGAACGGGAAAGAGACTGGCATTTTAGTTAAGTAATTAGCTGCAATTTATATAAACTGTGTCTTTATATAACTTCTAATTATAACAACTAGCTTTTTGGTGTATGTGAAGCATAAAGTGTGCATTCAAGCAATTAGAAAGACATTATCAAGCAACTTCTCCTCTCCTTTTGAAGCTGAAAGATACAGGAAACAAAGTTTGTGGTATTTTGTCTTGAAGCAAGAGTGCTATGCTAATATAATTATATATCTGCTCCTATCTTTAAGCTCAGAGTTGATCCTTTGTGGGACACATAGCAAACCATACTGGATTAGTTTATAGACTGTGCAGAACCAAGGCATCTAGCCAGCATCTGGATAAATCCAACTTAACAGTTTGGGATGGGCTGAGGATTGGGGGAAGCATAATCAGTCCTTTAATCCAGGTCAAACATTCATTTCCCTAAAAACTCGGTGTTTCTCAAACATTTTGCAGTTTTTACAGCTTTTTGATCATCTACTTTTTTTTCTTTATTATAAAATGTTTCAGGACCCAACAGCTGGTGCATGCTGGCTGAAGGAATGAACAGGAAGACAATGTGTTCATGGGATTATGGAACAGGCTGAGAAGAGAATTTATGCAGAGTTTTATAAGCTTATTCAGGCAGAAAATAGATTGAGGTGCACAGAGGAAATAATGTGTCATTCAAAGCTCAACTTACAGACACAGCCTCCACAACAGAGAATCAGCCATGAGCTGCTGTTTCTCCTGAGTCCAAGTGCAAACTCTAAAATCAGCAAAATCTTATAACCAGGGAGCGGGTTCTCCCTCCTTGGTGGTTATGTTTTCAGGTCAAAATAAGACAAACGGAAGTCCTCATCTTCCAGTTAACCCTACCCAGGGTCCCAGTATAGAAATTTACCAAAATGGTGTACTCTCAGGCTGTCTACTTGGGATGTACTAAGGAAACTGGATCCTCTTTAAGAACAAGAAGCATCCTCAGATCACTCTGATTGAATCCAGAAGCCCCTTTTCAGGGAGCTCTCCATGCTGTCCTAACTTCACCTTCCTCGATGTTGCTCCCATGTGTCTCTTGTGATCCATCTAAGTGCCCCACACAAGAATGTGGGCTGTGTTTCATTCTTGTAATCTGGAGCAAACAGCACATGTCTACTTAGCTCGTTGGAAATGACAATCATGTTTCGTTAGCATCACTTGTTTTGTTTTGCTTCTTTAATCGTGTTGGCTGAGTTTCTGTCACCAAGAGCTTTCCCTTGATTCTTTTGTTCCTTGTTTCTGTTGATTATCTTGATTCTGTTGTAGAAGCAAATTCATTATTCTTGGTGGTTCTCAACAGTCTGTGTGGCGCTATCTCAGGTTGTACTTTCTGACAAGCTGTCACAACACTGTTTGGAGGAACTAGTTCATTGATATTCTTAATACTCAGAGACACTTGTCATCCTTTCTAAGTGGTGATTTCCCTCCTCTGTTCCTACCCTCCCCTCAAAAATACATAATAACAAAAACAAAAGACAAGAATCTTAAAGAATATTTTGAGTACAGATATCAAGTTTGCTTCCTAAGCAAAAGTTCTACTAGAGTTGTCAGTTCCATAAGACTTCACGAGTCCTAAAGTAATTCTCAGTTAATGCCTACTGTCTCTAAAGTGCAGCATTTATTTAAGAATGTCATTTTTATTTAGTTGGACAGACATTCTTTGTTCGCTTGACTCTGCCCAGAAAGAGACAGAAATGACTAAACTGGTTAATGTTCACAAAGGGAGTGAACAACCTACATTTACATTTCATGAGCAGTAGAGACTCCTATCACCTAGTGTGCCAGAAAAACGTCTTTTATAGCTCTGCACCAAGAAGCATTCTTAGATAATTGTAACTAAGGCAGGACATTTGTAGGAGTCAATGGCATCTATCTTTAACAAGTATGCATGTGTGGGTCCCTTTCCAAACAAATAAAGCCCAGAGAAAATATAAATTAATAAACTTTTGATGTTTTAAATATTCTCCAGATAATGCCTCTTCTCTGGTACTATTTAGCCTCCAACACTTTCCCGTTGTTCATTACCCAGATGGTATTAAGTTGTATTTTATATTAGTAATGAGGTAAAAGCCCATTTGGCCGTACTGAAAGGCACAGTGAAGTTTTCAATATTCTTTGTAGCCATATGAGGTTCACAGAAAATCCACTGGCATGTCAGACTTTTAAAGGGAAACATCACCTGTGCTTAAATGTTGAGCGCATTAAACTCTAACAATAACATACATTGTTAGCTTTCAACTTGCTCATCTTCCTCATCCCTTCTAAATTGTCAGGAACCAGGCTGTTTTCCTTTTAGAGAACATATTGTGCCTGTAAGTTTACTCAAAAATGAGCTAGTTTCTGGCATTTTTGCCTTTACAAAACTTGGAGAGAAAAACAGGTAACTGTGACTTTGAGGCCATCATGGGATTGAGGTCAGAGAAGAAAAATATGAACTCTGTGTTGTTTGACAACAGCGTAATAGACAGGTAGCACAGACTAACAAAGATATTTTGGGAATACATTGAAAAGGACTGCTATGACATCAGTTAAAACTAACAATTAATGTGAGACACTGCTAAAAATAATAACAACTTCTCAGAATCAAAGAGATGTCTTAGTAGGTAAACATGCTTACTACAAAAACTGAGCATGAATTCAATTTCTAGGACCCACATGGTAAAATAAAAGGACTTACTCCTGCAAGTTGTCCTCTAACCACTACATGTATGCTATATTACATGTGCATTCATGCATTCACACATACACACAAATAATGAATGAAATAAAACATTTTTATTAAAATTAAGTTACACTTACATCATTTCTGTTCTGTCCTTCCTCTAACCCCTCACATGTCTTCTCAACTTTTCAGCCTCTATGATTATTATTATTATTGCACATACATATGCCCAAATATGTAAATACTACCTGCTGGGTCTGTTTAATGCTACTTATATACATATGATTTCAGGGCTGACTATTTGGTATTCAATAACCAATTAGGGGCCTCATCCCTTGGAAACACATCCCTTTCTCAGCACTTTTTAGTTGCCTGTAGTTTGTCTAAGGGTAGAATGCTGTGAGATTTCTTCCTTCAATATTAGCATATCTATTGATAAGATATGATTTAGATATCTATTGATAAGCCTATGATTTAGGCTTGTTTAAGTAGGATATTATCTTACAGCACTTCTTCTAGTCTTCTGGCTCTTACCATTTTTACATCTCTCTTCCAAGATGTTCCCTGAGTCTTAAGTTCAGAAGTTATATTATATCTATGTCCATTAGTGCTAGGACCCAGCTCCAAGACCAGTTGACCTCTCCATTTAGATCAGTTATGACTTTGTGCTATGTTCTCCTTCTGCTGTAAAGAAGTTCTTGTTTGATGAGGGGTGAAAGAAACATTTAACTCTGAGTACAATGATAAGTTTGAAGATGCAGTTAAGGACTATGCTGGTTTAATTAAGTGTTGGTTGTAGGTTCTCCTGTAACATCCATGACCTCACTAATCACTTGTAATTCTTTAGGTTTCCAGTATAAGGCATGGTTTCCCTCTAACTGAGAAGGTATTAAGTTCAGTTAAACAAATGTTGATTATCAGCAAGATATGATTGCCTCTATTGTACCCTTAGGTTTATATTGCCATTTTGGTCATTGTTGTGGTTCACAGTCTTCACAGCTAGGTAAGACAACTGCTGCTCTCACCTGCTAGCTTCCTCCCAGAGGTCTAGCTTTTATAGTACCAGAAGGTGCTTTGCAAGTTATCAAGAGAAAGAAATCAATAAAACAATTAAGAAAATTTTTCGGAAAAGAATTTTTGTATCCCAACAACACTGGCACACAGTGGAATGTTCTCCTTCTGAGATACATAACATACCTTACTTGGGAACCTCAGAAACTACCTATGTTAATAAAACAGTCAATCAATCTATAATAAACTTTCTGGAAACTCAGGGTATCACTAAAACACTAGAAAACCAGATACATGAATATCCAGGAAAGATCAAAGTTGGGTAAAAGGCAGAGTTACCTTTAAATTCAAACTGCAATTCTAATGCTATTAGGATCCAGCTGAGTGCATGATGTCCAGTTATGCTCATTACTGCTACTGTGCTCTGATTGTTGCAACTTCTATTGACTAGAAATGGAATATCATAAACTCATGACCTAAAGTTCAGAAAAGAGGCTATATCAACTTATAGCTATGATACATTTCTTTATTCTAGTTATAATGGACTGGCAATGCAAGTATGTCATACTTTCATCCCCTATACAAAGTACTTGTATATCATACCAAGGTTCATAAGATACATTTCTCTCTGAAATAAGAAAGGTCCAATTTCCTATCTGTTTCTTTGGGGAAAATCATATCTTCAATGACTCAAACCCTTATTCACCTCTTGCTGGTTTACCTGCCTGGCACATCTCACTTCCTTTATCTGGTGACCCAACTCCCGATCCTTTAGGGACCTGTATTTCTCATTCTCTATTGTGAGTCTGAGGTGAGTTGCTGGTCTCATTTCTCTGCTGTCTGCTGGTGCATGACACCTAGTACCAACCTCTTAGCAACAGTCATCAATCCAGACACATCCATTTGACCTTGCCAGACATACATACTCGTTCCCCGGGATTCTTCTCTGTAAAAACTGATAAGGAGGAATCTGCTTTCCGATTTCATTACAAGGCAATAAGGAAGAAGCTATCTGAAGCTTCACAGAAACAGAATAAAACTACCGTGTATGAAGAGTCAAAGATGAGAAACACAGGAAGAAGTAGCCCAGTGGTGCCTGTAACTCCAGGTCTACTCACCATGTGCAGCTTCATTAAGTAAATCAATAAACTCTCCTTTTCATGTGCAAGCTAGAGAAAATTGGATTTCTTTCACATAAACAGCCTTCTAAGAAATACGTTGTTCTTTTTCTGCCAAAGCTAAGGAAACCTAAAATAACTTCTTACATTTTATAGACTTCTGCAAACAATTCCAAAGAAAATGTTCATTTTTATTTCATGTAACTAGGAGATACAGTTGGGTAGGAGACAATCTGGGATTTCAGATCCTAGTTGTTGCTTGTAGCTGTGAGATCCCTGAGTTCTCTGGCCAGGAGTTAGCTCATGACATATTGTTTCTAAGATGTCTATACTCAATTTGTATATTAAATTGAATTGGGCATCTTACAGGAACTTGTAGTGCTTTCTGTAACAATAATTTCCAGGTGATTTCTGCTGTGATTGTTTTCTCATTTAAGTTCGTACCTCCTTGGAGTATAATTCTCTTTCCTTATTTGAAATGATGAAGACAAGAACTATGGAAAATAAATTAGTATGGACCTGATTTGTTTAATAGCTTCAGATATATGTCCCTTATCTATTTGTTAAAGCGCCTATCTTTAGCAATATAATTCACTGACAAATATTTTGATAAGACAGGCTCCATCTGCATATCAGTAAATAGTGTGTGGAGCCAACAAGACAGGAAAGACTCTCAGTGATTACAAGTCAAAGCCAGGAGAGCACACAACCCTAGTGTGACAAGATAGAATCATCCGCATTGCTATGACTGAAGAATTTATTATTTAGAATTTAAACTAGTAAGTGAAAACTTGTCAGATGTTTAGAACTCCCAAAGATTGTGTCTCAGCTAGCAACTTAGATGGATATTATAGGCTATTCACAGGGAAATCTCTGTTAGCCTGAAGGAAACATGTAATTCGTTTTAGCACCTTGTGTGAAGTAGATATAACCACTCTAATAGTGCCCAGTGATGTTGATAGCCTCCTACTCTGTTCGACATTTAGAAATTCTAAAATATGTTCCTTTTACAATAGATTTGAGTACAAGAGTTAAAACAGGTACAAAAGCAATCTTGAAAATCTCAGAAAGGGTTATTTATGAACAGCAGGATGCAAGGTAACCAAACGCCTTTACACAAGGGTATAGACAACTATATGAATCAGCAAGGTGTGAGGCTACTTTGCAAAAGTGCTCAGAATTTGTTTTAAAGTTTAGACCTTTCAAATAACATTAAAAATGTAAATAAAGAAAATATCCAATAAAAAATTAAAAATAATTTAGACCTTTAAAATCTCTAGGATTTTTTAGCTTAATCAGTGTTTATTAAAGAACAACAGTACACCTTTGTGGGAGGCAAGAATGGAAGCATATGGTGTTGCTTTCTTTAGCCTCACACAGAAGACGTGCCAGGCAGTATATGTCATAGGAAAATACCATAGTATAAAAGTTCTGGAGTCTCAGCACCTGCTTTCAAGTTAGCAAATAACTGTGGATTCCTTCCCATATGAGTGAAAATACAATATTGAGTTTTATATAACTTCCATTGCTTGTTATAGCTCAGTGTCATTACAAAGAGTTGTACTTAATAAATGCAGGTTTCTATTTTTCTTTTACTGAACTTTCACATCTGCATTTGTAAAGAAGAAATTTAGGGAGGTCATCAGAAGAAGTGGTTACTCAAACCTGGGCTAACCCACAAACAGATACAGATTGCATTACAGGGAGTTATATTTACAGTGAACATGTCCATTCTTAGTAGTAGTGGGATGGACAAGAGGCTTTTTAACTTGACTGCAGCATATGCAGGTGTTCTTTTCAAAAACTTGGTGATCTAGAATTTTGTGACATATACTGTAGAAAAGAATTCCAAAATAAGACAGAGTAAAGCAAAGTGTGAATTTATTAAGAAAAACCTTTAATGTAAGTATAACCATAGACATCAAAGGAGAAAAGGGAGCTTACAAAAATGACTGTTGAACATCTCCAAATGTGCAAGTATAGTTATAGGTTTCTCTTGAGTGTATTAACAGTATCTACATATGTGGTGATGATGGTTTCTAAGTTTACATTGTTCAAAATTTAAATGTGCTAGATATGTACAATAGAGTTTCATGCAAACTGAGTAGAGAATGAAATTACGACCTTTAAAGGAAAATGATAGACGCAATGGTTATTGCATTAACTTGATCTTGGTGCTAAGTATTGACCCGGTGGACATTCTACCCACTTCAGGTATAGCTTTACAAAACTGTTCACTTTTATAACTCATTTTACAGAGTCTACATAATATATCATTAGATTATCTGTATTTTGATTTACTGCTTAGATGAAAATATTACTTTAGTTCCTTATTTCCTACTATATTGGGAGCATAAAGGCTTCTATATATAATACACACAAAAAAAGAACAGAAACTGTAAAGAAAAAGGATGTGATACATGATACTCAAAAGAGATTTAAGTTCCTGTCATAGAGAATTATTTACCATAAAACAATAGTAATCATCTTACACACTGATCAGATACTGAGCTAACTTCCAAATGAAGAATCTTGACAAGCTGTGGTATGTTCAATGCTATCACTATCTGTAATTTCTTTGGGGAAGTTTGATGACAGTACCTCAAGGAGAAGAATTTTGCTAAAGAAAATAAAATACAGTTAAGACTAAAATGATTTAGCATCCAGCCCAAACCTTGTTCCTAGTCCATCAACATATGTTATGTCTCTTTCTGCAGTTGACATGCTACCAAAGTTATTCATTACCCTCCCATCTTTTCCCTTTCTTCCTAACTCTTATTTTACCTATCCCAGAGTTTAGCAGCTGGGAAAATGACTTTTATAGAAGCTCTGAAGTTACACCATGTAAGCATTCACCATCCTCAAGCAGGATGACTTAATGAGCGTCATTAAGGTCAAGTCTATTAACACAAAGTGTATGTATGTTCTCATTCTAGTACAGTCCATCCTCAAACTCTTTCTTTGATGAAATAATATATGAACATATAGGACAGGGGATTGCAATATACAAGATGCACTACTTTTACACATCTGTGACTAAAAAATTACCTGACTGAAAGAGTTAAGTAGGAAAAGATTTATTTTTGTCTAGCATTTCAGCAGAGTCAGACCATAGGTACTTGGAAGAGTATCATGGCTTGGAAGTGTGTGGTAGTGTTTCACCTTATTGTAGAAAAGGAAGCATAGATCAAGACTTGGCAGGGGACAAAGACAACCTACCCTCAAATACCTTCCTCTCCCAGCTTGGTCCTTAGTCCCATTATTTCCAGATCCACATAAAAACAGAGTCATCAAGAGAAAGCAAATACTTTAAATAAATGACCTAACATCAGGTAACCTCCCTGGAATTTTCTTTTCTTACATTTACAATTAAGAAATTATTTCTGAAACTTTGCAACAAGGCTATTGTGTGTTTGTTTTATTCTTACATATTCACTGTTAAGCTCTTAGGTTGAACTTTGCCCAAGCTGAAAGCCATATATGAGGTCTAGAGTGAATCACTTCCTGATCTTGCCTATCGTATGGATATTCTATCATTTTCTTTTTATTCTAGTACACAAATAGCTTTAGACTGCATTGTATTGTAGGAGTGTGAGTTTTGATGCATTAGTGTTCAAATCAATTTAACTTGCATTATTAAAGAAAGTTACAAGTAAATTCTTTAAGACAGAAGTAAATTACAATTGACCAAATGTTGTAGCATGGTGAATTTGTTCCTATTGATACTTCAGTAGAGTCAACTGAGGGGCATGTTGGAGAACTAATAAAGGAATGGGATATTTATATGTAGAATAGAGATAAGAAAGGAGGAGTCACTGGGGAATTGTATGGTAAACAAAGATAACTTTTATTTGGTATATAATAATGGTCTTGACCTGAAGTTAAGATTATAGGAGCATAGGAAAATTTCAGTATTTCTCTTTGGTCCATAGGTCTATGACTCCTTCCAATGAACCCCCTTGTATAATATCTTAATTTCCTTTATCACTAATATCTCACACAATATTGGGTTGCTATAGTAAATTACAGTACAATTAATAAGTTCATATTGGCGCAAGATTGTTAACTACTAAACTATGTAGTTTGTGGACACTTTTTCTTAGTTTTCACATAATGTCCATCTTTATTGGAGAATCCTATCTATGATATACATTATACTTTGTAGTCATCTATTCTTTGGTTCTTTCTGGATAAGTTAAACCCTTAAATTAAAAAAAAATTCTTTTATCTGAATACCTTCACTTGTTTATTTGATTTATGTAAGTTTTCTTGAATTCTTCTTCTACTTAGCAGAGCATCAATTATTTACTCCATTGTTTAGAAAATGGTCTGGAAATCCCCATTTACCATTCATGCTGCCAAGAATTTTTAATTTTAAGAATGCTTACAGATAATGAGGGCAATCTTAGCCAGAGGGTGATAGGAATTTGTGATTATTCAGGACTTTGTATGGCAGAAATGAAATACTTCTTATTAGTGAGTCAATGAATTGAAACCCTTAAATATTATTGAAATGAAGAATAACACAGTTAAGTTTTAAACTAAATATACAAGAGTTGAATGTTTATAATCACTTAATGAAAGAGTAAAGAAAATGTGCAAGCTACCACCATCACTAGTCATAATGGTAAGAGCAATTTATATACACTTAGTGCTATTATTCAAAATTATCAGCGGATCTACTAAGGTTCAGATTGTGTTCAAATCTACTTCAAGTAAAAGCACTGATAATGATGGTATTATACATGCATAGTTAAACAATAAACTATTCCCCTAGAAAATATTGGGTGAAGAATTATAGGGAAACGTTGATTTCTGTCTGATGCAGAACATAGAAATTTTGGAATTCCATCATTATCTCCAAAGACATCAAGTAGCATTTGGTCTATGAATTAGGACATTCTACTTAGGAAGCTCAGAGAAAACAAATACACACACACACACATACACACACACACACACACACACACACACACACACACACACACACACATATCAGGGCAGAAATCCTCTTCACAACATTAGTACAGAAAAAAACTTGCTCCAGGTTTTAAGAAGCATTAAGGCAGCATAACACAGTCAATCTTGCTAAGAGCTTTGCTTTCACACAAACAGGAAGAAATCTAAGCTTTCCTAAAAAACAGGCAAATACATGTTACAAGATAACAAAGAGTTAGTCCTGGAATAGGAGGACTTGGAAGAGTCCATGTGGTCTACTCCTACATTAGCTTGTTGACTTCTTCCACAAAGCATGGTTATGAATGATATGTGACCAGAAGATGTTCGCTCTTTGGAGCAAGGAACCTAAATAAAAAAAAAATGAATGAGGGCAGGGCTCCTCCTAGTTATTGTGGAGGAGAAAGTTTATTGTAAATATGAGAGAAAGCACAGCAAGAGACATCTGGCAGAATCCAGACTGGATTAGGCCATAAAAAGGTTATAGGGATCTTAAGAGAGAGAGAAAAAAAAGAAGAGAAAGTGAACAAAAAGAGTACTCAGGAATGCAAAGACCAAGAGGCCAAGAGACCAAAAGGACTGGTTGCCAAAATGGCTGAGATTTTAGAGGAATCAATGAAGCTGGGGAAAAGAAGCCAAGCTGAATAATTTAGGGTATGGGGAAGGGTATGTCAGCCAGAGTGACTCTACCAAATAGGGACTGAGGAATATGTCCTCAGGCCAGAGTCCTCTTTGATATGTTAAATAGGCACCTCCATCAGCAATTTATCTTGAGTTGGAGACCTTATAGATCCCACTGAATTTAGGTTGATATGTCAAATAAAAACTGGGAGATATTGACAGGTTCTCTGGTTGCAGCATGGACCATGGGCATCAACATAATCTCCAGGATGAGTTTTTTGAGGAGAACAGGTGACATAGGGTGAAAGGGTGGACCTGAGAGAAATGGGAACCAAGTGTGATCAGAGTGCATTGGATGAAGTTCCAGAATAATTGATAAAAATATCATGTTGAAAAAAATAACAAGGGACATACTGCTCCTTTCTCCCTTGTCGTTTAAATATCCAAAAGAGTTTTCAGTTTCTTGTGAAAAGTCACTTATACATAAGAAATTGTTTATTTTGAAAAAGATACATGTTAAAAAATACTTGAAAACATTTTAAGATAAATAGTCTAACAAAAATCAACCAGATTTTAAACAAGAGTAACTAGCCTCCAGGTTTCATTCCTGTGCACCATTGTACATGCCAACAGTTTTGTTCTCATTTTTGTGATTATTCACTGTACTGTCAACTGTAGGCCAGATTTTGAGCTAGGCTCTGAAAATGAATAATTGAAGAGAAACAACTAGAAAACTACAATCATATCCATCTCAAGCTAACTCTCTAGGTACCCAGACCCATGGGCTCCGGTACTCCTGCAGTCAGTCCTCTAAAGGACTTCACTAGTCTCCTGTACAAAGAGAAGAAAGTGGGCCAAGACTTCCGACAGCACTGCACCAAAGTCTATAGGCTGCCTGAAAAAAGGCATCCTATAACTATTCTCTCATATTGCAGTTGATTTCTAAAACTAATAGTTGCCACTAGCTGAATGGTGTTCCTTTCCCAAGCACAGCATTGCTGTTTCTGAAAAGACTCCAGTGAGTTAGTTAATACTTCTAGCCTAATTTTGTTGCTGGCTCTCCAGTCTGATAACTCACCTGTAGCCTGAAAGGCAGAGAATGGGAGAAGAGTGATGTTAGCACAGGTTGATCTGACCCTAGAGGCTGCCTGCCTACCCAGAAGTATGAGCTCAAGAGCCTTGTCACAGGCTGGGTCTATGTCAGAAGGGATTATGCATCTGCTTGAAAAGGAGTCTTTTTAAATAAGAACGTTAGTAGTGCATGTAACAGGCTGCATGACATGTTTTGTACTTTGTTTCATTTGATCCTGACTCTGAGGATGGCAAGAAAAGAAAGTATTTTAAGTTTAAAAAACAAACATACAAACAAGCAAAAAAACAACCTGAGCATCAGGAGGGTTGAACAACTTGATCAGCGTCTCCCAGTTCATGACTGGAAGGGCTAGGATTCCTCCAGAGCACCACACAATTGCTTATCTGCAACTTGGAACAAGACAGTCCCCTCATAGTGATCACTATAAGTATATATCTGTAAAAGTTATGAAGGGTCTAGGATTCCTCTTCAAAGTTGAGCTGAGTAAGTGTTAATTCTGGCAAATCAGGGGCCCTCGTGAATATTTGTGCCTCTGTTTTTTCTGACTTGTAAATAGATTTCTCTTTTCTTGATAGTCTCTGCAGGTAGAGTATAATATTTAAGGCTTTTCAAGCCTGTTTCTGCTGTGCTTTCTGAACAATTCTGTACACTACTTACCCAAATTAGGCCCCGTTCTGCAGTTTTTATTCAGGTAAAACTAATAGTTTCCCCTAGAGTGAGGAATGTGTAATCAATCTCATTGTTTGGTTTCAATGGGTTATTATGGGTGGAAGAATCGCTACAGCAGAGGCAATTTAGAAAATCAGGTACAATTGACTCCCACCAATTTGCATACTATAGTCCCCAAAGCAAGAAGTCCTGGTATTTCAACTAGAGATAGTGCAATCATTAAATGAGACCACAGAGACAAGGAAGAGAAGCAAGCGCTGAGAAGAAATGAGGGAAGTAAAAGCAAGAAGAGAGGGAGGGGAAATGCACTTAGAATAACATCCAATCCAAAAACTGGGGTGGGGGTAGTCTGAGTGTTTTCCCATCTCTGGTCATTCTAGTAAATATTCACAGTAAAAGACTTCACAAGGGAAATACCTTCCAAGATCCTGTTAAGGCTAGACTTCTATGTGAATTTTACCACTGTGCCCTCTGACAACACAGAATAATGTATCTTTCTACGATACTGATACTAAATTAAACAGCAAAATTCCTAGTCTAAGATGGACACATAATATTCTTTTTGAATGGGCTGGGCTAGTTCATAGGCTTTTATTATGTCTCATCTATATGAGTTCAGCTGAGATGTTTTCTGGATCTTTCTTCAAGGATAAAATACTAATAGCATGTCCATAGGAAAGGAAATAAAAAACTGTGAGAACACAGCCCTGGTTACTGCCAAATCACTTGTCATGTCTATGCATGATACTCCCAACGATCCAAATGAGAATGAAAAATAACGAAGGGAGAAGAGAAGTGCCTCTCAGGACAAAATGTATTTCCATTAGGAAAGGGCAAAGACTTGAAATCATTCACCACCTTTGCAGTGAAAGCCGAAGCATCTTATTTCCGTACGTGGTGCTGTCAGCAAAGTACCTTACCAGAACTTCCTCAAGCACCTGTGGAGAAAGGAAAGGAAGGTAGCCAGATGAGAAGATACTGAAAATGTTATAAAGCAGGTAGAATCACATGCATCTCAACAATATCATAGCAATCCCCAAAGCAGGAATATATGGACCACTTTCAGAAACCTGGAAAGTTTATGCAATGTAATAAGTAAAAAACAAAACAGCACAAAAGCCACAACCTGAGATGAGGTTGAGCTGGAATGCAAGCCTTGATCCACTCTTACTAGACGTGCTAGCTCAGTATGTCTATATATGCAGATTTTTAAATTACTAGGCATTGTTCACTGTCTCATGCCTAAGGTGTCTTTTCAGAGCCATACCTCAATGTACAGAATATTACCTGGGGTCAGAAAGCAGTTATTGTACCTCCCTTCATCACTATTTCTGCAAAACACCTGCCTGTTTCATCTACTTAGGTCATTAAATGAAGGCCCTTCTGCTTGTGTGTTGCTGGGAATTAAGAGTTCAAAGGCAGGCTGGCGCCAGTGCTGGGAGCTGTGTCAGTGAGGAGACAGCAATATGCACTATGAAAAGCAACTGCAGCTTTGAGAAGCTGCAGCTATTTGCCTTCCTGGTTTCAGAAAGATCACGTTCAGTATGTGGCAATGGTGGAAATGGATGCAGTCATCATTTGCAGGGCTTTGCTGGGTGGTGGCAGCTGGAGACTCTCTCTTCTCATCTACTCCAGCCCACAGCCCCTCGTGCAAAACAGGAGGTAAAAATGCCATTGTCCTTAAAATAAAACTTGACTGTGGCGCTACATATTGTAAGATTTTTTTTTTAATTGGGGGAAAACACTTTTTGTAGACAAAAGAATACAAAATTCAAATAAAAACTAAATAGACACTGAAAATCATTGTTTCTCATTAATAACTATAAACAAAGCTAACTTTTCAGATACACCAAATAGTCACATTGTCTTTGAAGGAAAAAAAATCCCATTTTCATCTTGAAATTCTATCCAGCTTTCTTAGTGACTCTCTGAGACACATTCCATTTCTTCAGTGATCACTAAAGTGGTTTTTATAAGTTATTTCCTCCATGTACTTTTTTGTCTTATAGTTATGTGGTACCATATTTTGCCCTCACTACAAAGTTTATCTGGACTTCCTTTCAAATAGAGGATTAATGCCATGATGAATATGTCACCACAGAAGCTATTATTTCACACAATTAATATACACTAACAACTTTTATTGAATTTCCTCTTCTATCTATATATTTAGTAAACAATGTGAGTTGATAACCTATCAAATGCCAAGAATCTTCTAAGTATTCAGAATGCAAATATTGAGGGCAGGATGACTCAGCAGATATAGACACTTGTCACTAAGGCTGGTGAGGTGAGTTCAATTCCCTGAACCCACATTTGGCAAAAAGAAAATGGACTTCCAAACACTCTCCTCTGATTTCTTCACGTATCCTGTGACATGCACTCATAGTCATGCACACACACACAAACACATACACACAAAATAAATAAATAAATAAATGTAATAAAAATTTTAAGACTATAAATATTGATAAGGTCTTTCCTCGAGCTCTTACATTTAAGCGTGGGTAGTAGATACATAAACATGACTATAAATTACAATTTATAATATGTAGAAAGCAAGGGAAATTCATTTTTATAACCTTGTAAATCTTACTTCAGTGACTGAGTAAACTTGGGTTGTCCCGCTAAACAAGAGCTAAAGGCCCTGGAGAGCAACAGTAGGTAAAAACTGGTTGGGAAATGAAGCAATAGTGACATATGAGTTTGAGGAGTGCTGTAACTCCCAAGAATCCAGGTCCATTATTCTTTCCAGGCTAGCCCTGAATCTTCTTTGATTGGCTGTTTCCTATGTGCATGGTATCTTTTATACATTAAGTGTAATCCTAGAGTGACAGCCAGATTGAAAACAAAAACAAAACAAAAACAAAAAAAATAAAACAACAGCAACAACAACAAAATAGTAAGTTAACTTTCGAGCCAGAAGACTTGGTATGTACTGTAAAGATGATTGTATTAGTCTGTCAGTGGTACATGCTGATTGAGGATGTAGATATTAAGTGGACAGGAAACAATAAATCGTCTGAAGCTCTTCAGGGGAAGTTTATGATCTACTTGTACTTGACAGAGAATGAGTAAAAGGCAAACATCTGCAGGAAAGCCTCAGCATGGTTCATATGATGCAAAGGCACTAAGGTCATGGAACATCTGTGGAATCTCATGTTTCCCGGCTGATGTCTGTGTTTCTGCCAGGTAACATGTTGGTGCTAAATAATAAAATGCCATACACATTCTTCATGCCCCCTTTAAAACATTTTCTCCTCTTGACTGATTTTTTTCTTCTTGATTAATTTTCCATGATCCCACAATGTCATATTTTTTGTTTTGGTTCTTGTTTTGTTTTCCTTCTGATTTCCATGACTGATCAATTTATCTTTGTACATCCTTCTCCTACAACTATTTAATGTCTGTCTTTTCCACGATTCAACAGATCGTCACTTGAAATTGCACTGAATTCCAGATCCAGTTCTACCATTGCTTGTACAAATACATTACCAGTTTTATCATTTCCATCCTTCTCAATTCCATGGAAATCTCATCAAAGACTTAAAGGGTGTTTAGTTATAGGTATCCACCATCACATCAGGCTCAGCCATGGACCAGCTCCCTACATTATTCTACTCACTGAAGGACCAATCATCTCTAAACTCCACCGCTCCAGTGTATTCTGGGACTGAAATCCCTGTAATCAGGTTCTCCCATTAAATTCCACCTCTGTTCTTCTTGTCCCCTTAGTTTATAGTATCTAGATTAATTATAGTATCTATAGTATTTGTTTTCTTTCTCCATGATATTCACTAGGTTAGTCATTCTGAAATTCTTCTTTGATAGTATCTCTGTAATAGGAACAATTTATGATAATGCTTTTTAAATAAAAGCCATCAGCAGTCAGAAACACACACACACATACACTCACACACACACACACACACACACAGAGAGAGAGAGAGAGAGAGAGAGAGAGAGAGAGAGAGAGAGAGAGAGAGAGAGATCCTTTGTCTCTTTTCTCCATTTTTGACTCATATTTACCTGTATACTTCTCCTTTTTAATAAAATTATTTTATGGTGACATCTCAAAACTCTTCAATTTTAAGTTCCATTCTTTCCATGTAATCCATTTCAACCACCATGAAGCTATCATCTCATCTCCTGCAGTGCGTGATCTGTAGCACTCATGGGTCGGTTCTTCTCTGGCTTTTTGTATAATACCTAAAAACAAAACTAGACTGTCAATGTTTGAAAGACTATTACTGCTCCCTGTCCCTAATGCCACTTGATAAAATTTCTTGCATAGAAATAATGTGGTAAATATTTGTTAAGCATTGATATCCATATGGAGTTAATATAAATAAATAATCTTTACCAACAATCTTATATAATAAATCCACTGACTAACAGAATACTGTACTAAATTTTTCATAAGTTGGGCTTCATAAAATTTAAAATTTATCTTCTGAGTTGGCAAATGGCTCAGAGGTAAAGATAATTACCACCAAGTGTGGTGTTATGAATTCAGTCCCCAAGACTCACATTGTAGAGAGACAATCAACCCCCACAGCTTGTCACTATGAAACTGTAGCATGCATAACATGCAAATAAACAAGTATGTCAAAAACTTCTGAAATGTCACATTTAGCTTTGTTTGAGGATAAATTAAATATGAGGAACACAGGATTAGCCACATTCAATAGAAATTGAGGTAAGCTGATATAATTTTAGTTCTGAGTCATGTTTTTATGAGGAGCATTATGAATATTGATATCTAAATTATTGTGAATATAACAGGATATAATTCATATATTGCCTAATTATTTCATTCATATAGTATATTGCTCAGAAATATATTTTGAATAATAAGAGAAGAATATGTTAGTGAAAGTGGTTAGATAAGGGATCTTCATCATCACTTTAGGATAGAGTTCTGTACTGTGAATCTAGATGGGAAATCTTGGACAGGTGCCTTGCTGTTAACGGACAAAAGTTAGTATGAGTTGCATTTTTATATACACCTGAGGCTATGATCAGATTTCACACAGAGAAATACAGATCAAAGTGATAAGTCCCGGTGTGAAAGGTTAAGAACTTGAATAGTTTCTATATTTCCTCCATCACAGGGAACCTGTGTATTATTCACTATCATTGAACATGAGGTAGAAGCAGTAAGGTGGCTAAGTGGTAGTTATTTTGAAGGACATGACTCAATAAAATATTACAAGACCATATTTTAAGACTAAAAAGCCAGATTTGGCAAAATATTATTAAAAAATAATTGCTCAGTTACATCTATACTACCATCATCAAAAATTCCTCTTCTCCCCTCTGACCCATTTATTCTGTTATAACCCATGTCACCTCTGTAGCATTTGATAAAACTTTTCAGATGTGTTCTTGGAATTGATGAAATATTTTTTATTATTTTGCTAATTTCATATATGCATACAATGTATTTTGATCACATTCACCGTCCATTCCTCCTAGAGCTATACCTCATATTCCTTCAATTCCCTGTCCCTTTCTCTGTTGCCCATTGATTAGAGCTGCCCATATACTCCAAGGTTTAGGGTCATTTACTGGAGCATGTTCTACCTATTAGGAGCCATTTCCTTAAAGGAAACTTAACTCTCCCTCTCCCAAAAACATCTTCTTCCAATAGCTCCTCAATTAGGTGTTGGGCCTTGTGAGTTCCTGGCCCTCAGTACTAGAATGTTGAGAAGTTACTATGTACAGTTTGCACGAAAGCAGCCAGAGTTATCTTGGGTGGAATAATTTGTCATGTATAGAAGACACTGTTTCACTCTAATCTACCCCAACCTCTATAACTGACAATCTTTTCATTCCCTCTTCTGTGATGGTACCTAAGCCTTGAAGGTCAGATGATATAGATGTCTCATTTGTGCCTGAGCATTCTTAAGATATGTATTCTCTCCATTTTGATCTGTTGTGAGTTTTTACATTTACCACTGTCTACTACACATGGAAACTTCTCTGATGAGGTCTGAGAGTTACACTAATCTATAGGTATAGAAACATGAATATAGAGGGCAGGATTAGGCTATTTGGTAGAATTTGCCTTGTGGTAGAATGATAGTAGTAGACTCAATGCTGGGGCCTATGAGCTCCTACCATTTGCCAGATTTATAGTACCAGGCATGTGCTTTACCCTGTTGAGTGGATTGTGATGCTTGAAGAGGCTGTGTCACAGCAAACAGCACAAACACCACCGTTAGAGAATAAATTTGATTAAAATTCCCACACCAATGACTAAAGTTATATCAATATCTTCCTGTTGATGTGACTTATGCTAACATCTGAAACATATGATAGTGTATTAATATATAATAAATTATAAAAGCAGATTGAAATGTCTTTTAAGTTTAATCATTTTTAAAGCTTAGATGTCTGCTGTTATATTCAAGCAGCTCCCCAATGCACAGGTCCATACTTGGGGATTTGTTTTGCATAAAACATCTATTGTCAAATCATGAGTGAAACCTGAGAAATATGGGTTTTAAAGCTACTTATTCTTCTTATAATACATATTATATCATCTACATACAAGGAAAGGTTAATATGGGGAAGCAATATCCATGCTGGATGACAGTCACATGTGAAAATTTCAAAACTGGGAACAAGGTATAGAGGAACATGAACAATGCCGTGACTGGTGACAGATGCTAAACAGAAATGCTGAGGTATAGTGGAAAACAGCACTTGAATAAGCTCTAGACATAACATGTACAAGGGACAACAGTGGAGACCAGAAAGTCCAATCAAGGGAAAAGACACACTTTGAACAGGAAATGGGCAGTCAAGCATGTAACAATCAAAAACAAATCAGGAGCCATTATCAACTATGATGAAGAGCATTAATACTATGGGTACCAATGAGCACAGAAATGCTAAAATTGAACAGAAGCAGGAAACTGGACTTAATGACTAACCTTTTGTAAAATAACATGACATCAATAGCCTGACCTGAACTGATGAACAGTTAAGTTGATGGAGTTTTGTTGAATTCCTCCTGATCCCAGTTGCTCTGCTGTTTTTCTGTAGCTAGTGACTGGTGGTGATTTACAAAGCCTTATACAGCCTAAAAGCTGCCTGCTCTTCCTAGTTCACTGTCTCAATCCTAACTTTTCTGGTTCACTATCTCCAACCATCCAGACCATATTTGTGTTCTCCAAACACAAAGCTTGTCCCTGTATCAGGTTTATATTTGTATGCACTTTCTAGAAGTTACTACCACTTCCTCTGGCAAGATTGTCATAGCTCAGCACAAATGATCAATTTTTAGTTGAACCTTCTTGATTACCAATTGCACTCTGTGCTAGTATGAATAAGAATGGCCTTTATTGACTCATGTGTTTGAATGCTTGGCCCATAGGAAGTAATACTATTTGGAAGGTTGGCCTTGTTGGAGTAGGTGTGTACTTGTTGGGGTAAGCATGTCACTGTGGAGACAGGTTTTGAGGTCTCTTGTGTTCAAGCTATGTCCAGTGTGGTACCCAGTTACTGTCCTTCACAGAACCTGGATGAATAGATTTTGTGGGTCTTGATCAGCTGAAACCCTCCAAAATATTAAAGCCCATAGAGGGGAATTTAGGAGGTATGGGCAGCCTATAAAAAGCAGGGAGCTGGGTCTCAGGTCTCGTCCACTACTACAGCAGCACCACTGAGCAATAGTGGCAGGCAGCCATAGTGGGCAACAGTGGCATGAGCTTGACCATCCAGGTGGGTCCAAGGTCCAGTGATGTAAGCTTTGGGAGACAGAACTCTTCCCCAAGTGTTATAGCTCAGTAAAACAAACATTCTCAAATGACTCTTGGTGACATAACTCATGTACTTCATTCTATGTGATCAGAGACTTTATAAACATTGAGGACTAGGTTGGGATTTATGATAGGCCTTTCCTATTGGCTCAGTTTTGGATTGTTAGTGATGCTTTATCTGAAGGGGAAAGGACTCCAGGTGTTTTTCCTACATGACTGATTGTCATGGTTCTCTCAATGGTGTGTCATGCTTACATGTCCCAGAGCTGATAAAGTAGGCAGTACGTGGATCCACTTCTACCATTCTTAATTTTGAGATTCATGGAGTCTGAGCTCACTCAGCCTTACCAGTTCTGTCTGGTGGCACCATCCACTTGCTCCATACACAGTCTCTTTCTGATGCCTTCAGATCAAGATGTAAGACTCCCTGCTCCTCCTCCAGTACTATATCTGCCTGCCTGCTGTCCTGTTACCCACTTTGATGATAATGGACTAAATCTTGGAAACTGTAAGCCAGTTCCAATTAAATGTTTTCCTTTATAAGAGTTGCCTTGGTTGTGGTGTCTCTTCACAGCAATAAAAAACATAACAAGGAAGCACCCATTATTATCTTCCTGGGGCTTAGTTATATTTGAAACTTTCCATCTACTTACTTCCTTTTCTTTTTTGGCAACTTGTCTGTCATCTATCATCTATTTATCTATCATCTATCTATCTATCTATCTATCTATCTATCTATCTATCTCTATCATCATCATCACCATCATCACCTATTACCTTTGTTGTTTAATGATTATGCTACACATTAACAAATAATCTTTAGTGAGAAGAAACTGGCTATCTTTCTTCAAACTGAAACTTTCTTAGTATCTAGAAAAGAACTCATGATAAATGCTCAAATATATATGTTGAACAAATGAAATTCAATCCACATTAGGGGCCAAACATTCATTGATGCATATTAATTTCTTTTTATGCTTGTCATGTTGTAAAAGAAACTGACTTTGGAAGGAAATTTATTTGCTTATCATGTGGCTAGTCATGTGGCTAGTTTCGGATGTTTTTGCCTGCTTTGGGGACCCTTATCCTCATACTAGGTTGCTTTGTCCAGCCTTAACATAAGGAGAGGTGCCTAGGGAAGTTGGTATGGTATGCCATGTTTGGTTGATATCCCTAGGATGTCTCCCCTTTTCTGAAGGGAAGTGATGGAGTGGATGGCATGGTAAATGGTGACTGGGAAGGGAAGAAGGAGGGAAAACTGTGGTCAGGATATAATATATGCAGAATACATTGATTTTTTTTTAAATTAAAAACTTTCAGGAAGTGGTGGTACATTCCTTTAACCACAGCACTTAGGAAGTTGAGGCAGACGGATCTCTGTGATTTTTAAGGACATCCTGATCTACAGAGTGAATTCCAGGAAACTCAGAACTACAGAGAAAAATCTTGTCTTAAAAAAAAAAAACCAAAAACTTAAAACTAAAAAGTAATTGAAAATAAATAAAGTTACCATGTAACATATTACAAAATTTGGGCGTGGCAACAACAGGAAAATCCCTCTTCATTTAGGAACTCATGAACATAATAGTAAGAGCCTCATAGCATTACTGATGTTAGAAAATACATATAAATGAATAAAAACGAGATTAAGTGGCTACATACTACCCAAATTCATTCATAAAGAAACAAATTTTTACAAGGAAACATAACTTCCCAATTCTGGGGGTAGTGATTGGCAATAGGTGCTAATAAAAACCAAGATCCCAAGGGATTATTCTGAAGCTGAGAAATCTCTTTGAAAAAAAAAAAAACACACTAACCACAAAACATAATTTCTCTAACAAGCTGTGATTTTATGGTTTCATTGTCTGTTTATATCATTGATTTCTATTGGTACATAAAAGTGCTAAATTTTAGGTTGTTACAATATAAATGTTTAGCTATCTTCAGCAAATCATGTCACATTTTTTTTCCTAATTCAGTACACATACTGTGGATGGCCAATTTTTATAAATTGTGCTGAGTTCTTTGAACATTTAGCAAAATGATATATTTAAATTATATTTCATTTGACGAGTGTCTGTGGAAAAGATTGTGTATCCAGATATATATTTTTTGTATTGCCTTACACATTGTGGACATTAAAGACTCTAAAGAGCATAACTATACTTGAAATTGGTTTTGTTTCATAAAAGAAATACTTCATTACTTCATTTTTGCTGTGTAGGAGATTGAAGACATAGAGCCAGTCAGATAGTTGAGTAGCATTCTTACTGTGGGTTCCTCAGTTGTTCAATTCAATAAGCTATGACCTTCTTCAAGGTTGCCACTCTCTCTAGGACCTTTTACACAACTTAACATTTGCATAGTCTCACAGACATTCCAAACAGTATGTACAAAAATCTAATCTACTTAATTCTTATTATATTACAAATCTGCAGTATCTGAGGAAAATGACAGCTCATGTCCAAAAGCCTGTCTAGCATTTTTGTTTTTTTCCTTTGTCCACGTTCACATCCAGACCCTCAGCCAGCCTCTTCTTTGCACTTATCAGCAACTGAGACAGTACCCTCAGCCACCACAGCAAATGTAGTACCCCATACCTGCCTAGAAAATGCCACCCCACTTCAGATGCAAGGCTCTATAACAGTCTTCTTGAAGATAAGTGTTGCAGGAAATATTAAAAATGATCAGCAAGTTTCCGTCCTATGCCCAGCATCGTTGGACCACAAGGCACCAGAACTCCAAACACTCCCCAACCAGCTCACCCAGTTCCCACTGCTGGGTTGCTACCACACCAGTCCCATGCTTCAAAACCCCCAGGCCTTTGTGATGCACATCAGAAAAACCCACACTTTGTCACCACACCTTTCTCTCTGGAATCCAGTTGAGTCATCGCAAGAAATAATACACCACACAAACCTTGGTCAGAGACAATGGTAACTCAGTCTCTGGGGGCAACAACAGAATGGTAATCATGTAAGCCATATTAAATCAAAATCTTCTGAGGAGACACTAGTAGCTATATCTTGCCTTCTCACTCTCTTATCCAAAAGTCTCTGTCTCTCTTTCTCTGTCCCTCTCGGTCTCTGTCTCTCTGTCTCTGTCTCTCTGTCTCTCTCTGTCTCTCTCTCTGTTTTCTCTCTCTCTCTCTCTCTCTCTCTCTCTCTCTCTCTCTCTCTCTCTATCTCTCTCTCTATCTCTATCTCTATCTCTCTCTCTTTCTCTGACACAGTTTTGCTATTGAACCCAGGCTGGTCTTGAACTCCGGACCCTCATCTCAACTTTCTGAGTACTGGAATTATAGATGTATCAAACCATGCCCAGCAGCAGTTGTTCTTTTAAAACAAATATTGCAAGACCTGGACACAGTAATTTTATCAAAGATTTAATCATGCAAGGCATGTTTTGTAGTAAATACAAATGACATACTTCCATCTATTTAAAGTATTAAAATAAAAATAATACTTTATAAGATACAAATTATTTGATGGGTTTATATACATTATGTATACCTATTAAGTGATCACTACTCCCACAATAGCAAATAAATACATCCATTAGCTCTAGAAGTTTAGTTTGGATGTTTTCCTCTTCCGTTACACACTCACAGCAACATTTTTATTTATTTTCCTTGTCTGACTTAAATCAGTTGATATTTTCCAAAATCTGCAGGCATATAACTCTGGAGGTAGCTCAGTTAGTTCTGTGTTCTGCACACATGCCCAAGTACCAAATAAACCAAGCATGGTGAAAATGTCTATAATTCCAGCCCTCAAGAGTTGAAGGCACAATCATCCGAAGCAAAGGCTCATCTTTGGCTATATAGCAAATTCAAGATCATGATGGGATACAAGATAGTCTGTTCAACAGTAGTTTTCCCAAGTAAAGAAATAAATTAATATCTTCACTTGCCACGATATCTAGAGCCCCAATTAATTTCTCCATTCACTATTTGAAAGAAGCCATGGTGAAGATGTATTACTAAAAATCATTGGGCACAGGAGAAAATGGCTGCTCTGTTTGTGAAGTGGCTTCTAGACTATAAAACTAAAGTCCTGAAATACTAATACTTGCAATATGTATCTATTTGTATTTATGTATGTGCATTATTCCTACCATGCGTGTTTGGAGGTGAGAGGATAACTTACATGAGTCAGTTCCATGCCTCCACCATGTGGGTCTTAGAGATCAAACTCAATTTTTCAGATCGTGAGAAGAGTCCTTACAGACTAAGCTGTTTCATCAGCCCTTAATTACATGCTTACCAAGACTTTTCCTCAGCCCTGTTTTAAAGTATCTCTCTCTTTCTCTCTCTCTGTGTCTCTCTCTTTACATTACTCATGGAATGTTAAATTACACCCATAATTTCAAAGAGCCTGTCTTTTTAAAAATCCTATGGTATCATCCAAAGCAGCTTAGCGTTTCCTATCTTTACAAAACAAAACAAATCCCTCTTTATCTCAACTGAAGTTTACAAAGCAAAGAATATTCCTTTTCATGAGAATATTTCAAAAATTTTCCAATACAAATATTTATTTAATAATATTGACAAATGTGTGTTCTTAATTTTATATTGTATATATTTTATATTGCCAAGTGCAAAGAACACTTTTGAACTGTACTTCTCTTCCCAGAATAGTCAGAGAAAGTTTTGCTTCCTCGGGCTTGAAATGGGGTGTTTTAGATTGCTCCTTACAACAGTAAGTGTGAAGGAAAATGCCATAATAAACCAAGTCTCACTTCTCTGTAGATTTTGACATTTCCCACTAGCCAAGCGCTATAAACATGCGTCACCCAAATGAGCAGTTTTTAATAGCATCGTTTTCACGTTTTAATTGTTGTCACATTTCTTCTTTGTTTAGGGAGAAGTCTGGTGAGCACCCAGGGGATCTAAATAGCAAGTAAGATTTAAAACTCGCTGGTCTCGGCCCAGCTTTCAAGTTTCCTTTGCTTTATTATTTAACTTTGTCTATTTGCTAGAGTGGGTTATAGCTTCCTTTTAAAAATGTTAGAAATTCAATTATGTAGATTGAGAAATAAAATTTAACTTTCAATGACAGAGACTATTTGAAGCTTTAAGACTACATGAATTTTTTGAATGCAATAGGTGGATATAAATATAGAAATTACAGACTGAATGAAATTTCAAGACCTAGGCCTGTTTTATTAGCAGAAGAAGGAATAAATGTGAAAATTTTTGCAAGGTGATTTTTTTTTATGAGAGACTTTTACTATTGTTCTGTTCTGACTTCTAGGTGGGTTGAGAAAAAACAACAAAAAACAAACAAAACAAAACAAAAAACCTGCTTCACATGCTAATATGAGTTTTCGCACACAAAAGCTAGACAGAAGTCCTAATCAACATCAGAATGAGGTCTGTTGAAATGATGCTAGAAACCTTGTCTACTTAAGGCAGTAGAGAAATGATGAACAGAAAGAATGCACAGCAGTAAGGAGCGAACTGAAGCTAGCTGGAGGAGGGAACTGCCCGGTGTCCATAAAATCATGGGAGCCAAGGAACCAAGTAAACACTAGGTAACCCATGCCTCACTGCAGACAAGGAGGATAAGGGAATAACGCCAGAATGAATTAATAGTCAAGAACAGAAGTTGGAAAACAGATACGGTAGATCACACCTGCAGGAAAAACAAGAAAGAAAATAGAAAAAATGTAAAGAGAGCAGAGAAGAAAAGGTTGGTTTTTTCTTTTTCAGACTTGATACAATTTCACTTACTTGACAATTTAGTTTGTTGAAACTAGAACATGGGATCGCCTAAAAATAAAAGCATTGAATGTATTTATATACTTTGTTGAAGAAAAGATTCTACATATCATGTGATTATTTGATGCTTTGGGGAATCTTGACTTACGAATAATTCCAGCCATGTTTAAATAAAGGAACTGGCTCCTCTGTTACTCCTGGTTTCTCTTGGGACAATGTTTCTGTACTCAGGAAGTAGTCACTAACTTCTCCAAAATTGAAACCATGTATCTCACAGTGACATGAGTAATTAAAATATAGTTCTTGTTCCTTGAAATCATATTTTAAACCATTCAAATTTACAGTCAGAATGGTTCAAATCAATCACTTCTGCATTCAGGGATAAGAAGCCTTAGAATTCAAAAGTAGTTTTCCTGTAATTGCTGTTTGTTGGCAAACAAAAGGTTAACTGTGGCGCTGATCTCAATTACTATCTGCAGATTTGCCAAGAAAAGTACAGAATTTGGTTTTTCTCTTACAAAGCACAAAGCATAAACATTCATCAGAGTAACTTTCCTTGTATTGGGATAAACACATAAATAAGGACAGCATTCCCATGCAGAAATGCTTGGGAGACAGGACAAGGTTTATGTTTGTTACTGATCATACTGACGATAATGGTGTGTGTTGTTAACCAGATTGATACTAACAGTAAACAATAGTAAGAAATTTGTTGGTTATTTATGAATCATATATATATCCACTCTAATTTCACGTCTTTCTATAATCGCCATAAGCATGAACACTTCAGTGTGTGCAATAAAAAGTTACCTACTGACTCTCAATCCGAAATACTCAAAATCCCATAACTACTATTAAAAGTCACTTTTCTCTGGGTCTCAATGTTTTCATGGTGGAAATGGGTACAGTGACACATTCTTATAGGCTTGCAATAGCATTTGAACAGCTATAATTCTGAACGTTTTAAAGTTCATAATATTACTAGAAAGACATAATTAAGGAGGCTCACACTTCAGCTCCTTACCAGCACCTGTGTAAAGGCCCAGCAGCTATAAAACAGGCTTTATAAAAATGTATGTGAGGGTTTGTAGTTGTGATTCAATTTTAGCATTTTAAAATGTTATTTTGGAGGTTAACACAATGCAAAAATTTTTAGTCATCACACACATGGTACAACGTCTGGAGTGCAGGGAAATGTTTTAAAAACCTTCACATGCTAATCCAGAGTGAAGTTGAGCTCTCTTTTCCCGCATTTTGCCAACATTGGTCTAGGTGGTTACCTTACATTGTCTCCTATAAGCCTCAAATGGGACACATGCAGAATAACTGATAGTCTGCTTTTAGATGAGTCTCAGGAAGCTTAAAACATAACGGACACAAAGGGGAAATGACGCAGGTACTAGAGTCCCTTTTTGCTATATTACAAATGTACCATGCTACCTCTCTTAGAGAAACATGGCATCTTCAGTGCAAACTATTGTCATGTGGTGTAGAGAAAATATCAAATGAATGAGACAAATTTTAAGGGACAACAAAACTCATTGCTACCTCCGAAATAAATGAGGACTGAGAAAGGACACAGTATGAAATAGTGCCTCAGGGATTGTACTATGGACAACCCATGCGGGAGGCACTAATGAGCAATTAAAAGAAAGTCCTACAGTTTTGTGAGCCTTGGACAGTAGGTAGCAGGTTTCTTTGAACCTGCTTGTACATGCCAGTGAAACCCAACTCCTCTGTTTCTTGGGCTAGTTTAGCAAACAGAAGCCACCATCCCTGTATTTCCTCTATGTGTCATGTGTGCATCTGCTTCTGGCTAATGAGAAGTCTCTGTTTCCTCTCAGTGACTCTAAGTATACTTCTTCCTAAAGTGAGGAGGTAGAGTATCAACACTGAATACCCATTGAAGACTAGAATCTTCTATTTTTCTAAATTAAAACAAACAAACAAAAAAGATTTGCTTGAAAAGAATTTTAAAAAATTCTTGCCAGATGGCTTACTAAACTTTAAAAGTAATTATTTCTGATTAGCTTCATTAAAATATGTATGTCTTACTTTTTATTTAATCCTGAACTGCTAGAATGGTGGGAATAGATCAAAAAGTAATTATTTCTATTATATTTATACACAGATATACTCCCAAGTGTATGGGTCTGACAGTGCTATGACATCTACATTATATGTCATCTGTCTGTCTGTACACAGTTTTGAGTTGTCATTGTCACATCAGAAGCAAGAGATAGAATGAGTTTAAAATATACTTCTCATTGTGCGAGTTCTTGCAAGGCCATGTTCTACTTCCTGATATTGTGTCTGGTATCAACACAGCACTTGAGAGAAGAAACAATAAAGTTAGCTTGCTCTCATTCCAGTTACCCTGACATTACCATAGGTAAACACACTCTTCGTCTTTAGAATTTAAAGAATTTCTACCAGGATATGCTACTTTCCTTTAGGTTGTGATCTTATCATTCTGTGTTCTCACATTTGTATCCTTCACACTCTTGTGACACTCAGTTCAAAAGCAAAAGTGTCGTTGATTCATTTGGAGGGGAGGCTGCCGGAAATATGAATGCTTGTTATTAAGGAAGACTGGAGATTTACTCAGAAAAAAGAAGCTCAACTGCACAATGGCCACATGCTTTCATCTAGATTATGCGAGTTTAACATTATCTTGGGGTTAGGTAGAAGTTTTATTTTAAAATATTAATTTAAAAAATGTGTTCAGAAAGAAACAACGGCAAGGCAAAGCATTGTTTATTTTGCATTTGTACTACTTTGGGTCACCGTTTTGACTTTACAGAGAGCCTATAAGTTTGTTTGTACAGGAAAATGGTTCTTTGGCTATAGCTACAACTGATCATGAAGACATCAAGATGGCAAAGGCACAGGAGTCAAGAGCTCAGACATTGTGACACATTGCATGCTGGTAGGAGCTGCTTAGAGCTAGAACATGATCATACCTAATCAGCTCAACTTTGACATCAACACTTTTCAATATAACTCCTTGTTAAGTGGGAAAGGCCAAAGTAGTAGGGTATCAGTGATAGAGCCAGTGGTCGCAATGGCCTGTCCTTTCCACCACTAGAGAAACCACAGTGATCACTTCCTTGTGGCTGCTATACCGAACTATCCCCTGAGAATCATGCTCCTTGGGTGTCTGGATCTGGGTACAGTATAATGCCCACATACAGGGGAACCATGGAGGATTTCTAAACTTACACTTTCTTAGAACCACAAGTTTTATATCTTGAAGAAAGTTAATACCAAAGGAAACAATTTCCTAAAAGTGAATCAACTGGTCTCGGGTGCACTTACAATGCACTGGGGAAATGAAGTGGAGGCTTGTTGCTTCTGCACCATGGGGGGAAAAAATAATAATCATTTAACATGGCCTATTTCCAGAACAGGCAGCGAGTGAGGACTCTTCCATATTTGAAGCTATTGTTAGGTCTGCCTTTGTGAGCAATCACTCTGTTGCTATCACCAATGATCAATAATGGAACCCAACAAGTCAGTGCTACCTTATGGGAATTCCCAGGGCACATTTATTTTCCATTTCCAAGATTAATTCTACTCTTGTTGGCCCATACATTAATAATTGCTGCAGAAGTTCTTTCTAATCCATCAGTGTTTAGAAGCTTTGTGTTACTGAGACATGAACTCCCGAAGCCTCAGATATTAGGGGACGCAAAGAGCTTAAAAGCTGATAAAAACATTCAAATATAACTGTTAACCTTTTGTTTTTCAAAAAGGTATATTTGCTAGATGCATTTCTTTTTCAAATTTATTTCTTTCTGCCTTCATTAGTATGGTCTGTGGTGTTTTTCTACTTCATTCAAAAATATCAAACACTGAATGTTTTGCTGAAATCACCCAAGAGAACATCAATAGTCAAGTCAATGTAGACAGCCAGGGATATAGGCTAATAAGTAGTGCGCACACAGGCATGCCAAAAATTTAGCATGGGTGAGTTGTGTGGTGTTGTAGGATGAATTTCAAGAACGCACACCCTAACATAGCAGAGAAGGCGATTCCTTATCCTGGAAAGCAGGCAGACAAAACATGCATATGGCATCAAATGTAAGGAAGGTTTATAAAAATTGCACAGTTCTTAAGTCTCCTTACAGTCTGTTTTGTTCTCTGTGTGTACTTAGCATAGTGAGTTTCCCTTGCTTGCTTGTGAACGAAAATACCTTACTCAGATGCTTCTTGTCTTGGCCATTTGTATGAAAAATCATTTTTCTTGACTTCCTTAAGTATGTGGACTTAAGAAGACATCTCATGGCACTCAGTCCCTGTTCATTTGCTAAGTCAGTTTTTAATTCAGTGTAACAAATTACACAAGCTTAGATGCTAATACAACAAGTATTTATTATTCTATGATCAGTATCTATTAGGGCTTAGTTTTCATTTGCAGGCTTGACTGAGATGGATAGACTACCTTGTCCATTCAGGCTGTGGTCTGATTGTATTTTCTTTGGAAAATGAGACTGAAGGCTATGGCTTTCTGTTGGCAATTGTCTATAGCTCCTCTCAGTTCAAGGCACAGCCTGAAATTTCTTGTCCCACTCTCAGCATGCACTTTGCTATGAAAAGCCAGTTAGGGAGAAGAGATAATCGCTAAAAGTTTGACAAGATGGAGCTCTTCCCCAGTGAAACATATTTCCATGTGGACACCAAATAGAAAACAGGAGACATATCAAATTCACATAAAAATCATAACCACATGATGATCATAACAGGAGCTGATAGTAAGTACAGCCCTGAAATCCCAAATTTGAATGAGAATTTATAATTGCATAAAAACCATTTTAATATGAGCATGGTAATAAAGACGTAAAATGGCTGTTAAAATGCCTGTAGACCATGGAATTGTTACTGTGCCACACCCACAGCACCTCCCTTCATAAGAGCTTGAGTCCTCAGCAGTATAGTGAATAAGGCTATAATTCTTGACTGCAGTGGCATTGAAAAGAATGTAAACCCCTTTTCTCTCTGAGTGCATTAAGACTTTGAGTCTTAAGACTTTGAATAACACAGTTTGCTAGTGATAAACACCTCATAATGTCTGATATTGTTTGACTTGTATCACCCACAGAGCTGATTATATACCATGTAATTATATGCTGTGGTTATTATGTGTTTCACAGTCTCTCTATCCATAGGTCTGTTTTCTCAAATAACCACTTAATTGTATAATATTTAAATCAAAAGCTCCAGGCTTTCTAACCGTTCAGGATGTGAGACTAATAGGTGAATTATAAGCCATTGCCCTAAGGAGCTGTGTGTTGAGATTTATGGAGCTGTATAGAAAAGAGGAAGCTATGTTAGATGATCCCTGAAAAACTACCCACCTTGTAGCCTCCTGGGTCATCCTCTAATAGACACTAGTCTGATGGCCCCTTCAGTCCATAGCTGTCATTTTCAACTGAAAATAAGCAGTGTATAAGGTAACCAGGAAATGTATTCTCCAAAATTTGTAATGAAGGCAATCTAAACTATGAACACATTATATATGAAACAAAAAGCACAGGATATTTTTTCAACACAAAAATAACAAACTAAACTATTAAGATTTTTGAACAATTCTATTAATTCCTATCAGCTTCTCTGGAGGTGGTGTCTGTTTTGCAATATGGACTCTATTTCTGTTAGTTCAGTGTGGTAGCCAGCTTCCTATTAATACAACAAATACTTGAGCTAATGAACCGAAAAATGAAAGATCTATTTTGGCTTAAAGTTTGCAAGGTTTCAGTCTGTTGTAAGTTGGTCATGATACTTTCCTACTTGGAAAAGTTATTAGGTCATCATCAAGAGCCTTTGACAGAGAAAGTTGTTCACCTAGGGACACTGAGAAATCTGCTAAAGGCATGGAATCCAGTACATACAGAAGAAAGAAAAACAAGAAGTAAAAGGGTCTATGGTATGACTATCTTCTTCAAGGGCACACAAACAAATAGTCAGAGGACTACAACTCGGTTCTGTCATTTAAAGATTCCATTTATTCCCAACAGTATCACAGGCTATAAACAAGCCTTAATTGTGTGATTGTGTGGGAGAGATGTATGGTGACACATTGCAGACAAATCAATCAATATCTTCTTAGAAAAAGAGTAACTATTTACAGAGCATTGGGCGTGTTTAAAGGAGAGCTAAGCAGCCATGCTTTAGCTCGATGAGACACTCATTTATAAGAACTTAGAAAGAACTGTACTTTTGAAGAGGGCTACCCAACCTGACCTCAAATATTCTAACAGCTAAAGAAACAGAGAAACAGAGAGACAGAAACATGATACAGATTTAAGAGTGTGCCCTGCTCTTCCTGAAGACCAGAGTTGAGTTCCCAGCAACCAAGTTGGGAGACTCACAACCACCTGTAACTCCAAGTCTAGGAGATCCAAAATCCATTCTGGATTCCCCTGGTACATCTGGGATACACTCATACATTAAAAAAATGTATATATGTAGTTCTAAAAAACTGAACCAAAAAATAAATGACAGAACTCTTTTCTTTTCCCTTCTAATATTAAGTAGTTTTATTTGTTCCCACTGCCTGAATCATATAGAAACACTGAGTAGAAAATCATTATGGGTAAATTCCATAATATTGAACTCATCAGGAATAGAGCAATAGGAAGAAAAGTGAAAATAGATCAGGAAGAGGATATGTGTCTATGTAGTCTGTACAATTTTGTCCTGTTTCTATCAGAATTGAGCTTCTATCTATGGCCTACTTTCTGTTAACTGAGCTGGGCACTTGCTTTTCTGCCTAGGGAGTTACTGGGAAAGACTTCTGTTGCTTTCTTACATTGCTTTAGAAGCTACATTAATCATCCATGCCATTTAGTTGGGATTTGGTATCTTTTCAGAATCAGGGGGTTTCCAAAAAGCATTGCTACAGTCTTTAATATTCTTTCAGTCATTTGCAGTGGTTAAAAGAAACCAATAATTTTCATGTTTATATAGACTGAGTTAAAGCTCTTTTTGTAACTCTAAGTCTCCTTTAAAGGAAAGTTCAAGTTCATAAAAGAGTAAAATTTACCCAAGGCCCCAGAGCTAACCCAATGCTAACCTAAATCCTCAGAACTTCTTATGTTAGCCAGTCAAAATATGGGAAGAATTTTTAAATATTGTCACAATGAAAGTTTACCTCTAGTGTTTTTTTCCACTCTGACCTTTCAGCCTTATGTGACCACAGTAACAAAACAAAAGGCACAATGAACCAAAACCATGACTTTCTGTCTAGATTTTGGCTAGGAAATTAAGTTTAGCTAATGCTGAGAGATATGCCAACTCACTCCACTCTGAAACTCTGAAAGTAGAAAGTTCAAATATTTTATTTGCCTGGCATATGGAAGTGAAGCAAAGAACTTAAAGTGAAAACAGGCCTACGTCTGAGTCTTTAGAGTATGTTTATATTAGCAAATCCCTTTCCACATTTATATATAGATACTAGACCACTGAATCACATTGCAGCATGAAATCAGAACGGAAAAAAAAGAAAAAAATTAAAACAAAATTCAAGAATCTCAAAATAAATGAGTACCATGAAAGATTTTAATGAATAAGAACAGGAATTCAGGTAACCTTTTGTATATGATCCGTACAAGGCACCAGAACAAAGGGTAAGATGTAATGTTCTTCTTTGGAGAAATTTAACTGTTTCTGAGAAAACAGCCACATATAATGATAGATAAAAATGGGAATCTCATTATCTAAAGCCAACTCATTAAATTCTCATCATGAAGCATCTCCATTACACACATTAACAAAGGACTCTACACAGGAGTTTCCCACCACTCCAAAGGTCAAGGGTGACCAGAAGTCTGAGAACTAGCTATGAAATAAAGTAAAACAAACAACCAAGTTATTAATCAAACTCTGTTGAAATCCAGACAGGTCACAGTACCAAATATAGATAAATGGAGAATGGAGATAGATAGATAGATAGATAGATAGATAGATAGATAGATAGATAGATGGTACTTCAGTAAATTTTTGTTAATTCAATAGCATACATTATTTTCTATTCTATAAACTGTTAATTTCTACAGCTACAAGGGTAAAAATGTCCTACTACATGTATGCCTCACCTATCCTGGTATATAAGTAATCCTTAATGAATTTGAGCCAAAAACTCAGCATTTTTAGACACTTAAAGGAGTCTACTTACCTCTGAAGCCTTAGATCATACATTAGTCATACCTCTAGAGGCTAAATTTACTCATAGTTTTAGACTTTGAAAAATAGGTCAATAACTTTTACAAATACAATTTGTGTATATAAGGTAGATAATATAGGTCAAGAAGACTTAGTTCCCATTCCTACATTTTACACACTGACTGGGGAGAAGGAGAAGGGAAGAAAAGAGGAGGGAGAAGGAAGAGAGAGAGAGAGAGAGAGAGAGAGAGAGAGAGAGAGAGAGAGAGAGGGAGAGGGAGAGAGAGAGAGAGAGAACAAGAAGCAGACAACCATGTGAGTACTGATGCTCGGTGAGAACATTTTAGAAAGACCATTGCATACCGCATTAGTAATGGTCTTTGAAATTTTTTCTGTGCTGGTTCTACAGGAAACTCTAAACTCTGCTCTGTTGCCTTAAATAAACTGATGTGAATGCATGATCTCTCTTTTGAGAAGAAGCAGCTACACACCCCAATAAAATGAGAGGTGAAAATCTAGAACTATTTCAGATTTTAATTTTTGTATATTAAAATAAATACTAATAGACTAAAATGATACAATTCAGGGACCTGACTTTTAAAATATTATATTCATGTAATTAGAATAGAGTGTCATCAAAAATAGAACATCTAGAGAAAAACCTAAGGAACTTGAATGTCGTCAAAATATAGCAAATAAATAATCTGTATAGAGTACGATAAATAATTTATACAACATCTTCTAGAAAACTGAACAAAAATAGAGGATGATAGTATAAAATATACCTAATGAGATAATTAATTCATATTAGAAATCTGACTAAAATGGCTTCCAAAGATGACAGCACTGACAATCTAAGAACAAAAGTATTAAAAATATAATGAAGAATTTTATGCTAGAATTGAGATGCCTGACGCGTCTGAGAAGAAGGATCCAATGAAAACTTAATGTGTGGATTTTTTCTAATTCCGACTGTGAAACACATAATGGAAATATTACAAAATAACTAAGCTAAAATTATAAAACCAAAATGAATAGCTAATGAAAATGACACTGATGGCTACAGGTCTTATCCTACTGAATTAAGATAACAATGACATCATATTTATCAAAGTAGCATTGACTGCTTTTGGACTACAAGTTAGGAATACTCTAAAATTCTAGAGAGAAGAAAAGAAATTTCTAACTTAGAATCCTGCACCTATAATAATAATAATGTAAACATCTAATTTCTTCAATGATATCCCATTATAAGCCTAACAAAGGAAGTGAAATATTTCTTCAATAAAAATTTCAAAACACTGAAGAAGAAAGATTATGAAGATCCAATGAAAACACCTCCCATACTTGTGGGTCGGAAGAATTCATGCTATGAATATGGATGTACTACCAAATACAATCTACTGATTATTGTAACTTCCATCAAAATTCTGATGTTATTCTCCACAGAAATTGAAAAGAACCTGAAAAACACATATGGAAGGACAAAAGTCCCTGGATGCCCAGAGAAAACCTGGGTAAAGCAAATACTGCTAGTGGTATCCACTATCCTGATTTCAAGGCTTACTACAAAGTCATGGTAAGAGAAATAGCATGGTACCAGCCCTCGCATATGTAGATCAACAGAGTAGAACAAATACCTCAGACATAGATTCACATAGATACATCATCTGATGTTCTCTCACAAAGATTCTGAAAATGTACATTAGAAAATATTAGCCTTTTCAACAAATTGTGCAGAGAACAATACAACTACACATATAAAACAAATTACATCTTTATCTCCCATTCTGTGAACAAATAAACTCTAAGCAAGTCAAAAACCTTAAACCTGCAATGTCAGAGGACAAACTAAGAAATACTTTCAAGATATAGACATAAGCAAAAGCTTTTTGAATAACATTCTAGTTGCTGTGGAAATGGGTTAATAATAGAAAAATAGAATTCATCAAATTAAAAACCTAACCACATAGGAAAAGGACAGCATGCAGAATGGGAGGAATTCGTTGATAGTAGTTCACCAGACAGAAAATGAATGTCTGAATTGTACAAATTTCATAAAAATATCAACAGTACACAAGATTTTGTGTAGGATTATAAACTAGTTCAGACACTATGGAAGTTTATATAGAGGTTTCATAAAACATTAAAATATGATCTGCTATTTGACCCAGATTTGCCAAGTCGACACATCACAGAAATCCCTGTCCACTGGAGTTTATTGCAGCATAAGTCACAATGCTCAGATCATAAGACCAACTTAGGATGAAAGAATGGGTCTACAGAAGATAATTTTATTAATCAAATTAAGCAACTCTCAGAAAATCAAGTATCAGTTTATTCTCAATTGTGATCTCTATAAAAATATAAAATCATGGATTTATATGTAACACGAAATGGGTATTATAAGAGAGCAAAAGGAGAAATTTAGGTTGGGGAGAGGATATCCCAGGGCTGGGTGGCTGTTTATTCATGTTGTAACATATACTTTTATGAAAATATCAATCTGGAATTGATACCATGTGTGTCTGGAGAGATGGCTCAGCAGTTAGAACGTGTCCCTCTTTCAAAGGAACAGATCCAGATCCCAATATCCACATCAAGAAAAGTGGCTTGCAGCTGCCAATAAATCCAACTCCCTGGAATCTGATACCCTTTTCTGCTCTTTACAGACAACTGCATTCACACATGCACAACAATATAGTAAAATAAAACTTTAAAACAATGTTTGTTATCATATGTAATGTATAGATACAGTGCATTTTTAAAATGTCTACAGCTATTTTTTTGATAAATTTAAGAATGCAGCCACACCTTTAAAATACATACATGAAGAATATCTCCAAAATCCAAACATGCAGTTTGAATCAGAGTCAGAGGATGATGACATGAATGTATCTACTCAGGTAGCACAGTTCATAGAATCTATAGCTATTTGTAAGAGAGGAGACTAGTAGGCCTGTGCTGGGTTAAGTCCACAGGGGTGTTTTCTATTTAGATGAGAGAAAGTGAGGAATTGGAAGGGAGGAAAGAAGGAGAGAAAAGGAATGGAATGCAAAGAAAAGAAAAGGGAAGGGAAAGGATGCAGTAAACAAGAAATTGAATTTTACAACTTAATAAAGACCTTGTACTGAATTTGGATTTGTGTATTAGTGTTGTTTTCTCAACAGGATTGTTTTCCATATTTTGGCTGAGCGAAGGAGACTTCCTCCTTATGCTGGATAGATGAACATTTGACATTATAAATGGAGTTTACCCAAGCTTTCAGTATAGAAGAAAAAAATGGTCATTGGATTTGTATAGTTGCCTGTGTGTACATCTAGTAAACATAAATATAATTAATCATTCTTTTAAAAAATTATTCCTCTCCTCTCCTTCTTATAAACAAATATTTCTTAAAGGGAAAGAGGAATATATATGGAGAGACAGAAAGGGGTGGAGGAAGAAAGGGAAAGACAAAGGATATATTCAGAAATGTCTGAAGTAATTTGATTTGATTTCAGTGTAGTGTACTGTTTGATTCCTTGCCACATTAAAGTAGTGGAATTTTCCTTTAAATATCAAGGACACTGGTTTTCAATGTTAATAACATTTCCTAAAATTAACAGACCATGAACCAATATTGAAATAATATCTATTCTTAATTTAAGCACATAAACAAAAGGTAGATCATGTAAATAAATATGGTAATTTTGGCCCACTGGGAATTGCAAATTTTTAGTTCAATCTTCATTTCAACAAGCAAAGATAGAACTGTGGGGATCATTGACTTCAGAACATTAGCTTTAAAACTGAATATGTAAATTCCAAGGGAATGGGTAATTTTTGTTTTGTCTATTCCCCAACATAAATAGACTTTCATCATAAAAAGCATGTTTTGCTAAATCTCAATAGTATAAAGGACAATAAGAGAAGTAAAAGAAGATCCAAATGTATAAATCATGCACCACATTTGCTCTCGTAGCCTCCCTAATGTAGGAGAGCCCAGAATGATCATCAGACTTTAGCATCGATAGTCATATCATACTGTCAGTTAGATATGCCTGGGGTCCACCTTTTGGTGGCTAAATAGTTGTGCTTCACAATAAGAGTGAAGAAATGACACTGGAAGAAGTCTCCACTGAATCAGCTGCCCACTGCTTCATTCTAAATGAAGCAGCAGCTATCCTGGGCTTATTGATGGATTCTGTCTTTTGGAAATTAAAAGTCATTCATGATGAGCAAAATAGTCTGAATAGCTCCATAGTAAAGACAAATCCAGGGAGCTATATTCTCCAGTCATCACTGTATGTGTGCTATTTTTCTCTAACAAGTCCAGCGAAGCAAGGCAGCTGGTCTACAGCAGCAGTTCAGCCACTGAACAGTGAAAGGTATAGATTTGTCTTCTAGACATACCAAATTATGATAAGAAATCTCGATTTGCTTCTTTGAAAAGAAAAAGGATCTCTCATTTAAGAAACCCATGGTTAACTCAGTGAAGCTTGCTAAAATGTATTAGAGAATAATAAAGTGAACTTTATTAAAAGGTACCCTTGGGAACAATCCCATCATGCTCTGCAGCTGAGACCAGCAGATATGAATGCCCAGCCCTTCCTGTCTTCTTATAAGTAACTTTTTATAAAATGTGCCTTTACAAAAAGATTTGGGCAAGTATAGTTGCCGTCACCTTTCTTTTGGTTTGCCCTCACTTTTAAAATGACTAATGACTTTAGTAGTTCATTAAGGACATGGGAATTCCATACTTCCTTATATTTTCATCATTTCATGCAGAAGTTCCTCCTTTGCAATAATTACAAACCAATTACTTGTAATTGTATCCATTACTCCTTAAGTGCCTAGTGTGGCACTTACCATGCACCCCACTACATTCACTTACATCTATTATCTGCTTATTTTCACACCAGTCAGGCAAGGCAGTTGCTTCTTTGTTAGCATGATCTTGGAAGAAACTGAAACTCAGATTTGATTATAAGCGCTTATGTATCATGTAAAGTGTCTAGTAGAAAACTGTGAAGACATGAGTATTTTGTTACTCCTTCTAAGAAGGGCAAAACACCCATACTTTGGTCTTCCTTCTTCATTAGATTCATGTGGTCTGTGAGTTTTGTCTTGGGTATTGTGAGCTTTTGGGCTAATATCCAATTATCAGTGAATGCATACCATGTGTGTTCTTTTGTGATTGAGTTACCTCACTCAGAATGATATTTTCTAGTTCCATCCATTTGCCTAAGAATTTCATGAATTCTTTGATTTTAATTGCTGAATAGTACTCCACTATGTAAATGTACCATAATTTTGCATCCATTCTTCTGTTGAAGGACATCTGGGTTCTTTCCAGCTTATGGCTATTATAAATATGGCTGAACGAACATAGTGGAACATACGTCCTTGTTATATGTTAGAGCATTTTTGGGTATATTCACAGCAGTGGTATAGCTGGGTCCTCAGGTAATGCTATGCCCAATTTTCTGAGGAACTGCCAGACTGATTTCCAGAGTGGTTATACCAGCTTGCAATCCCACCATGAATGGAGGAGTGTTCCTGTTTTTCTACATCCTTACCAGCATCTGCTATCACCTGAGTTTTTGATCTTAGCCACTCTGACTAGTGTGAGGTGGAATCTCAGGGTTGTTTTGATTTGCATTTCCCTGATGACTAAGGATGTTGAACATTTCTTTAGGTGCTTCCCTGCCATTCAAGTTTCTTCAGCTGAGAATTCTTTGTTTAGCTCTGTACCACATTTGTGTGGGACAGAAACTGAAGCAGGGGCCATCTGGAGACTGTTCCTCCTGGGTATCTATCCATGTGCAGTCACCAAAGGTAGATGCTGATGCAGATGCCAGGAAGTGCATGCTGACAGGAGCCTGATATAGCTGTCTCCTTAGAGGTCTGCCAGAGCCTGACATACAGAGGAGGATGCTCACAGCTAACCATTGGACTGATCATGGGGTTCCCAATGGAGGAGTGAGAGAGAAGACTTTAGGGGCTGAAAGAGTTTGCAGCTCCATGGGGAGAGCAACAGTACCAACCAACCAGAGCTCCCAGGGTCTAAACCACCAGCCTGGGAGCACATAGGGAGGGACTCATGGCTCCAGCTTTATATGTAGGAGAGGATGGCATTGCTGGGCATAGGTAGGAGAGGAGTTCCTTGTTCCAGTGAAGGCTGGATGCCCCAGTGTGGGGGAATTCGAGGGTGGGGAGGCAGGAGTGTGTGGGTGGGTGGGGGCATATCCTCATAGTAGCAGAAGGAGAAGGGATGGGATAGGGGGCTCCTTGATTGGGGGGGAATGGGGAAAGGGGATACCATGTGAATTTTAAATAAAATATCTAATAAAAAGAAAAGAAAAGAAAAGAAAGGAAAGGAAAGGAAAGGAAAGGAAAGGAAAGGAAAGGAAAGGAAAGGAAAGGAAAGGAAAGGAAAGGAAAGGAAAGGAAAGGAAAGGAAAGGAAAGGAAAGGAAAGGAAAGGAAAGGAAAGGAAAGGAAAGGAAAGGAAAGGAAAGGAAAGGAAAGGAAAGGAAAGGAAAGGAAAGGAAAGGAAAGGAAAGGAAA
>NW_021620542.1:2771129-2795053 GCF_004785775.1 Grammomys surdaster
AAGGAAAGGAAAGGAAAGGAAAGGAAAGGAAAGGAAAGGAAAGGAAAACTGGCAGACATAATGGTCAGTGTCTGTTGTAACTAGTTCACTAATAAGATCCTCTAGTGAATTGTACTAGCTTCTCTGTCAATCACTGAAATCCTACAGCAAAACTAATTAGATATTTTCCCATGAAGGTCCATCTACTCAAAATCTCTCTCTCTCTCTCTCTCTCTCTCTCTCTCTCTCTCTCTCTCTCTCTCTCTCTCTGTGTGTGTGTGTGTGTGTGTGTGTGTGTGTGTGTTTGTGTGTGTGTGTGTGATGGGGAGGGGCATTGTAGGACAGCATAGCTAACTAAGGAATGAATGACTCCAGCCAAACATACTAACAGCTGGCAGAAAATGTAAATGCCACTAAATTATAACTCATTTTTGGCTTCTCTATCTTCTGCAATTGAATGAGACTCATTGAAAGTCCGTGGGTATTTTTTCATTTTGTTCTGACCCACTTTGTCCTTATACAAGTGTTTTGAGTCTGATGTATTGCTCAATGCTGCACACTTATGACTTCCTTTCGTTTTGCTTCACAAAAAAAGATGAGGTTTATGGATTCCAGAGGTTAGTTTTTCAATCCTTCTCTTATACATGGACAGTTTTCCTCCTCATATTTTAATTCACGGTGTTGTTATACTTTCCAACTATAAACTTATTTTCTTACTGGCACTTTTCACCTTTTGAAAATGGAAATGTTCCATGTGGCTGAAGAATGTCAGGAAGTGAAACATTTGGGAAGAATTATATAGGATGCAGTCACTCTGGATCTTCATCATTTTAACCAACAAGAGCCAAGCAAGAAAACAGGCACAGGGTGGGATGAGCCAAAAGTTTAGGGTTTCAGAAGATTTATAGCAGATATGTGATTTTTGAATTGCTATGGTTACACAGCTCCAACAGGTCTTATGTCCAAATGCTTGAAATGTAGTTGAAGGATAAGAGCATTAGGGGTTTTTTTTAATGATAATATGTCTAAAATATTTGAAGAATAGCCTACAAATATTTCAAAGCCTTTTGTGCCATGATGTTAAAACTTAAAATGGGATAAGACAATATATATGCATATAATGTATACTTTTTATAAATAAACACAATACTGACTTTCAAAATACATTATTCTGGGGTGTTTGGGGGTGATAAGTGGTGTTTTCCATTAAAATCACAAACTGTGATGTATTAATATTAAGACTCAGAGAAGTAGGAAAGTTTTATGTAAGAAATGCCCAATGTTGTTCTTTGCATTTCAGGAAATCTCTTGTGGTGGAATGAGACTAGAGTTGAGGTTAGATTTAGAAATATAATGACCATGAGACTAGAACTGAATTCTCTATCCACAGACCAATATGTTTAACTCGAATTTGATGGTGGTTGGACCCCTATATATCATAATAGAATTGGCCATTGACAGATTGTCATGTGTCTGATTTTTTTTAAATAAAGGTAAACATTTAATGTGGGATTTTTACCAACTATTACAGATAAGTTAGAAAACCCACAAGGGGAATGTTAAAGAAAGTCATTTCAAAACGGCCAGTCATCAAACAACTACCTTACGAACAGTATTATCAGAGCTGAAGTGAGCCTCTGAGTATTCACCATTTGTTCATTGTTCATTGCTTGAAAATATCTCCAGCTATATTTGCATATATAAATGTTTAACTAGTATTAAACAAAGACTAGAAATATAGAGCTGGAGAGATGGCTCAAAGGTTAGGAGAACCTTTGTTTTTGCAGAGGAACTGAATTCAGTTTCCTGAACCCATAAAGCAGCTCACAACAATCCCTAACTCCAGTTTCTGGGATTCTCATGACCTCTTCTAGCTTCCTCAGGCACCAAGTACATATATTATACTCACACAGCATAAAAGAATGCATCCAAACATTTATGCATATAAAATAAAATTTCTAATTATTTTTAAGGGACCTAAATGAATATATAAAGTGACATAATAAACACTACAATGAAACCATACTAGCTTAGCAAATCTCCCTTGAACCATGTGTTCCCAAAACCATGGTTAAAATGTATTTATAATAAAGTACACAAGCATTCCTTGTCTCATACCACATAAGGGCAGTTGAGAGAGTAGAATACAAATGGTTATACTGTATAGAATCAGCAGAGAGGGGTTTCCAATTACAGATAGTTCCACATAAACAGGAGAATCCCAGAGTTTTCAGAGCATTGTTTTAAATTCAGCTATCCATGTCTTGGTTGTTTATAAAAACAGAAGAAACATTAAAGGAACAAGAACCCATAACCACACTGGGTTATGTGTATGTCAGTTCCATTCCTCTTCAGCGTACTGAGGAGAGGTTCAAGAATATATGTTAAAATGCCATTAGTATGTCAATGCATTTTCAAATGCATGGTAGTCCAGTGGTCTGTTGCTGAATCAGCTTCCCAGGACTAACAAGCATATTATTTATTACTTATGCATACTTTTTGGTTACATGCTTCTAATGTGGTTGATTTCATGACTGCAGCATGCTCACTAAATTCTTGAGTAATTACAGCAAACTCGGAAGGGGTTGGCCAAACATACTATTGATATTAATGTGGGAAATCTTCAGAGGAAGCAAACACAAAAATTTATGGGTGGATAATGCACAGTGAGAAACCTTCTTGAATGGGACACAGAAATAGGGCCCTTACTCAGCAATGAGCATCAAGACAGAGTTTTGTCTCTGGGTCCTACTGAGACAGCACATTAAGTAGATTTCTAAGTTGCGTTGTATATTTGGATATAAACACATAAGAAGAAAAATAGTAACCAGACTAGAGCCTAAAATTAAATTGCTACAATTTAAAAAGAAGTCTAATTACATATAAAACATCAAGCAGTATGAATTAGACATCATAAAATATATTATTGTTGGGATATCATAACCCTGAACTATAAATTCACTGAACATATAATTAAGTATAAAAGGAACAGCCATAGTTTGCAAAGGTTTTAAGATTGGTTTATATAGTAGAAAATTATTTTTATATTTTCAGTACTATTTATATAAATTCTCTGTACACTTTGATCCTTCAATCAATCTTTAGTGTGGGATGAATAATGTCTTGATCATTACTTGGTTTTGCTTTAACTATTTTCAATATACTGTAAGAATTTTAACATAGTTTATCATTAAGACTCATGAGTGTTAATTTTCCAAACAATATTGTACTAAATACTTTATAATAAAAATATCACTTTCCATTTTACCTTACCAATTCCCTGATCATTTAAATGTGACAGAAACTCTCTGTTCTATTATCATACGAGATCTGAAATTTATCAATTAATCTTGCCCATAATTCCTATAAAATAATAGGATAACTTTTAGTTATGATTATTTCAGTAGTTATAAAATATGTTGTTAGCCTGAATTTTCTAAAACACACACTCACATGCACATAAATACATACACACACAGTAGACTAGGGATAGAGCTCTCTTACTGTATGTCTATGTGTAACTTCAGTCTTTTCTACCCATGCTCCAGCTCCTGAATAGTGATTCTGAGACTTAATTATGAATAAATGCATAGGCCAAACTTTGGCTTGTTCTCCAACTAGCTCACAATCTATATAACTCATTTATTTTAGTTAAGTGTATCACATGACTGGTTAGCTCTCCTGAGTTTCATATGCTCAGAGTCCAGGTAGTGAGTCTTCCAGGGCCTGGCTAACTCCACAGAGTTCCTATCACTCTACCAGAACTCTCATCTCTTAATTCCTGCCTTTTGCTAATAGGTCATTAGCTTTTTATTGACAAGTGGAAATGCTTCCACACAGTATATAAAAGATTCCCTCTACATCTGTCTGAATAGACATTCTTGAGGAAGAATAATTCTGAAAGTAATAAAAAAAAACTGAAGAAACCAAGAAATCAGTCTAACACATTGCAAAAGTTGGTTTGTAAATCATTTCATTGATGTCTCTGGTAGTGTGTTTCCCTTATAACATCAACACAGCCCAAAGTGGTAGTTAAAAAACTCCTACCCAAATCCTAAAAGAGCTGAAGTTATGTTGCTGAAAGCTTTGGGCTGTGAGTGACCCTTTATACTCCTCACACTGTTTCTGAGCTATGAAAAGCTTGTTACCTCATGTATCTGAAGGGATCCCAAATAGACAAGGCAGAAAATGCTTACCAGAAGCAAGCCTTCCAAACTGCAATAATGTTCTATGTTGAGGGCTTAGACATTAAAGCAACTTCTAACACAACCCACTGTTTGTGTTCCTTGTGCTGTTATGAAAATTCAAAGCACCAACGAATCAACCATGCACTCAGAGATGACAAGGGTCAACTCTTCTTTACATGTGGACAGAATCCAGGATAATGCCAGCCACCCCTAAAATTTCTTACAGCTTTAATAGGGCAGGTAATAAGTAGTCTGCCATCTTGAGGTATTCTCTGAGTTCTATTCTCAAAGAAATGGGATTTCTGCCTGACTTAGACATGTTTCCAGGAACAAAAAATTGGCGGAACAAACATCTGTAGGGGAATGGTTTGCAAGTAGCAATAAAGCATACAAACACTTGCTGGTTTCAATTTTTTTAAAAATATTTCCTTTCTTAGCAAACTATAATCTATCATATGACCTTTGATGAAAATGTTGTGGCAATCACCCCTTAAGGCTGTCTATTTTTTAATTTAAAATATGTTTTATATACAATATATACAATATATTCCTATTACAGTTTCACTTCCCCAGCTCCCCTCCTTATTTTTCTTACTTTCCCACTCCCCCACTCACCAAAATCCACACTCCTTTTTTTCTCTCTTTTGATTACAAACAGGCATCTAAAATAATAATAATAAAATATCATAAATTAGAAACACACAAGAATAAAACAAAACAAATCAAACAGAAAAAATAATCAGAGAAAAAGCACAAAAAACATAGACACTGAAATACATACATTTGCACACAGAGACCACATAAATAACAAATTTGAAACCATACCATATAAGCAAAAGATCTGTAATATTTTTTAAAAAAGGGAATAGAAATAAAGAAAACAAAAACCTCCAAAAGTAAACATTGATTTTATGTTGGGCACCTACTGCTGTTCATAGGAACTACAGACCCAATGAAACTCCACTGGAGAAAACTAATCTTTCCTGTGAGAGTTGTTATTAATTGTATATAGCAAAGGATGGGAGCTTGTGTCTTCTTTTTTTCATCTCTGCTTAGATTCATGCAAGCCCTGTGCATGCTGCCACAGTCTCTGTGAGTTCAAAGTGTATCAATCCTGATCCGTATAGAAGGCCTCATTTTCTTGGTATCCTCTATCCCCGTCTGGTTCTTACAGTCTCAACCTCTGCACATTGTCCAGTTGTGGGTTTGTATTTGATCCCATCTACTTCAGAAGGAAGATTCCTGATGGTGGCTGAGCAAGATACTGATTGATGAGCATAGCTGAATGTCACTGAAGGCCATTTTATTGGTATTTTATATCTTTAAGGGAGTTTCTTGCAAGTGTTCACCTTCCCAAGATAATATGCAGGGACTTTTAGTAAGTACTCACCACACTTAAGTAAATCTCATTCTACTTCTCCACAATCCTATAGTTTCTACGCAAATAGTTCTACTAGGCTATCAACATAGAGTAGTAACTTCATTTTACTAGATGCATGCATACACACACACACACACACACACACACACACACATATACCAAACCATCTCCTCTTCAGTATGATTGCTGAGTTATATTAGATCACCGTCTCCTGATAGATAAAATAGTATAAAACTTGCAAATACACACCAAATACACACATAGCAGAAAAGCTGCCCATCCTCCCCTGTGACCCACGTGAAAAAAAAAAACAGAAAAAAAAAACAACAAAACAGGGATGGAATTGTGTGCCACAGAACCCTGCTGATCATGTTAAATGTGTGGGTGCATGAATCAAAAGTGCCTCATAAATAGCAGCTGCCTTTTAGAATTAATTCTCCTACCTTTCTTCATGATTTATAGCAGTCTACGGCAGTATTAACAGCAGCTATATCATCAGCACTCTTTGCTGCAGCTGTTTGTATGGTAAGCCACAGCTGACCTAAAATACAGACATCTCCCTTTGACCTCTCCATGATGAGTGTGCTCTGCCCTACATCTGCCTTATGGCTGAGTTTTGTAACATCCATATTTTTTATTGTCTTTGTTTTGTTTGGGTTGAGGTTTCTTTATAACACACATGCACTAATTTTCTGGATGTAAGATTTCATTTTAGTTATGTTCAATTTGGCTGAATAAGGGCTTCTTGTGCATCTAGTAGTCATGTATCCACAATAGCCATGGGAGGAAGAACCCATCAATTATGCTAAGATATCTGTTTTTTGAAATATCATATATCCAGATGATTCCTTCCAATGGGAATCATTCAAATTCTAAGATATATAGAGAGTGTTTTATTTTTTTTTAAAAAAAAAGCTGTTCTCACCAGTGATATTTCCCAGGAAAAGGCATATTAAAAAATAAGAGTTTAATTTTATTTTATTTTCCATTCCTAGGTTTTGTCTCACCACGCATACATAGCCATCTTTACCCAGTGACTCTCCCCTGTTGTACACTGAAACAGCTTTCCAAAAAAGATGTTGAGTAGTAAAGTCAGATCATGAGCGGGTGCTGTTTGAGAACTGCAGAATCACATACCCTTACAGAAACGTGGGTGGAAGCAAGGGTGCCTTCCCCAACCCTCTAGTGTTTTATGTTTTTAAAGTCTGGAGTAATTCAGGAAACATCTCCATGTCCAGAGGCATTGATGGCCTTTAAAATGATCAGTGATGATAACTGCACTTTCAGACTTGCTTAACATGTTCCTTATGCAAATCCGTTACCACAGATTCTGAAGTTGCACGGAACTCCCAGTTACCCATAAAAGCAGCATTTGGCCAGAGTACAACTTCTCCCACCAGTGTTCTGGCATATGAGGATTAATATTTCTCATCATGAAGTAATATCCATTGAGATATTTACTCTGCGGATATCTCAGCGCCAGCTTAGCCAGGCTTTGTGGATATTGTTGGGAGGATTTGTTTTTCAGCTGTCAGCATCCCAGCCCCTTATTTCCTCTACAAAGCTTAATCTCCAAACTCTGTTCATAAAAATAGAAATCTGCATTTCTGATAATTAAGAGGACTAGATGGGGCATCATCTTTTGGGTTCTGTAGAACTCACATAAGCAAGGCAGGAATATCAATTACAAAAGAGTCCCAACCAGATTAACATAGCTGTGAAAGAGATAATATTCTCTGCTCACTACTTTAATCAATTTTTATTTATGCCAATAAAAAGTAGAAAGCTTAAATTAAATGTTTGACTCGAAGAACTGTTACAATGACAATTTATCCAAATGATAAGCCATGATGCAAACTAAAGCTTTCTGTAGACAAATTAGATAATCATATGAAATACTGAAAAGCTTTCTTTGATGTTATTTTATCCATTTTTGGTCAGACTTGTTGTGCTATATGTTACATCCATAACTCTAATCTGTGTACAGTTGTTAAGTAGCAGAAAGTCCATTGCTGGGTTGACACGTCACATTTAATATATAATTCTTCTCCTTACAGGGGTTTTATATGTGCGTCCCCACTCCCAAATGCACATGTTGAAATCTAACCCACAGTGTGACAAAGTTAAGGGTAGAGTATTTAGAAGTCAATTAAGTCATAGTTTTCCATCTCTTTGCCCAGCCAAGTAAAGGGACTTTATGACACTCATTTGAGAGAGCCAGTTTACTCTTCTGCCTTAAGAGGACAGAGAAATTGGTGTTTACCAGACAGCAAGCATATCCATGGAAAACTTGATTTTAGCTCTTCAATGAGACACAATACATTTCTGGGTTTCCTTATTATAGTTTTGAGTTGAGGGGTTTTGGTTTTTAGGACAATGTCTTTCTGTGGCCTCAACTGCACAGCAATTCTCTCCTAAAAGTGTTAGGACCATAGGTGTGAGCCACTATACCCTGATTAAATTTCTGTTGCTCACTAATTTCCAAATCTAATGTATTTTACTACAGCAGCCCCCAAAAGACTAAGATACCCTCAAAATTCCACTCATGTCTCCTTCTCATTAAAGCTTCTGTACCTGTATACTTGGTCAGCAACAGCTGTTCACTCTGCCTATTAGTTTTCTCTTTCAAACTGTCACATAGATTATAGACTATATATCCCCTAACTCTGGCCTTATTTTTACATAGCAAATGCATTTCAGAGGTAGGGCCTATAACATCTTGGTAGTGGTACTGCTATAGAATACGTTAGATCTTTTGTGGGGATGGGTGAAGAACATGGCTCAGAAGAACAGTGCCAAGTCAGATCTTCCTTTGAGCAGCGTTTTGTCAATGTCTCCGGGCAAACAAACAGTGCAGAACAACAGAAACCTGAAGAGGCCTTAGTCTCACCAGAGAAAGCAAAGTGTTTACTCTCAAAGTCTTCTGATGGAAAAAGAAACTGGGAGAAATCAGACTAAGTTAATATGAGACTGTGACCCCAATTACACTGACCCTATTCCCTGCCAGAAGTTAGAGGCAAGGTTCTTTCTTGTAGCTGACATTTGCTACTTTGTGAGTTTTTCCTTCCTCCACCCTTCACTCCTTTTCCATCCTTTCAAACCCCAAACACCAGTTAGGAGAGAAGAAAGGATAAAGGGGAACTGGGACAATGTTATCCTTAGACTACATCTTGCTGATTGGAGTGTCGTGTCCGGTTAAGCAAATTTGATCTTCCCTCCTGGTCGACCTCGTCCTCCTCGTCCTCGTCCTCCTCGTCCTAGTCCTTCTCCTCATCCTCCTCGTCCTCCTCGTCCTCCTCGTCCTCCTCGTCCTCCTCCTCGTCGTCGTCGTCGTCCTCCTCCTCCTCCTCCTTGTCCTCCTTCTCCCCCTCGTCCTCCTCCTCCTCGTCGTTTTCCTCCTGTCCTCCTCGTCTTCCTCCTTGTCCTCCTCATCCTCGTAGTCGTCATCGTCGTAGTCCTCCTCCTCCTCCTCCTCCTCTTCCTCCTCCTCCTCCTCCTCCTCCTCCTCCTCCTTTTCTTTCTTTCTTTCTTTCTTTCTTTCTTTCTTTCTTTCTTTCTTTCTTTCTTTCTTTCTTTCTTTCTTTCTTCTTTGCACATGACTACTTAATAAACTGCAACCAACAGCAACCAGCCAACAACCCTCCCCATCTCTTGGGGCCCTAGCATTCACATACCCTCAGAAAAGTCCTAGAATTCTAGATGTCACACAATTGCAAAACTATCTGCAGCTTGCAAAAATCTTGCCACTGCTAGAACATGAGGCAAATCAAAATCAGCTGCTATGGTCAATCGGAAGCAGCCCCTATGCCATACCAGGGATTAAAACTAAAACAAACTTTTATAATATTTCTCTGTTTTTTTAAAGAAATAAAAATTCTGATTATACCTTCTTGTTCTGTTTTAGGTTTATATTGTAAGTGTATATAGTAAGATTTAAACAAAATTTTCAATATATATAACACATATTTGAAATTTCCTTTTTTACAATTTTTCCACACAATATATTTTGATCATGTTTCCCCTTCCCCAGCTCTCACCAGATCTTCCCCACTCCATATCCATTCTATTTTATGTTTGTTCTCATTCTCTCACTCTCAAAAAAAAATGAAAATGAAAATCAAACCAAACAAAAACACTCAAAAAACAAGAACAATCAAAATATGGAGTTCATTTTGCATCAGCCTGAGCATCTTGTATTAGTTCTTGTGCATAAAACCTATCCTGGAATATGATAGATATACCCCATGTAATCCATCAGAGAGAACTGATTTTCCGATTTTCCCTTTGATTGCAGGTTAGGCGTGGGACCCTATGTCTGAATGCCCCATCTCAGTGCAGGGAATCTACCTGCTTGAACCTATTCAGGTCTTATGCATTCAGCTACAGTATCTCTGAGTTCATATGCCTATCAGTCCTCCTGTATATACAACACACTGTTTCCTTTGAGTCAACCATTGCCTCTGACCTCTAGCAATCTTTTTGCCTACTATTCTGCATAGTTCTCTGAGCCTTCAGTTAAGGGTGTGATGAAGACATACCTTTTAGAGCTGAGTGTTCCAAAGTCTCTCACTTTCTGAATATTGTCCAGTTGTGTCTGTTTTAAGTCCCCTCTCTGTGAGTACTTTCTCTGATAATGGCTGAGCAAGACACTGATCTGTTAGTATAGTAATTTCTTGTTAGGAGTCTTGTTACTGCTATGTCCTTCTACAAAAAAAAATAATAATAATTTTGGTATTCCTCTAGGCACATAACCTATCTACTGACAGGCCATCCCACAGAGAAGCAGGCAACAAATCTGCTATTTTAAGGAGCTGGAATAGCCCAAGATAATTTGCCTCTGAATTTTTTACAATCTTTTAAATAATGATAATATTTATGAGTGCTTTGATGTGTTTACTCAACCTAAAATACATACAGCTCTGGTCTTTTTCTAACAGTTGTGGTCAATGGTTACATGTTGATCAGTCATTAGAGTTTATATATGGTATAAATATTTTCTTATGTCACCTAGTGCTAGGAAGACTCATTCTTTGGCTCTGGTACAGGTGAGGGCAGTAAGGTCAAAGGTGAGAAAACTAATCTTTAAGTCTTTAAGGAAAGATGCATTGGATAATATCAAATATGCTAGTCATTGAACCAAGTGTGATTTTTGGTTAGATCTTTGTTCTGTTTTGTCCTCTGTATCTAAATTACATTTACATATAATGTAGAATAGGAGTATTATACCTAAAATTGAAAACTATGACTACCACACTGCTAAAGATGGAAGAAGCATTAGGAGAAGGACACTGGCATTTTAATCAACTTACAGTATTAAAAATACATGGCTTTTAAGCCAAGGAATTGAATTTAGAATTTGGAATCGTAATAATCTTAATTAAACCTGTTTATGTTTGTGCAATTTTTCTTACATTTCAACTGTCATAAACCCCTTTTGTGACATATTTTACCCTAACTTTGCTTTTGTCTAGTTCTACTTTGATATAATCCTTTACCTTAAACTAGGTAAGTCCTGTTTTCATCTAAAAACATTTTCTTTTTTCATTTTCTTTATCAGAAATATAATTGAGCCAGGATTGGCAGCACACATGTTTAATCCCAGCACTCCAGAGGCAGAGGCAGGCAGGTCTCTGTGAGTCTGAGGCCAGCCTGGTCAGCAGAGTAAGTTCCAGGACAGCTACGGCTGCACAGAGAAACTGAAGAGAGAGAGAGAGAGAGAGAGAGAGAGAGAGAGAGAGAGAGAGAGAGAATTGAAATCTATAAATTCACATTGTCTTATTTGATGACTCCTTTCTGTTTTAATTTTATTTGCAAGCTCCTGAGAACACCTTTTTGCCAAAAAAGAAGAAAACTCAGGAAACCTATAAAATATCTATATTTTGGTATACATCCTAAACCCAAATATTTAACAGAAATAAATGTAGAGATAAAATGTTAAATCTGAAGACAGATAAGTTATTAGCTCACAAATATTGTAGAGAAATCACATTCATGATGTACTGAAGTACATTAAGATTATCTGTAAAACTCAAGATGCTTTTGTATGTCTTTAAACAGGTTACGACTTCTAAATGATCATTTTTTTTCTTTCAAGTTTTTAGACTTTTATCTTTTCCAAACTTGGCTAAGATAAGGATCATGTAAATCTTGTTCTTTTTAAGGTAGTATCTGTCAAAAGTTATCTTAAAATATTTATACACACATGCATACAAATGCACACATCTTAAAATTAGGCTATTCCAGGAATCATACTAAATACCTTTTAAAGTTTTTATAAATTAAATGACTACATATATTTGTTATTTAGTTCTTTCTTGGGATACAAAATGACACATAAGAACACGGATATAAAAGCATCATAGTTAAATATGTATAATAACATTGGACAACAAACAATGTGACAGTTACATGAAAACAATTGAAGACAATGTAAAAGAAACTCAAAACAAGCAAACAAAAAACAACAGAAAAACCACCATCTAATAAGATTACTATTAATCAGATTGCATAATAGTGAAAACAAGGTAGATGGTTATATCCCAATGTATAGAGGGCCTCAGTGAAGACAAGAGTCAGTTGTGAAGTTTGTTGTGTAGATTTGGAGCAAAAGAGTTGAGCCCTTAATTTTAGTAGGAAGTTTTTTAATGGAGAGGAATAATTGCTTCTTGACCCCTCTGTATGAATATCACAAGCAAGTGTAAGAGAGCCAGTGCTCTGGGCACATGGCCTAAGCATTTAGTGACAGGGTAAGAGCATCATTATTAGGGAGATGTGTGGCTGAGGGCATTTTTTTTTTTTGCAAGTCAAGAAAAGCCAGTGGGAGCCTGCTGATTAAACTTTAGTCACTTTTTAGAATGTACTATAGGAATGATCTTGAGCGCTGGGGTACTCACATGTCAAAATGAGTCATGAACCAGCTCTAAGGGAAAGACAGCCTCCTCATACACTGGAGAAACCAAAATCATGGCTGTTTTATAGGACCCTCAGATTAGGACAACTTGCCAGGAAGGAGAACTGCAAGCATATGCATAGTCAGCTAAATGCTTGCTGCCCTTTGTTGTGGACACAAAAATTGGTAGAGGCACCAGCAGGAATTGGAAGTCCCAGCCCAGGAAAAAGAGAGAAAGGTAAGGGGAAAGGAATTGCTTGAGACAGAGGGATGATCTCAAAAGAAGGAGGAGCAGGAGGAAAAGGAGGGAGGAGGAGGAGGAGGAGGAGGAGGAGGAGGAGGAGAGAGAGAGAGAGAGAGAGAGAGAGAGAGAGAGAGGAGGGAGGGAGGGAGGAAGGAAGGAGGGAGGGAGGTTTGAAGGAAAGAAGGGAGGAAAGAAGGAAAGAAAGAAGGAAAGAAGGCAGGAAACAAAGAAAAATACCCAGCTCTTACACAGGGGCCAAAGAAACTCCTTAGCTTGCAGGTCAGTTAGGTGATCCCCACACTCATTAGAATGAATGAAGTGCTGTCAAATCGGTCAACGAGATCAGAAAACCATTTTCCTGAGAGCACTATGAGGAAGCACTGTGCTATATAACCAAAGTCAAATTGTCCTGTTACTGTCAAGTCTTAAAGAAACTCAGGGTAAAAATCATACTCTGGCCACCAACCTCAGTACCTGCAGATCTTCATAGCACTTCTCACCCCAGCCCTACCCTAAACTCGTACCCAAACTTCTCTAGCCTAGTAGCTTGGCTTCCCTTCTCCCAGGTTCTCTTTCCTGTATAACCCTAGATTTCAGCCACAAGCTCTCAAAGTCCTTCTCCTCTCTTTGCCTCTTGACTCTCCTCTGTCTTCTCTTCCCGTCTTGCTCTCCGTACCCCATCCTCTCAAGGCCCAGTTTACTCTGGACATTTCCGATGCGCCTGTCTGTACTCTCCTTCATATCTACAATAAAAACCTTCTCCTCAACCATACCTTGGAATAGTCATGTTCTCATTTTCACTCAGATGATACAGGAGCAAGATCTGGCTTTAATGAAGCTTCGAGAAGGACAGAGGCATCAGGAGTTGACTGGAACAAGGTCTATGAGGTGCTTCCTAGCAGCATCTGGAGGGTCTAGATTCTAACAACATGCATAAAACTGTGGATTTGATCTCCAACATCTGAAAATCAAATTTGAGATTTAGCCATATTTTATGTGTATTAGAAGTAATAGTTTGCTGGGTGGTGGTGGTGCACACCTTTAATCCCAGCACTTGGGAGGCAGAGGCAGGCAGATTTCTGAGTTTGAGGCCAGCCTGGTCTACAGAGTGAGTTCCAGGACAGCCAGGGCTACACAGAGAAACTCTGTCTCAAATAACAAAAAAAAAAAAAAAAAAGAAGTAATAGTTTATTTTTTGTCTTGTTAACTAAGTAGTATTCCGGGAATGGATGCACCAAAACTTGTGTTTCCCTTCATTAAGAATTAAATTGGTATCATTTAGAAGATCATAAATTATAGAGTTCCCAGTATTGTCTGAATATATGTTTTGTAAAACCACATGTTTTCTTTTCTATTGTGAAGCTGTCTTTTCTAGAACTGTTATATATGGCCTATGTGGGCTTCTGGTAAGTGTGTTTAACTTTATCAAACACAAACTCTTTACCCAAGTAGCTGTAATGTCAATGGTGACACCATTGTCCACATGTGAAGTCTGATGCCTCTTCCCTTTACCAAGAGGTAGCAGTATCCTTTTTAATTTCCTTTTTAAACATATTACCATTGAGGTATGCATACAGTGATATTCCATTATAATCACTTACTACCCATGTAAACAAACTGAATCCATGTTTTGAACACAGAGATTTAAGAAAGAAATTTGAGGTTTTGTGAAATTTCTCTAAAGATCACATTCAATCAGATTCCCCCCCACCCCCCTTCCTGATGAAAAGAGCCTTTTGTACTTGGTAGCATTGTAAAATACTGGCATGTCTGTTCTCTGTGTTTCTCAAAGACTTTCTAGGAAACAGTGTGTGCCACTGCAAATTCGAACATTTATGTCAGTGAGCTCTGGTTGGCTCCCCTGCTGGGAAAGCAGAAGCCACTGGCACCCTCTATGTTACAATCTGACTTCATCTCTCAGTGTTCTATTAAATTAAACACCCATTTAAATAAAGGTAAACCCAGAGGATGACCAGAGACACTTGTGGAATCCCTGGATGTTTTGGGGTTGTCTGTCTGTCTGTCTGTTTGTTTGTTTGTTTTAAAGAGCTTTTACAACTTCTTATATTGAAATGTAGAAAACTTGGGCTACTATGTACATTTTTAAACATTTCATAAGAATGGAGAACTACGAAAACCAGATCCTAACAGAAAATTTCAAAATTATCAATATAGTGCCAGTGTTGTGTTCTTAATACCAATTTTGGTTGTATTGAAATTTGATCACTTGGCCGCATATTTGAAATGTCATATCACATCACTTCCAAATAATAAGACAAATAAGGATTTAAAAATTGACATAAGGTATTATTGCAGCTGGTAGTGATTACTTAATATTGTTTAGTTTCCAGAACACAGTCAAATTTCACTGTCTAAAATACTGCCTTTGGTTGTTATATTCCTTGCATTCCTTCTCTTTTTAAAAATGACATTTATCAATGAGATGTTCATGCAGCTTCTCTTCTTTCTTTCTTCTTCTGGCTTTATGAAATATGTTTCTTTCCCAATTCCTTTGTGTCTCTTACTTAATTTAACCGATTAAACGCCTGGTACAAGGCAGAGATTTGAAAATTACACCATTATTGTGATTTTCCAAGGTGTTCTCTTTGAATTCCAAGCAATTGACATAAACATAACAAACAGATGTGTTCTCATTTGCATGTGAGATAAAATCCACTGTTAACTGTGATTTCCACAATTTAGTACAGGTCTAGAGTATCTCCCTTCCCAGGCATTTCTCGGTGGTCATTGCCAGTCTTTTGAACTTATTCAGTTACCACATCATCTGCCTCGCTTCCCTCCTGGAGTCTCTCTATATATAGCAGACAAATTCTAGCTTTGGCATCTGATGTCTACCAATCGGTCCTTATTTTCCATTCTTGACACTATCCTTTTCTGTTCTTATAGATCTGCTATGATCTGCTCATCACAAATTCTCAATTTTAATAGACCACCTAAAACTATCTAGCCATTTAATTACTCTGTGCTCTCAAATTCCCTGTTCTGTTTTCCTCCTTTGTTTGGATAATTGTCCTATTGATCTCAGTAACTTGTTAGATTACAAATCATTTGATTAAATAAACCAAATAAAAGAAGAGTGTTTTCACTGCCGTTCAAGCTGACAGTAGCACTGATTTAGCGAAGAAGCTACACACATCTCTCTCTGTGAATCATAAAGAACTGAGTAAATCTTGTCATTTTGTGGCAAGCCCATTATGCTGTCCCTTCCAAGTCATCCCTTGTCTAGAGAGTTTCAGTGAATTTGCAAATTGAAGCAAGTTTTTAAACACTAGATAAGTCAATTGTATGTAGGAGCTTGTGGTTTCTGGAGCAGAGATCCCTAGGTTCAATAAGCTCCCTCCCTACCTTAATCTCCGCAGCACATCCTTGAATTCTGTGGAGTCTCCCATCACTGCTCACTCCCTACCTTGTGAAAACCATATGCCTGAGTACCTCCCCGGTTACCAATGAGCCTTGTACTCACTAGATCTGTGATATGAAGCAATGCCTCATCCTCTTAGTGTCTTGTCACATCATAATCATTGAAATTAGTTATTCTTTTCTAGTTTTCATATTCATTCTGTGCTATTCCTGCTAGACACTTTAAATAAACTGGTTTATACCTCCTTGAGTCATCAATATGTGGCAAGGAATTCATATTTGATAAATATTTTTTTAAATCTTCACTGAAAGAACTCTGGAAACATCAATAGCATGCAATAAAACAGAGCAATAAGAAGAGGAGAATATATTGGACAGAACAAACCCCTAGCACTCTAACCAATGTGAGATTCTCTTCCATTAAAGCAGAAAAATTAATATTATCTTAGTTGGTTTTTTTTTGTTTTTTTGTTTGTTTTGTTTTTTGTTTGTTTGTTTTTATGCAACCAGCAAGAAGTTTAATGATTCCAGTATACTGGGGTTCCCTCACTGCAAGCAAGAAGAGAGAATCCCGAATTGGAGCTAAGAATAGCTTTTATACGGGTCTAGGGGGTAGAACAGAGAAACAGTGACTAGGCACAATATGATTGGCAGAACAGTGTGACATTTAAACTGATTGGTCTTTGGGGAATGAGGTGGCAAGGACCTCCCTTGTCTGTATACAAGTTCTGGGCCTTCCTCACCCACAGGTGGGTTCCCTCCCGCTGTGCTCTGAGGAATGTTAATCAGCCTCTCCTCTGAATGTTAATCCAGCAAGTATCCTCTGACTGAGGAATGCACCCCTCCAGGGATGTGTCTTGGGACAGTGGGATTCTTTTGAAACCGAGACCTGAAAATCTTACATTTAGACCCAAAAGTCTTACATATCCCCCTTTTTCTTGAGGGTGATTCCAATCCTGGAATCACAAACTGTCTTCTAACTTTGGGTGAACACACCCCAAGCCCCACCCTCTAAGGCTGCATCTGAGACAAAGTTTAGATTTAAAAGTCTCTTATCTCTGACATTTGGATAATCTCTACCCCTGTGCCTCTAAGGTTGGGATATCTCAGGAGTCAAGGCCTGATGCTCTTTGGCCTTGTAGAACAGCAGGTGATCTTGAACTTGAGGGGGTCTCCCAGGTGTCCAGCCGCTCTATGGTCAGCATCAGGTGCAGGTGCTGGTCCGAGTCATATGAAGTCAGACAGTTACTCCATCTAGCCCAGTGGAAGTCAGGAAGGTCAGCAGGGCCAAGAACACAGCCTCTTATTAACCTGAAAAGTCATTTCTGGGAGCGGGGTGAATCCAGAGCCAGAGTCAACGAGTGTGAGTCCTGCACAAGAGGGGTGTTCCGGGCTCAGAACAGGGATAAGACAAGGGACACTATCTAGCCAGCGCTAGTTTCCGAGGGAAATTTAGTTAAGGTCTCTTTTTAGGGTTCTGTTCATTTTCTCTATGTGCCCTGAGCTCTGGGGACAGTATGAACAATGGAGCTTCCAATTAGTCCCCAATATCTCTGACAATCTCTGACTTAGCTTAGAAACAAAAACAAGACCCGTTACCTGATTCAATCACCTCTGCCACTTGAAATCTTGGGAAGATTCATCTATATTTTTCTGGCCTAACTTTTGTAAAATTTGTCTCTCAATATATTCTAGGCTGTCCCCCTGTAGGTATTTCTCCTGTTTACTCTAATCCTCATAAGCCTTTGCTTGCTGACATACCTTATACTGTTTTACTATCTCTCTGGCCCAAAACCTGAAGTCTTTTGTTTGCTTTCTGGGGAGTATAGTTCTCCCTTCTTGTGTGCACCATTGCCCCCCTTTTTCTCTAGGTAATAGTTGTAGGGTGGCTAGCAATCAGAGTCCTTTCTTCTTCTGTGTGTTTTAAGTGAGGCCATCTCTTAATCTAATCTCAATCTCCAGCGGGTGTCTCCTGTAGGCCCATAACCAGGACAGGCTCCTGTATAGCTATTTCTCAAGCCACTTGATCTGTCTGGTTATTGCCTCGGGCCACTGAGTCTCCTCCCTTCTGGTGTCCCGGCAACGAATACTCACAGTTGCTGGCTTCATGAGGACATCCAAGAGGACTAAGATTTCTTCTGATGTGAGCAGAGCAGTCTTCTCACTTGGTATATAGCCTTGTGGACATGGACTGTGGCAAAAGCATCTGTGTAGATGTTAATTTTCTTGCCAGCAGCAGGTTCCAAGGCTGCTTTCTATGCCGACAAGCCCAGGGGGTGGGGGGAGTAGAAGTTCAGTCCAGATGACATTTGCACCATCCACCACAGCAGCACCAGCTTGTTTCTGACCAGCATGGTGAAAAACTGCTCCCGTCTGTAAAGCAGGTTGTCTTGGCTCCCAGCAGGGGTCAGCAGGAGAAGTCTTTTTTTCTACCCATGAGTTCTTCTTTTGGGCCAGTTAGTTGCAGCCCATCGAGCAGGAAGTGTATCTGGGCCCCCATCCTGGGGAGTAAGTCTTGACCCAACAGAGGGACAGTCTGGGATGACCATAAATGAATGGGATACCCAGCCCATCTCTTGGTCCACCATTTTCCAGGTAGTCCATGAATTTTTACTCAGAGCTAATATCTTCCCCATTTGGGGATGTTTTCCCCAAAGCCTGGGATTTTCTTATCCTGTTTTTCATTTGTTAGGGCACTCTTGGGCTCAGCAGCTGGCTCTTTTATTTGTAATGTGCACACTGATCCTTTCCAAGGAGTTTTCTATCTCCCTTTGATTGAAGTCTCCCTTCTCTGCTTTCCATTAACTACTATAGCCAAGCTTCTCTGGAAATTTCTTTCCTGTCACCTTTCTTTTTCTCATCTCTCTTTTATCTTTCAGTAACCTACACTAAATCTTTTAATGACTTATCCTGCAGTCCCTCTAGCCTCTGAAGCTTTTTTCTGGTATCTAATAGCCTTGTCTACACTGACAGAATGTCTCTGTGAGCTATTCTAGAAAGGCTGTGGGCAACTCATCTGATCCCTGCTTAACCTCACATGCCTCAGTCAAAATTAGTGGGGCCTCAGGGATCCCCTTTGAGACCTGTCGATGGAATCTGGTGTGGGCTTTAGTGCCCCTTACCTTCTGCTGCATGAAGGCTCCAGTCAGGTCTGCTCAGATGCAACCCGCTGTTGACCATGGTCTGGTCAATTGATGGTGCCCTCATGTCTGAGGGAACATTTTTTCTGGTATGCTCTCTTGCTCTTCCTTCCTGAAGAGCACTGCTGACAGCCAGAACCTACAGGGATCTTGGGGAAGAAAGGCTTTTATGGAGGAAGGGTGTTCTCTTGCTAGATTTATCCAGATAACTATATGGGGCACTTGGTCTGGGTCCCCGAGGAATCCTGGCCTAAAGATTTTTAATTCTACTGCTTTAATCACCTGTATGAAAGTCCTTATGGGTTGCTACTCTAAGTGGAGAGTAACCAGCTTACCCTTTTTTACTATAAATTAGTATCTGTACCGAAACAAAGGCCTATTCTTTTGGCTCTCTGACTCAGGACACCTGTAACTCTTTACAGCAGGTGACTTGCCTGCAAGCAGAGTTCCCAAGCTGGAGTCACGTTACTTGTCTCAGCATTATTCACTCACACTTTTTTTCTTTCTTTTTTTTTTTAAATAAAAAACATATAACTCTCAGGTGAATAATCTTGCGGGGGGGGGGGCTGTTTTGTCCAGCAACCATGGCTCAGGAAGTTGCCCTTCTCCTCTGCCAGGTTCTTAATCACCTGGGCTCTGCCTATCTTTTTGTAGATGTCCCAGCCATGGAGAGTAGGAAGCTGCAGCTACTGTGCTGTGGCTCTTCCTCCCATCTGTTGTCTGGGTTCTCGTACCAGAAGGGGCCAGAGGACAAGGTCCTCACAAGTGGCAAGTAAGAAACCACCAGGCTGCTACATCAGTGACCCCAAGGTCCCCAGCCCAGTCACACATGCCAGGCTAGGCAGCTATCATCCACTGACCCACCTCCACCTCTGCAGATAGCAGAGGGACAGAGCTTCTTTCTCTTGGTTGCCAACCTGCGCGACTGGGCAGTTCAAGGGCGCTGCACTAGGGGAGCTGCATGACAAACGCTGGCTAGGTGAGGGTGTCCTCCGTGCAGTGTCTCCTGGAGTGGTGGGTGGGCTGCCCTGACCCGGCGGTGCCCGCTTACCAAAGAAACTGCCCCTCTGCTCTGCAGCAGCTCTCTTGCACCGGCGGCTCTATCTCTTTCTCTGCCGGTGGCCATGTTACCTCGTGTTAACTCAGGATATTTAACACAGTAGATTCAGCCCAAAATAACATCAGTCAAAGTCCAATAACACATAGAACGACAACCAACACACAAGACAGTTCACCAAGAAAACAGAGAAAAACAACACAGACAGCGCACCCCTGTCATGGGCGGCACACAAACCAGATGATACAGACAGTTCTTGCCCCTGTAACAGGTGCAGAAACCAGGTTACACAATCAAGAAATAGAAAAGCTGCTTGTGAAAGAATCCAATAACCAGACGACATGGCCAGCCTACGCTAGACCTAATCTAACAGATTTCTAACACCACCAGCAATGAACAACACAGAATTAGACATGAACACACAGCCACGAGAGCTTCAACAGATACCACCCCAGGCAGCGGTGGCTGAAAACCATCTTCAGACAGAGAAGGGGTCATTTCTAACCCTATCTCCCATACAAATGAACTCCAGAGCGTCCTCTAGAGAACTGTGGCCTGCAGTGTGCTGACACTTCTGTCCCACTGCTTCCACTTCCCACAAATTCCCTCCCAGAATTCATAACCTGACCCTATTCCAGGGTCACAAAATGCTCTCTGTGGCTTGCCCAGTTCCTGCTCCTGCCAGGAGCACAGAAACCAGGCTACACAGACAGTCGCCCCTGCCACGGGTGCACAGAGACTTCACAGACACAGTACACAGACAGTTGCCCCCCACCATCAGCACAGACACCTCACAAACACAGTACACAGTCCATTGCCCCTGCCATGGGCACAAACACTTCAGGAACACAAAAACAAAGAACAGACAGACAGCACACAGAACTGCTCAAGCATGTGAACCTCCAAGTGGGTTCTCGGAGACTAGGGTGGTCACAATTTCCCAGCCAATGCACCAAAATGAAAGGCTCCCGGATATGGGAGATGCCCACTCAAGTCACAAGAGATTAAGGCCACCCAATGACTCACAAGACACAGATCTTGATGCAACCAGCAAGAGGTTTATGATTCCAGTATACTGGGGTTCCCTCACATCCAAGCAAGAAGAGAGAACCTTAGTTGGTTTTTCTAATCCCTAATATTTTTTGAAAAATGTTTAGTCTAAGTAAATCAATGCATTTCATTAATGACTTGATTGATCAATTATACTCACATTACTTGTATAGAGATTAATAATTTTAAAATGTCAAGTAAAACCTCATAAATGGAGCACAACATAAGTCTACTTAAAATGGAGCTGAGACCGATTGTTAGATCCCAGATATGTCTGTGATTCTGTCTTTTAACTGGGCTGCAGATACAACCATGTTGGCTGGGAGCTGGCCTGTGAAACTTCTGCTTCACATTTGTCTAGCAGACTTCATCTTGTAAACTAGACATACTCTGAGGCCACAACCTATCTCTTTCTTACAAGATAACTCCAAGTTTCCAGGATCAGTCTAAATTTCTATCAAGGGAGCTTGTGAGATAGCTTACTAGTTTGGAGCATTTGCTGCACTTGCCAAGAACCTATGTTCCAGTCCCAGGACCCATACGGTGACTCAAAAATCAGTTTCAGGGAATCTAATGCCCATTTCCAGCCTTCTTGGCCAACAAGCATATATGTCATGCACAGGCATACATGGAGGCAAAACACTCATACACATAAAATAAAAATAAACATCTTCAAATTTTTTCCAAACAAGAAATAAAATTGCCACCTACTTTGTAAGTTAAAATCAAAATATATGCAAAATTTTATAAAACTAAGAAAATCATTTTTAGGTTTGGTTGAAGACATATATATATATTTATCTACCAGTCCCCAAAATAAATGTTAGTTTGTTGTCCTTCTTAGGCTGAACTTATTCGATATCAATGAAACCAACCAAGGTTTACTAGAATGGCTAATGTAAAAACACTTTATCAATTTGTTGAACACAAGGCTCAGTCTTCATGTGTGAAGATTGAGGTAATAGGAGCTGTGGACTAAAATGTAGCTCAGTAATAGAGCACTTGCTTATCTCACGGAAGCTGTGGATATGATTCAATCCCTAGCCAGGGTAGGAGAGAGAGAAAAAGGGAGAGGGAAATGGGTGGAACGCAGAAGGGAGGGAAAGAGAAGAATGCAAACAAGCTCTACTTTGCTCTGTAGTGTCTCAAATAAAACAAAAAATTTCGCATGTGTTAACTGTTTAAAATTCTTTAAAATAACAAACACTACAAAATATATACGATTAAACCCACTTGACAGATAAAAATCTTAAACAGGAAAAGTCAAAGCACTATCATGGGGAACACTGTCCTGCTAGTTTCATCAGACAAAACATATACCTTCTGCTCTCTACCCAGGAGACTGTCCTTTAAGGAATTAAACCTAATTCTTCCTCCTCTGATGGACAGTTGACACAAGATTGGGTGACTATTATAGGTATACATGGCCATCAATAACTTAGAAAACCCAAATAACTTTCAAGAGGAAGAAATCACACACCCTGTCACTGCAATTGTATAGAACAAGTTCGAGAGTGGAACAAGCAGACTGTCATAAATCGCCCTGACAATCATTAGACTAAAAAAACATCCATGCACTCTGAAAACTTGATTAACAGGCAAATGGTTGTCCTTTTGAGTCCTCAGACAGCATCTTACATCAAAGCTTCATTTAAATCATAGCTTAATTTAGCTAACTATCTGTCTAGTCAGAACCAGGTAACAAAACAGGTAAGTATTTAAACAGAGGACCAGTGGAGAGTCCTAAAACTAGGACCATATTCTAAAGGCAAGAAAAAACGGGCTCTGTCGATTCTATTCCGGCAGGTGCAAGGGTCTCTGTGGTCATTTATTGCTCTTTACCAGTTCAAATATACCAATCTTAACTGTATCATCTCTCACACACACAAATATGTATTTAGTATACTGAAATCACAAAACCCCTAGTGTTGATCTGGTATAAGGACAAAAAAACAGAAGAATCTTTTGGACCAAGCCCCTCTAGAGTAAGGCCTCACAGCTGAAAAGCTTCCAAATTAAGGTCTCAGGATGTGAAGTGATTTCCAGCACCTCTCCAACCTTGGCATACAGGACACAAATTAACTTTTAGCAAATGTATACTGTAATTTCCTTCCATTGTTCTGATGTAAATCAAAGACAGACTAACAAACTGAAGTGGGGAAAATGTGTCTCTTAGAAAGAGGAGATTGTCTAACTTCCCTTGTTACAATTACAGTTTAATTTGTTAACACTTAACCTTTCAGACTACTTTTCCAACCATCATTGTGGGTTGGAGGAATATTTCTACTAACAAATTAGTGTATATTAATCCTATCATTGGACATAAGCTTCCGTGTTTGAGCCTCAAACACAAGACTATTCAATAAGAAAAAATAATGAGGAAATGAAGGGAGTATTTAGTTATAAATTACCAATTAATACATGGCAATGTGACCAGTGTCACCAGCACTTTGAGGCTGAAGGAGGAGAATAACCAGGTAAAAGCAAGCCTGTGAGTTCAAGGATACACTCTGAGGTGCTGTTCAAAGTAAACAAAAAAGTGAATAAATAACCCCCCTTAGGTCCTCTGTCTCTCTCTCTCTCTCTCTCTCTCTCTCTCTCTCTCTCTCTCTCTCT
>NW_021620542.1:2795063-2889070 GCF_004785775.1 Grammomys surdaster
TCTCTCTCTCTCTCTCTCTCTCTCTCTCTCTCTCTCTCTCTCTCTCTCTCTCTCTCTCTGTCTCTCTGTCTCTCTGTCTCTCTCTCCCCTCCCACTACCTAACTGTGCTTCCTGTTTCATAGCTGTTCTTTCTGGTCCTAGCCTACCATTGTGGATCTCACAGCCTTAGCTTCACTACTACAAATGCAATTTTGTAAAAGTAACCTTAAAATTTAATGTTCAGTTCTAAGTAATTACTGATTTCCTTTAAAGTAGTCTAACAAATTAAATATTGAGGAATGAATTTAATTAAATACTTCTCTGAATTAAAACGTATAGGCAGATTTCAAAAATATTTATTATGAACTAGTGAATATATAATTAGCTTTTTACAAATGTTGATCTGATGGACAGAACAAAATTACTTTCTAATTAAAATTACTCTAATGAGCATATTGCACAGAACTAATGAATTACTCAAAGCTTTTCAATTAGGAAATAAATCAAATGACTTTAGAATAAATCATTACACCCATCCATTTTACAGAAGTCAAACTCAAGAGCTCTATTCACCTGTGATTCTCCTTCTACATGAAGACACTGGAAATGCACTGGCACATCAGCCCTGTGTGGGAGACTGTGCACTCCTGATGCTAGCTAAGTGCATAGTAAGCACAGTAGATTAAGCTGGGGGGAGTTTAAACAATTTACAATATTCATTCAAGTCAATACTGAAAACTTATTATGTGCCAACCATTGTCACTTGCACCGTCTGTAAGTTCAATGTCTCTGCTGTCTGTGAGTTAAATGTTAGGTATAAACAGAAGACAATCTCTGAGCCTGTTCCCTTTCTTCTCAGAGCACCTCTATAACTAGCAAGACTTTGTCAGTGTCTATTCCTAAGCTGTGTCTTCGCTCCTGTATTTTTATCCTCTTGTCCCTTTCCTTAGTAGACCTTTAAAACCACATGCCCTGGGCTGAAAAGATGGCTCAAAGTTTAAGAGCACTAACTGTTCTTATAGACCAGAGTTCGGTTCTCAGCACACACATTAAATGGCTCACACTGCCTGTAACTCCTCTTCCAGGAAGACATGATTTCCTTTTCCATACTCTGAGGGTTTCTGACATAGTGTTCATAAACACACTGGCACACACACAAAGGAAAAAAATCTTTGAAAAGTAAAACTAAATAAAAAGCCACAGATCATCTGAATTTGACTGAGGGCTATAAACAGAGCTCTTCTTCCACATGGACTGCTGTGAAGATAAACTGCTGAAGGTAGTTTGTGCTTAGGAGTTGCTTAACAAGTAACTCATTTCTTGTTGGTAGTTTAGTTTGTTTGTTTTGTCCTCACTCAGTAGCTCTGACTTGCCTGGAACTGAATATGTAAACCAGGCTGGTCTCAAAACCATAGACAACACCCTGCCTCTACCTCCCAAATGTTGGCATTAAAGTCATGTACCACCATGCCTAGCTCTACACAAAACTTCCTCTTAAGTAATAGAAACTCACAGTCTAAACATATCTATGTATTCTGGATGCTGAATGAATGAGCTACAAACTATAATGGTTTTATTACAGTTCGATTGTGTATGTGTACACACAGAGGCTAGAGGTCAATGCTGAGTTTTCCTCAGTTATTCTTAACTGAGTCTAGAGTTTACCAATCAGTTAGACTGGCTCACTAGCCAGATTTGTGAATCTTCCTGTCTCTACTCAGGCAGTGCTGGAACTGGCCATTATTGTGCCACCAGTCCCAAACGTCTATACAGGTGCTGAGGATCTAAAAGGAGATCTTGACTGTTGCACAGAAGGCTCCTTAGTGACTGATCTATTCTGCCAGCCCCTTTATTTCTTTCCAAGTAAGTTAATTTTCCTTTTGGCTACAATACAAGGAATTGGCTGAGTAAATACTCCAATTTAAAATTTAAAATCCAGAATTTTTCTAAAATACATGCATATACAAAAGGAATTTAATGGAGTTGCACTGTAACTGGGAGACAATGCTTCTCCCAGCTATCATAGGCTATCAGATAAAATGTGCAGTGGCAAGATTAGTTATCTCTCTTCAGGCTGTTGTTCAAAAATGTCCCACAGACCTTCAAAAATTATAAGCTATTGCTATTGATCTTAGTTACTCTCCAGAATTTAATGGTAATACTCTGTTGAGGAATGCAATCTGACACTCACCTTGTGGCACTATCACTACTAACCAGGTTTCATAGAATAGTAGGTTCTATGTGCACTACTGGAAGAGAAAAATACTCATCTGTTTTGCTGAGCTGTGAACCATCTGCTCTATAGCAACAACTAACCTAACAAGATATGCTTACTGATGCTATAGTGACACAAATGGTATGAAATAACCAATCACATTTATTCAGATTTATGGCTCGATTCACAGAGAAAAACCCATGTGTGACACTATTACTAAGGCTAAGAGCCCATGACTAGAGAAGCCCTTCCCTTAAGAAGAACCTATCCATATTATTCTACTAAAAGGCTTGATAATGGTATACCAACTGCTAATGGTTTATTGCTATATTCATAAATTAGTGCATCTCTCAACATTCACCAGGGAAACTTTTCTTTTAGTAGATGACAGCTAACACAGAAACCCACAATTGTTCAGTGTGCAAAGACTAAGAGGCTTTAATGTAGCCAACTCTAAATGAGACATCTGTACTGTACACCTTCCCAATGCACTGGTATCATAGTAAAAGAGGGGGCAGAAAGGTAATAAGAGACATAGTAAGTTGATGACTATCAAGAGAATGTCTTTCCTCTAAACGGAGCACTTCTGTGCTATATCAAGCCAGAAAAAAATCTCAGAATAGAGAAATGGTCATGAAGTCTCATCCCTGGTTGAGGAGCTATCTCCAATTGACAGGTATTATGAGAGGGAAAGTCAATTTTCATTAATAGTATATTCCCTATTAGGTTGCCCCCATTCCATTGAAGGTCTCCACACCTTGAAGTATATACACAGCACAAATTGAACTCTTTGGGATATTCTTATAACGCATAAAGCTTTTTAAAGGTACAGAAGTGAAAGTAGACCAGTAAGGAGAGATATGAGGAAGTGTGGCAGATAAATATGACCCAAATACATGCTATAAACTTGTCAAAGAATTAATAGAAATGATTTATTTTAGATGGTAAAAATCATAGAACTTAATCTAGCCACAGCATTTTCTTGATGAAGAAATTTAGGTGTGATGTATATAGTTGCAGCCATAGGATAATTGATAATTAGTGTTCATTATAAAATTTATCAAATATTAATTTAAAACTTTATATAAATATTATTTCACTAAAAATGAATTGAACCTAGCTTTCTCAATTTCAATCTGAATGTAATAATTTCCAGTAATTCATGCCAGTTTCCTTTTGAATTTACATCTCTAAGGGCTGACTTCATTTCTTGGAACAATATAGTATATAGAAAATGGTGATGTTTTCTTGTCCTCAGGAAAAGGACACAATTATGTCCAATTGGAAAAAATGTCCAATTAGGGACACAAAACAAACAAATGAAAACAAATTGCGATGAGACACATAGAGCAAAATTTAATTTTTCCATAAAACAATGTATGGAGGAAAGCCTAAAAATAAGCTTTGCAATATTAATGAAATGGATGGATTATACTATGAAACTACTTCCTTGTAAATTAATATACAAGATTTCTTTTTAGAAGTAGAATCATCACAAGAGGAAATGCTACCATCTGCTACTACACATTTTTATCTCTAGTGGCATACAATTCAGATTACACCAACAAATACCATCATTAACTGATGTATTTTATTGTCTGACTCCACAAATAAATCCTAATAAAAGATACCACCCATGGTTTTCTATTACAAAAACCAGGATTTCTAACCTTTTCTGAAAGAAAGGTAGCTCTCGTAGATGTCATCACAGCTATCAGTAAAATAATTTTTAATCAAACATTTTTTCTTTTTTTTAATTAATCATTTTATTCATTTACACTTCAAATAATATCCCCCTTTCTGATTACCCCTCCACAACTCCCATCCTCCCTCCCTATTCCCCTTTTTCTCTATGAGGATGCTATTCCAGCCACTCACCCTTGCCCTCCTCACTATTCTAGCATCCCCCTAAGCTGGGGTATACATCCACAGGACCAAATGCCTCCCCTACCATTGATGTCAGATAAGGCTATCCTTTGCTACATGTTTATTTGGAACCATGGATCCCTCCATGTATACTCTTTGGTTGATAGTTTAGTCCATGGGAGCTCTGAGTAGTCCAGTTATTTAATATTGCTCTTCCTATGGGGTTGCAATCCCATTCAACTCATTCAGTCCTTCCACTAACTCTTCCATTGAAGTCCCCTGGTTCAGTCGGAGGGTGTACTGTGTGATTACCTGCATCTGCATTGGTCAGGTGCTAGTAGAACCTATCAGGAAGCAACCATGCTAGGCTCCTGACAACAAGCTTTTCTTGGCATCAGCAATGGTATCAGGGTTTGATGTCTGCAGATGAGATAGATCCCTAGGTGAAGTGGTCTCTGGATGGCCTCTCCTCCCAGAAGGTGCCTTTGTATGACCTTGTAAACATTAATTTTTAACATAATAAATATAACTATTCAGGAGGTAGTGAAAGGTTAATCATCTTATTCAAATGCTAAATTTCTAACACTCTAGCTTCTTATTCTGTTGGCAACCAGCTATTGTTCAAGACAGGAATATGGGTCATGCTGTTGATTACAACTACATTCATGAGCAGAGTTTCTTTCTTGTATGACATATACCCACACTATTCTTGCTCCACCACCCTGTTTCTCTCTCTGTCTCTCAGTGCCTGTGTCTCTCTGTGTCTATGTCTGTACCTATGTCTTTGTGTGTGTCTGTCTCTGTCTTTCTGTTTCTGCCTTTGTCTCTCTCTCCCTGCCTCCCCCTCCTTCTTCCCCTCCCCTTTGCACGCATGGCGGGGGGAGGTGTATGCACAGGTATGCTGCCCTACTGCTTTATTATTCTCCATCGTGTTTCTTTGAAACATTGTTTCTCTGTGAACCTGAAGTCAGACCGGTATCTCTCAAATTGCAGCCATCCTCCTGTGTTTGCCCCCCGCAGCACTAAGAGAGTAAGTGTGGCCAGGCCTTGATTTTTAATACTCAGGTCTAGCAATTACACTCAGGTCCTTATGCTTATGCTTCATGTGCTCTTATTTAGTGAGCTATCACCTCAACCCCCTCAATACTATTAAAAATTATGTACATATCTACCCTCTCAACAGTTCGGTCTTCAGCTCTCTGTTCCTCCCCCCAATACTTTTCATAGTAAACATTTCAGCTGTATCTATTGACTTCTCCCAGTACGTCCTCAACTAGCTCTTCACCTTTGATAATATGAGACATCACACCTAACTTTCTGGCATTTTCATAATATTCATCATCATTACTTAAATGTTCCAGGAACTTTGGGTTCACTCCATGCTCATTAAATGTTACTGAGAAAACTGAAGCTCACTTTCGTGGTCTTAGTCTTACTAATAAACAAATTTGTAAGTGGACTTAAAAAGAAGATTGAAAACATTTTATTAGTGTTTGATAGTAAAGCCACATGACGGGCAAGCTGTGACTTCTGAATGGGTAGCATAGCCTCAGAGTCATTCTTTCCTGCCACCATGTATTATGGGCATCAAATTTGTTTCATGAGGCCTGCATCAGCAATTCTACTTCCTGGACACTTCACTGGCCATTGTTTAAAATTTCTTTCTTCTTTCGCCTTTATCTGCTTTTGGTATAATGGCAACACTAACTTTATAAAAATATATTAGTAGAACATAATTTCCTTTCTATATTATGAAATAGTTTGTAATATATTTGTGTTAGGTCTATAGAGGTCTCGTAGAATTGAGCATCAAAGCAGGTACAATTTTTTTTTAGTATGGAGATGTTCTATTGCTGCTTCAATACTCTTGTTTGTCATAGATATGTTCAAATTATTTATATTGTCTTAACTAATGAAGCTAAAAATTCATGCATTTCTTTCACATTTTTAATTCAGTCAAATATGCATTTAAAGGTGAGTCCTAATTATTTTCTAAATCTCATTGGTATCTATTGCATTGTCTCCCTTTCCATATCTACTTTTATTAATTTGAGTCATCTATCTTTTTCCTTATCCTAGTTAAGTTTTATTTACCTTGTCTATTTTTTCAAAAACCCAAATTTTCTTTCATTGATAATTTGATTATTTCATTTGATTTCAATAAATTCTGTCCAGCTTTATCTTAATTGTTTCTTTCAAAATACTATTTTGGGGTTTGGCTTGTTCTTAGTTTTGTCTTGGTTTTTGTTTGTTATTGTTTTTAAGGTGCATCCTTACATTCTTCATTTGAAGTCTAGTTGATGTTTTAATGTAGGAACATATAACTATAAACTTACCTGTTGAGACTATTTTCATTGTACCACATATATTTCAGTATGTTCAAAAAGTCAGTAAGTAAGTAAGTGTCAGGAACAGTTATGCACTCCTTTAATCTCAACACTCAAGAGAGAGAGGCTGGATGATCTCAATGAGGTCAAGTCATCATGGTCTACATTGAGAGTTCAATACAAGCCTGGGATACACAAAGAGTTCAATGACAGCCTGAGCTACATATAAAGTTCAAGGCCAGCAAAGCTACAAGGTGAGACCCTGCCTCAAACAAATTTATTTAACAAACAAATGAATAGATTTTTATGTGTTCTGTTTTCCTCTTCATTTGTGTCTATAAATTGTTTTTTATTTACTTCTTGATCTTTTCAATACGTTATTTATTATTCAATAATTTATTGTTTATGCTCCACAAAAATGTACATGAACTGCAGTAACTCGTATTTACTATTAACTTATAACTTTTCCATCGTGGCCAAGTAAGTTAAAAAAATTTCCTTTCATTCTCTTTTTGTTCTAAAGGATTGCTTTATATTCTATTATATCATCTACCTTGGAGAAATTTTCATGTAATTCTAGAATAGTATGTACTCTGATGTATTTAGATAGAATGTTCTGTAGCTGTCTGTTAGGTCCATTGTGTCTATGATAGCATTATCTCACATGTTTCTTTGTTTACTTCTTGTCAGAATCATAAATATACTGATGAGAGTATAGTATGGAATTCTCACTCTTTTATGTTGACCTTAATATCTTTACATCTAGTAGTATTTGTTTTTTAAAAGTGAATGTGCCCATGTTCAATGCACATGTGATTAAAATTATAAGGACCACCTGAAGACTTGTTCCCTTCATAAGTTTGATTTGACAATCTTTACCTCTTCTAATTTTGTGTTGAAGTCTGTTTTGTCTGACATTGGAATGGTGACAGTGTTGACAGAAAGTTGCTTGTTTTTTAGCTCCATTTGCTTGACATTTCCTTTCCACTGTTAGACTGCATCTGTCTTTTCTGGAGAGATGTGTTTCTTGGAGACAACATATAGATAGATCCTGCTTTGTGAATGGTCTGTTTTCACTTAGTCTAGTAGTCAATGTTTTTTGATTGGAGGAACTGCAATAACTCGTCTTTGTTAAAACTTACATATTAATTTCACTCAAATTGTTGATTTTTTTGATCTTTCTTTTCCTATACCTCATTTACTTAACTATAATTCTTGGATGATATTTTTTTTTCTTGTAACCTCATCCATGTGCATCTTTCCCTTCAGTCTGAAAGGCACATTCAAGTGCCTTTGTACAGCTGACATGGTGAATATGCATTCTTTTAGATTGTTTTGGAACAAAAAGTTTTCCTTTTCAGTTCTGACCAATAGTTTTGCTTGGTATATTAGTCTGCTTTACTTGTTTTTCAGAGTTAGAAGTAAATCATTCCATGCCATCTGAGCTTTTAAATTTCTATAGAAAGATATACAGTTATGATGAGTTTGCCTGTATATATGATTTGGTGTTTCAGTATATCTCTTTGATCTATATATTTAGAATTGTAATTATAATATTACAACTGGGTTTCATTTCTATCCTTATATGTTTAGCCTTCTAAATGCCTCAAGAAATATTTTTTTCTAGGAGAAAATTTCTTAGGTGGTTTTCTGTTACAGTTTTGTTGAAAATAATTTTTATCCTTTTAACATGAAAATCTTCCCCTTCTACGCTCATGATTTTTAGAGTTGATTTTTTCATAATGCCCCATAGAACTTGCATATTCTGTTCATTGAGTATTCTGTTCATCTTTTCTTGATTTTCATCTTAATCAGTATCTGATTGCTCAAATTCTTCTACCTTGTATTCAAGCCCAACACTATTGTCTCCTTCATCCATTGTTTTTGTTGGTCTTTCTTTGAAGCTTTTTATTTGATTCAGTGAATTTTTCAGTTCTTGTGTTTCATATTTTTTAATTTATTCTATTATTAAATTTAAATTTATGTCCTGTATTTATTTTCTTATTCCAATCAGACATTTGTGCTCTCTTAGAATTTATTCAGATTTATTTTTGTTTTGTTTCTATGAGCATATTCAATTATTCTTTTGAATTTACTACCTGGGACTTCATCTAACTCACAGTCAGTGGAGGTCATTAAAATAGGGTGGGTGATCTTTGGTAGAACCATATTCCTTAAAATTTTAATGATCCTTGTGCTTTTACATTGGTAATTGCTCACTGGTGTGTTGGGTCATTGGGTTGGATTTTTAAAATTATTTTTCTCTCAATGAAACTGCTTACAATTTTCAAGAGTGGGTAGGTTGAAGAAGTGTTAGGATGTCACGCTTTTCTGCTAGACTGGTTTGAGGAACTGGGTTCAATCTCCAATATTCTCTTGAGAGTAGATTGCTATGCAAAGAATCATTATGAAGAAAAAAGCTTTCTACACCTCCAATAATAGCCATCTTTTAAGCATGAATCATCTTAGGAAATGAAGGAAGGTTTTTATTTAGAATTAAATATTTTACTTACTATAGGTATAGATAGAAAGAAAAAACGCCAAATAAGACAAGTGGCTAGTATTCTGTAGATAGGGAAAAAGTAAAGAAAGGAACAACCAGTGAAAGGGAGAGCAGAGTGTGGAGGTAGTGACATGTGGTTTGACAAAAGGTAAAATAAAAACAGAGAGATAAAGACTGTAGTCCTAGGTGAGTACCAGCTCTTGGGAAACTGAGTCATGGAAAGTCTGCAAACTAGCCAGCTTATATACTTTGGGAAAACCTGTCAAATAGAAAAGGAAAATTATAAGGACAGGAAAAACAAAAAGAGTCCTGGGCCATGGTATGAAAACATTGCTGCTCTGCTAAATTAATATTATTAGATGAAGTAGTTTTAAGTGTGAAGCAAAAACTGGATGTTGGTGTATAGTCTGAATGCTGTCTTCCTGATTGCTGGTTTCAACCTCAACTGTCAGTGTTCCTTGAATGGCTGGAAGATGCCTATCATATTCCTAAGCAGTCTTTTACATAGTTGACTTAGAGATGACTATCCTTTCAGTAGGCATAGAATCAGAGATCCACTCATTCACACACACAAGAGTCACATAAATACACATAATGCAGACCCAAGTATGCTTTGTTCTTTTTTATATTTTAAAAGGCCCAACATAAATGCATAAATGCAACATAAATGCAAAACAGTATATAAAGGAAATAATTAAAAGAAAAGAACAAAAATCATACCTTTTGACTAATGAAAGAAGAAAATATTTCTGTAACTAGTGGTCTAAACCAGTATTACTTTAAAATAGATACCAAATAATTTTTATCAATTTTAGGTTAGTGATACACTGTATAATGCTGCCTGGAGAAATATTATCCCAGTATAGATCATTTCAATTATTTATTTCCATTTAAATGAATGGAAACATACTGGGAAGAACAGCACAGCTTCATCACTTAACACCTGTGGACTCCTGAGCAACTTGCTCAGCCTTGTTGGAAGATTCAATTATTTAAATAAGTCAAGGACTTAGAAGAAAGCATGGCTTGCAGTTAGTTCTGCATGAATGGAACCTATGATTGCTACTCACTATCATAACCCGTAATCATGTACCTTGCTCACAGTTACTCAATGATTTATTAAAGGTTAATAATAAGTATCAGAGTCTCTTTCAAAATAAGTTGTAATTTCACTGTCGGATATAAGAGAGTTTTAAAAAATATTGAATAAAACATCCAATCATCTAGTTCTGCTACAAAACAGTATTTATGAGCAGCAATTTGCATATGCATACATATGCTTAATATAGTCTTCATATGGAAGGTAGTTGTTCTTTCAGTAATTTTTAAAAGTCTAAGTAACAACTATTCCAAACAATATTTTTAAGATAAATATGCCCATGTTTACCATGTGTGTTCTTGATTACACATGGAAAAATATCTCTCTGCTGAGGGATTATTTTTTCCTATTGAACTTGCAGGAAAGGTCTGCATTAAATGGGATGAAACTAAATTTCCATCCAACTTGATTCAATAATTTCCAAAGGCTAAATGAAGTAAGCCTTGCATAAATAATGTTGAAAATATTGAAGTATCAAATGAGTAATTTCATTTATTTCATATTAAAAATGAAACATAAGAATCCAGGTAATAATAATAAGGAGAAGGAGAAGGAGAAGGAGAAGGAGAAGGAGAAGGAGAAGGAGAAGGAGAAGGAGAAGGAGAAGCAGAAGGAGAAGGAGAAGGAGAAGGAGAAGCAGAAGCAGAAGCAGAAGCAGAAGCAGAAGCAGAAGCAGAAGCAGAAGCAGAAGCAGAAGCAGAAGCAGAAGCAGAAGCAGAAGCAGAAGCAGAAGCAGAAGCCTGGTGGCAGTAGTGCACGCCTTTAATCCCAGCACTTGGGAGGCAAAGTCAAGTAAATCTCTGGGTTTGAGGGCAGTCTGATCTACAAAGTGAATTCCAGGATAGTCAGAGCTACACAATTAAACCCAGTCTCAAAAAAACTAGATAAATAAGTAGATAGATAGATAGATAGATAGATAGTAGATAGATTATGGATAATTTTAAAGGGATTTATGTTTTTAAGGGTTTTTATATTTTATTCTTGTAGCCAAGCTTTGGAAAATAATTTTTCAGACACATTTTCTCATATTTATCTTAGATAAATTTATCAAATGATACCGTGAATACAGGGTCCCTGTATCATTTACTTTTCTGCTGTTATTAAAGCCAAGACCAAAAGCCACTTGTAGAGTCTATTTTGCTTATGCTTCTGAGGGATAATAATATAATGGAAAGGCATGGCAGGCATGGAAGCTGGATCAGGAAGCTGCGATATCACATCTTCAAACACAAACACGAAGCAAAGACAAAACTGAAAGTAGATGAGGCTGTAAATACCCAAAGTCCATGTCCAGTGCTGTACTTCTTCCAGTAAGTCTGGTCCATATCCCCAGCAGTGACACTTAGTATAGATCAAGTTCAAGAACCCAAGCCTGTGGGGAGCATTTCTTGTCAAACCAGTCACTAAAGAAGGGTTTTAGACCAAGTAGAAAGAAAACAGTTAAACTCATGGCTATACTTGAATTCTGTGACAAGAATGACAGGCCAATTTGCAAAATGCTTGCATTTCTTTCTGGAATTAGCCTACTGGCCAAAAAGCTAGAGGGAAGATGGATTATATCATTGCTTGTCTGTGATCCTGGAATTTCCTTATCCCAAAGAGTGTATTGATTGTTGCCGAACAGCAGATAAATTAGATTAACTTCTGTCAGTAGGTTGCTTGATTTTATGTTTTCAAATAACCTAAATAACTTTTTTGAGCTGATGCATTTGAAGTCAGGTATGATGGTACACACCATTAATACTACCATTTGTGAGACAGAGGCAGGTGAATCTCTGAGGTTGAAGCCAGTCAAGATGATAGTGTAATACTATGTCTAAAAGAATGAAATAAACTTGATGCATCTGAAGAAGCACAGCCATCAAAATTGGAGATTTTCTTTACTTGCTTTATTATTTTTAAAGAGAAGGATATATTTTGCTCTCCATGTTTCTCCTGATGAGCTTGGTCTCATTACATTCTACTAATTATAGCTTAAAGCTTAGAAAATGCTTGCTATTCTGTTAGTAAATCAATAATTTTGCTTTTAAAAAACAATTACAGTTTTAGTGTACTATTTGTTTTTAGGCTGTCAATTAGCATTAACAAAACATTTGTAAACAAAGATTTATAATTTTAATTGTTGTTAAATAGAATACACATCTACTGGTTATTTCTTACAGAAATTATTGTTTTAAAATGTTTATCTAATTTTATGTTTTAGTGTGTGTGTGCCAAAATATATGTCTGTGCACCACATGTGTGCAGGAGTCCATGGAGATCAGAAGAGGCATTGGATCTCCTGAAACTGGAATTTCAGGCAGTTGTGAGCCACCATGAGGGTGCTGAAAACTGCACCTAAGTCCCCAATAAGAGCAATGATTTAACCACTGAGTCCTCTTTCTAGGACAGAGTCCTGTTATTATAAAGCATATTCATAGTGAATGATGTCCATTTGAAAATTTTATAATACTGTTCTTTGAATCTGAGTTTGAGACATAGAAACAGCACTTACTGATATGAAGATAATTTCCATGAACCATTTGCTTTCGTAAATAAATGACCTTTACACGGAAATAAGATGAAATGCATAAAGTCTGTAAAATAGTCAACATGTATTCTAAACAAAATACAATCACAAAAAGCGACAGTAAACAACAGAACTCTGAGACTTAATATTATTTCAAGAAAATGCCTTGCCTCCTGATATCAGGTTTCCCTTCCTATTCATATAAAATCATAATCAGTTGTTATTCCTAAGAAAGCATTTTATATTTACCAATTTCTTTTAAGGCTATAGAAATTTAGAGAAAAGTTTGTGTTGTAATGAAAGCTATAGAGAAGGTCTGGGGAGATGGCTCAGTCTCCAAAGTCCTTGCTGCACAAACATGAAGACCTGATTTCTTATTTCTAGAATAAGAGGCTGGACAGAGTGTCATGCATCTATGATCCTAGCACTAGGAAAGCAGAGACAGATGTCCCAGATATGTACTGCCAAATACATGGTTTCTAGATCTTCTGAGATTCTTCCTCAAAAAGTAAGATGAGAACAATCTAAGCATCTTACCCAACAACAATCACTGATCTTTACATACAGGTCAGCATTGGCACACACGTGTAACCACATGACACATAAACACACAAAAGAAAAGGAAGGTTAATTTTTCCCTGACACCAGTTAGGGTAATTTTGACCATTTTAATTACTCCTAATCAGAACATTATTAGATTAAGGCAATGTCACCAACTACTGAGGAACTCGGTGAATAGACACTAGAGAAAAGAAAATAATTTGTACAACTATAAAGAAACTTTTATCACATCAAAGGTATTTTCTCCATGACACATTTTAGTATCGTTCAACATATTGTGCTTTGACCCATGTAAATGAGATTAATTGATAATCCACATCAGCAATATAATACACTAGCCTTCACATGCTTTCCTGTCTAGGGATGTCATTTTGCCTCTGGACACTACAGCAGGTGTCAAAGCATGTTCGAAACCTGTGATTTGTTTTGAATACTCACACAGATGTGTTTCTGAGTTTTCTGTATATAAGGAGTTCTGAGTGCTTTGAATAATTATAAGGAAATTCAATAGTACTTGTTTTATTTGTTGTCTCAGAACCTGCTAATTCCTAAATATGAGTTATTACTCTAAAAAAGGTAAAAAAAAATAAACCTGGCAATATGACACAACAAGATTAAAAAGATGAACTCATCTCATAAATACTTTGTCCCATTTTATATAAAAATGAATTGATGTCAATGATATTTCTAGATATTTCTAGAATTTCATTTATAATCTTGTGATTTTATTCATTTGCTTTTTAATTTTTGGTATTTGTTTTACATGTGTGTATGTGTGTGTGTGTGTGTGTGTGTGTGGTGTGCCACAGCACACATGTGGAGGTCAGAGAACAAATTGCAGGATTCAGTTTTATCTTTCCACCATGTGGGTTTCAGGGATCGAACTCAGGTCACCAGACTTGTATGCTAAGCACCTTTACCTGCTGAGCATCTCATGGGCTCCTGGTGTTTGCTTTTCTGTTGGCTTCTGTTAGTTGGCATTTCATTCTTTTAAAAATAAAAGGTAAGAATTATACTTAAATGTCATTTTTAAAGTCCATGGCAGAAATGTGGAAGGACCATTTACTATTATTAAAATGCTGATTTCAAATTGAATTGCTGGAAAGCATTTATTTAAAATAAAAGGTCAGTTTTGTGAGAAGAACTGAGAGGAGGGCTTTACTTATGCTCTGGATAGTGAGAAATAAATGAAATTTTTAAATCTCTACAGGTTGGGCCTTAAAAGGCTTCCTTGTGGTGTCTTTTTTTTTTTTATGAGAACTAGAAGAAAAATCCATGTAAATTAAAAAATGCTTTATTGAGACACACATTTCTATTAAATACAATTCAAACAATGTCCATCAAGAGCACATGTTGTGTTTGACAAGTGCTTGGTAATCTTTTCTCACTTTTCTCTCTTTCCTTTTGCATTGTGAAATCCTTTCAGTTGTCTTAGCATCATTGTGAAACATCTTTTATCAATGCACTCAGCTTATGGATCTATTTATTTTCTCTCCCTGTTGAATTATAACTCTTTTACATAGACATTAATTTTCATTTATATTGAGATTTTAAATTATAGTTTTCTTTACCTATGAGAATTGGGTGCACACATTCAAAAATGTGTGTCCATATCTACTCCACCATTTAGCTCCTTCAATTCTTCCTGTGTACACTTGAGAAATGTTCCCTCTCAGTTCCTTGTCTTCTTGTGTATTTTTGGACAACCCACTAAGTCCAAAAGTGCTCTACAGAGGTGCATGGAAAACCTACCAGTGAGAGTATTCTAAAAAATGAACTATTATCTCTCCCCCAGCAGGTATCGGTTGCCACAGTAAGGGGAGAGACCTAGAGAGCCCCTGCCTTATTTATGCTGGAAGTTTAGCTAGTTTGATCTTCTGCAGGTCTTATGCAGGCAAGCACAATGGCTGCTATCTATTCATTAAGTCAACAGCCATGTCATGTCCATAGGACAGCATTTTACAGCAATCTTCACTCTCTCTCCAAATCCAATTTTCATTCTGCCTCCTCTTCTAGAATGTTGAGATGGGATGTTGACAAAGATATCTCTGATTTTCAGAACTTTGACCAGTTTTTTTGACCGCATTGACTACTAACCACTGTAAAAAGGAGCTTCTCTAGCCAAAACTGAAAACAGCCAGTTCTGTGATAATAAACACAAATATTTAGAAAGCTATTTGAAAGTCTGATCACTTAGCAAAATGCAATAGCAGCTTTTACCTTAGGGCCTCTATCCTCACTAGCTACTGATGTTTGAACAGGAGTATAACACCAGCTATTATATTCCTTTATGTAGATGCAAGCTTCAAGTCTAATTGGAAACCGGTTGGTTATTTCATAATCTATGCAACTATTGTATCAATGTGTACTTATTACCTAGCAGGTCAGTATTGCAGCATACAATGTCTAGCACTACGTAAGACCATTGATATTTGTTTCCCAGCAAATGACTTGCACAGCACCTTTTAAGCACTAAGAAATCAAACAAGTTGAAAGGGAATTTCTCAGTTGCTTTAAGATTGACTGGTCTATCTTCTGCAGGCAAAATGTGTGGTATTTTAAGGAATAGGCCCTTACCATGTAGTTATGGTCTGTAACAGAGGTCAAAAACAATAACCTGTGTTGTTTTGGAAAACTCTGGAGCCTCCCTGGCCAATTACTGGTAGCAAGGTGTCTCCTGATTTATATTGCAATTTTCATTTAATAACCCATGAAAGCATCTACCCTCTGCTTTTATGATAGAAAATAATTTCAAGCAGTCAACTCAAGGAATACAGGGAATCTCAATTATAAGTAACAAAAACACAAGTGATTCTGAAATTTTTTTATCAATCTAGTTTTTTATTTACAGGAAATGCATTGTGTTTTCGATCTTGTGTACAATTAGAAATCCAAGCATCAGAGTAGGTGTATTCACACACATTACCTCATTCCAGTTTCAGAGAACTTCTACAAGGGAGTGAAGAGAATACTTTCAAAAGTACATAATATGGTGTCTCTACTACTTTAGCCCTAATTTTTAACAATTTTGTTTATAGAGAATTTTGGGATGGTTTGTTCTATAAAAATGCAAACTCTAGGTTCTCATAAATTATTTCATTCAAAAAGAATTTAAACTAAAAGAGTAAGTCATATGGTAACACAGGATTGTGTTTTGGATTTCTTTTTTTTTTTTTTTTTTTTTTTTTTTTTTTTTTTTTTTTTTAGGTTTTGCTTTGCTATGCTGTGGTTGTCTTTCAAGGCAGGATTTCTCTGTGTAGTCCTGGCTGTTCTGGAACACTTTGCACACTAGGCTAGCCTCAGACTCAGAGATCCACTTGATTCTGCCTCTGATTGCTGGGTTTAACGGCATGCAGCATCATGGTGCAGGAATTATTTTTTTTAACATTCTTCTTCAACTTGACTTTAAAGATAGAAATTGTTGTTCTCACTTTTGTCTTTGTTATTTATGTTTAAGAATTTTATACATGTGTAAAATATTTTTTAGTAAAAATACATCCATCATTCTTGCTCTTCTCCAAAACTACCCCATGCCCCGATCACATTATCCTCATGAATTTATGCACTACATCTTAAATACAATGAATCCACAAAGTCTTTTCTGTCTCTACATGAGTGTAGGGTCACCGACTGGAGCATGAGTAACCTTCCATTGGCTAGGTCTCTCAGCAGACATCAGTTGTCAGTAGCCCCAGTCAGTGCGGTTAGTTCATATGTGCCTCAGAGTTCCATGAGGGATTATTTTTGAATGGCTTGATATTGTGCAAGTCTTGTATAAACATTGGCAGCCACTGTGAGTTCATGCAATGGTCTTGTTATACTCGGCAAATATTTTTTGTTGCAGAAGTCCCCGACATCTGACTGTTAATAATCTTTCGAATCCCCATGATGATTCCTGAGCCTTGGGAGGAGGAGTTTTATATGAATGCTTTTAAGACTGTGCATATCTCTAGTACCATTTTATTTAAAAAAAAAAAAGACTCTCGTGAAGGTTAAAAGATACACTAATCTATAAATATAAAGATAAGAACTTAGAGTATATTTTATAATTTGGCCATTTAAAAGAATTTAAGTGTATTAAAAGTAATATGTTGTTAGTCCATGGTGCCTATGACATAGTCAGCTACCAGCTATGGGACCAAATAAGATGCCAAACATTAGTTCAGTCATATAACAGGTCTTAAGTTAAAGCAGTAAGTGCTTTTTTACTCCTATACCATCCATGTCACTATTGAACTCATGAGAATATATTGTCAGGCTATTCATTATTGTAGCTCACAGCTGGATAAAACTATAGATGACTTTTCACATTCAGTTGCAGGCTTAGAAATTTCCAATGTTATAAAAGGGGGACAGAGTACAAACGACAAGGGAAGCAATGAAACAGAAAGTATTAACTGAGATGAGATAGGATGTAGGTGCAGAGGAGGCAGTATGTAGAGGGGTAACTAATACTGAGGACCTCTGAACCCTGGACCTCTAGAAGAGCAGTCGGTGCTATTAACTGCTGAGTCACCTCTCCAGGCACTAAGGACCTTTGAAAATGTTATATTGAGACCTACTATTGCAGAAACTTCCTAACATATATACATACATGCACTTTACATATATATGTGTGTGTGTGTGTGTGTATGCATATATATATATATATATATATATGTGTGTGTGTGTGTGTGTGTGTGTGTGTATACATATATATGTATACACATATATATACATATATACATTGAGTTTTATGTTAATGGTAATACTCTATTTCCAACGTTCCAAAAAACATGATAGAACATAGACAAATAAAGCTGGTACTGTTCTTCAAGCCTTATCCCTTATGTCTAGACTTAGAATAATTTTGGACACTGTAGCATGTTTTCCATTTTGGCTGTGTGTGTGTGTGTGTGTGTATTTTCCCCAAATTAAAAACTGTTCTCCAGTTATACTCTCATTATTTTCAGGAATAAGGTTGATGATGTTGACTTCATTTCTGTTTTTAAAGCAGTGTGATATCCAGCAAAGGATATGATGTTCATTAAGGAACCAAACTGAGTCAGGTGGTCAGTAATGTGATAGAACAGTGTCCAGAAATCACTGAGCACTAGAAAACAAAAGAGAAGGAAATTCCATTAGCAAGTTGCTGGAGGCAAATGATTTAGCGTGTTGCTCGAAGATGTGGGGGTCTCTAAGCTCTGACTCCAGGGAGGCCCACACTCATCATTCTGAGGCTGATGTCATTGTCAGTTTTATATCCATTGTCTTCTTACAAAACTATGAGGTGGAATTTTGGCTAGAAAAAGTTCATGTTGTCAGTTCACAGTTTCTTTTCTTTCCTGTTGGAGCTATACTTTGTCCTGCATGATTCATAAGTTCATACCCTGGGTCCCCTGAGATTGGCTTTGACAAACAGCTATAGTAAGCATGAAAATTGTTCTCAGGAGGTTTAACCTATAACTCGAGGTAAAGACTTGGAGGTACAAATATTTCAGATCTTGTGGTTCATTCTTTCCTTTGTGGAATGTCAGAATCATTTTCTCTAATGGAAAAAATCCTTTAGTTTAAGAATACTTAACACTCGTTTTGTCCCTGAAGAATTTTCTGGTATAACTTTAATATCCTTGAGAATGTTTATAAAATTTCTAGAAATCTATTTTTCAGTAGATTTGTATAACATTCTAATATCTAACAGATTTATTCTCCAGTCCTTTGGGAATACTTGAGAGAACCTCAGAATTTTTCAGAATAGTTTCATTAGCTAAACAAGCATTCGAAATCACCTAAAACTAACTGTGAAAATTAATCTTTTGAATTTGAAGGACTTCAGACTCATCTTACATGTGCTTGAACATGATCAACTGAACTTCTGTTAAACTTTAAGAAGCAATAAACAGTGAATGAATGGCATGTCTGGGTTTGTTTCTAAAGTTCAGGTTTCCAACTTCACAAGAATCTGTAATCTAAAGTTCCCACAATTATAAATCCAAGAAGAAAGATGGAAAGCTCAGTGTGTTCCAATGAATGTCATTCAGAGTCTTCTCTAAAGCAACATATGTGCACTGCCTTGGCATTCAGTGATTATTTCAAAAATGAGTAGCAAAACCAGGAGGACACAGACCATTTCTGAAGTTAATTCCTTGAGGGTTTTGAGCCTCTATCTGTAGATAGAGTAGACTCTATCTGTGTTTATTATTCAGAAATGTATTTTTGTGTAAATTTATAGGATAGTGATAGCAATAACTCAAAAGCATTAAAAATGTACACAGTACCCACAGTCAATCCATATAATCCAGGGACGGGAGACGGCTGCTTCTGCAATGGACAGCAACAGGTGTTGTCCTGGAATAGCCCCTCTGATCTCAAGAAAACAACAGACCCAAAAATTCACAGGAATTAGTGCTAGGGTCAAACCCTAATTTTAAATATGTATAAAAATATAATTTCCCTAGCTTGAGTCAAAGGACACACACACACACACATATACACACACACACATTTCCTAGCAGTATTTCTCAGCTAAGCAAATGATTTTTTTTCTCTCTGGAAATAGTAAATCTAGAATAGTATGAGTGCTAATAAAAGCAGAAACAAATTTCATCTGCACCTTATGACAGCTCTCTAAAACACTGATGTCTTGAATAAGAAGTTAACCCCAATGTGGACATAGTTACAAATTCAGTACTGTTACCATATGTGTAATAATGTGTTTTTTTCCCCTCCAGACAGTGGGTACTGGATTTTCTGTCATTAAATGTGCATGGGAAACACAAAAAAAGAAAAGTCAAAGTCTCACGTTGTTTTACCACATTGCTAGGATGTTTCCAACTTGTTTGGGTCTCAGGTTATTTCTTTTTTGCTAGATGGGAAAGGAGTGTTGAAACATGGTCTCATACACACATTCAAGGCTGGTCTTGAACTCCCAAACCTTCCATCTCCATCCACATGCTAAGAACAAAGACATGTACTGCCATACCCAACATGGTCTCAGATTCTTATTCATAAAATGGAAATCCTTCGCATCCTTGAAGGAAATGCAAATTATCATTCTCTAATGACTGGCCATTAGTTCTGGGCATTCATTTTCATCTTGCTTCCTTCTTCTTCTATTCTTCCTTCTCTCTCCTGTCCTCCTTTCCTTCATTCTTTCCTTCCTTTCTTCTTGCCTGACTTCCTGCCGTCATTTTCTTGAACATTAATTCTTCTTAATTATAAATATATTCTAAGATAAGCAATATACATAAATTCATTTAAATATCACTTTTTTCATTACTTACGGTGGAAATTATTTAAATGAGAAGAGCCATCCATTTCTCTACTATACTTTTATTTACCATTTATTCACATATTACTGGTGCCTAACATGGCTCCAGATGAACTTTGTATGAAATAGTATCAATAGTCCCTAGCTAAAGTTACAATCGCCATTCCTCATATATTTATTGAGCATCAGGCACGGTATCTGCTCATAGAGACAGGTATGTGAAGAATAGGAAGCTGTGCCAATTGATTCTTTGTCAACTTGACACAAAGGTCATCTGGGAAAAAGTATCATTAAAAGGAAAATGTTTTCATTAGATTAGTGTGTGTATAAGTGTGTGGTGCATTTTCTTGAATAATGATTGATATAAGATCTCCTAGTCCCACTAGGTGAGAATAAGACTACTATGACAAATTTGTAGCCAAATTTGAAGCAAGCATTATTAAATACTGACCAGGATAATGGCCAGGCCGATACCCAGATTCCCAAATAGCAGCCACAAATCACATTAATCAGGTACTTATAAAGGCAAACACTACAAGACTTCCCACTTTTATCTTGTCAGAGACAGGCATATATCCTTACCTACTTCCTGCCTACATACATTCAGCCTATGTGTGATCAAGCACATCCTGTACAGTTGGGGCCTGAAAACATGTGGCTTGTCATCTTACATGAACAATAACCACCAGCATTTCAGGAAGTTATCTGTCCTTGGGAAAGTGGGACTTACAGGTGAGAGGCATTTTTGTTTTACAGATATCTCAAACACAGTAATTTAAACTTAAAACATAACTTTTGCCCTCACATGAGCCCACAAGAAGCATTCCTCCATGGCCTTGGATTTAATTCCTGCCTCCAAGTTCCTATCTTGAGTTCTTATGCTGACTTCTTCTTATGATGGAGAGTCACTAGAAGGTATAAGCCAAATAAACCCTGTTCTCCCCCAGTTTCTTCTGGTTGTGTTGTTTATCACAGCAATAAAAAGTAAACTAAGACAGACATGCTCACAGAGGCTGTGATATCACGTGGTCGTGAGATGAGATAGTGCCCTAGGAGATGTCTCTGGGTTGAAATGTTTAATGGTAAGATATTGAAATACCCTTTTTCCCTCAAACCTGGCCTACTATGGAACTGTATATTACTTTATGCAACTTCAATTTGATTATATCAAACATCATGTAGGAGAAATTATTAACTTCAATGAGCTAGTACTGAATTGACAGAGGCCAGTGTTCAAATCCCAGCCCTAAAACTTGTGAGCCCTGTGAGTTTTGATGGGTGCTTATTTCTCTGATTTTAGTTTTATTATCTGAAAAGGAGGAAATAATATTAGGATTTATTGATTAAATTATACAAGGGTAAAATGAGTAAACACAAAATTATTACATGTACTAAGTAATAAACATGGAGCAGTTATTAATATTATTGTTGTTTGATTTCAATTTGCCTATTATCTCATTAAAAGGATTATCCTGAATTATTGGCCTTAGTACATTGTATAGAGAGGAAACCTTCCTACAGCTTTTGCTCAACTCTAAACGAATAATTATAAACCATGTATATCGCTGAGCCCCAACTCTGTACTAGACATTGTCCTAATCACACATATTCAATTCCTAATCATAATGACACTTTTTCAGAGTTTCTGAAAGAACTACTGTCCTTGAAGCCATCACAGAATCCAGGTTGGAATCTGAGATATCAGCTCTGAAGTCAGAGCTCACTGAGTACACCATGCTGACAGTTAGAGGGTAGAAAAAGCCTGGGTCCACTTTTCATTTTTCTCACTTGTGGATGATTTGTCCTCATATTTAATCAACTAAACTTTGTCGTTGACTAATGATTTTTCTCTAAAGACACACTGTTAAGCTTATTTACAGCTAATGAAATTTTATCTTATATGTTTTGTAGATAACTACTAGGTTAGTTATAAACTGCTTGGGATAAATGTTTGGAGAAATTGTGCAGATTTGAGAACAATGGTACAGATCAGAAACATTGCCTTCTTAACTTTAAAAATCACAAAGGAAAGGAAACTGGCATCTTTACATTTTTTTCCTTTGACAATTTCTGCTACGAGACTAAGTGCTTTAAAACCATTTTAACCAAAACACCTCAAAGAACACACCCCAGTGATGTGTTATGGTTCATCCTGTGCTCTTCTGGGCTTTCTTCTTTTTCTCCGAGGGCTGCTTTCACTGTTGCATTGACAATTCCCCTCAATTTTTTTTAGTTTTTCTTTTTTTCACCTAATCAAGAACAGTAGGAAATTTTAGGCTGAAACTGTGCTTTTTGTTTGTAAAGTTCACTTTGAAAGATTCTGTAGTGTTTTGGGTTTTTTTTTCTTTAACTTACTTAAATTTCTATGATGCCAATTTTATTATTTCTCAAGCAGGCTATTATTTAGTTATTGCAATTTTAGTTTCTTTTAGCCCGGATTTTAAAATGACAGCTCTTCTGTTTGTCTTGATTGTTGTTTCTGAAGGTATATTTCTTCTTGGTTATCGACTCTGTTTCGTAGAAATTCTGCATTTATCTTATGGATATAAAATCGAAATTCTCACTTCAAAAGTGATAATAGATAGTTTATTCTGGAGTTAAGTAAGGGGGAACGAGGGCTAAGGAACACACATTTAGGTTTCCCCAAATTCCATGTTCCTACTCAGAAGTAGTTTCATGACATTTTTATACTGACAGAACAAAGCAGGTTAGAAATTAAGGCCCTTTTCAAATACAGTAGTGGGTACATCAGGAAGGTTTTAATAACAGGAAGAGAACTCTTCTATATGCATTCTTAGCCCTTCAATTAATAGAAATTTAATACATTCCTAAAAGTTCTTTATCTACAAGGCAGAAGATATTTGATTTGATTGTATCTGTTAGTCATGGAATGTTAGAACCAACACATGGATGGATGAGGAATGGCTATAAGAAACTAAAGAGAGCCCAAGATAAAGAGTAATTAGTCTCTGGACTGGCAACATTCCACACTCTCTATATCACCAAAGGTTTAATCAGTCAATCAATCAACACTTGCAGGCACAACTACTTTCCAGAATTTCTTTTTTGCAGCCTATTTGATAATCTTTTTATCAATGACGATCTTCTGCTTCCTTGAATAAATAATATTTATATAGATGGTTGATCTTTTACAATCTCTCATCAAATGAACTCTTTCCTTGAAAGGAAATTTCAGGGTTTTGTTTCACTATTTTGTTTTGTTTGCAAGTTTCTTTTCATTATTTGGTGGGGGCGGGGGCTTTGGGGTTGTGTTGGAGTGTGCAAGGTGTGCATGCAGATTTGTGCAGATATGCAGATGTGTACATGCCTTCCATGGGTGTGTATGTCAGAGGTCAATGTCAAGTGTCTACCTCTATCACTGTCAACCTTACAACCGCTCAATGAATCTTAAGCTCACTGACTAGATTCAGCAAGACAAACTTGCCAGTAAGCCGGAGGTAGCCTGACATCTTCACCCTTACTGCATCTCCTCCTGCTCATGTTGACTTCCTCTTGGATATAAAAGATCCAGAGGATCTCCTAAGGATTCAAAGCCAAATCTTTATGGTTACACAGCAACTGTGTTATCTCCTCATATCTCCCGAGTCACTTTTTTTTTCTGGTTATTCATCTTCAAATGTGCAGGGATTATCCAGAACCAAATGTTTCTGAAATGTGCTATTCTCAGCTCCACTGTTCAGGACAGCCATGGTGCTCTCTTAGATGTACAGATGATAAGGCTTATGCTGCTTTTTAAAATACGTAATTCATGCCAATATGTCTGTGACACCATAGTCTAGAGAATTAACAAGAATGTTCATCATCAAGTTCCTTGCTAATGCTTGAAATAATAAATGAGCTTAGAATTTCTAATCAAAAACAACACATGGCCACAATATATCCCCTTCAGTTTGAGACTGGAGGACAGACTGTCTAATCCGAGTCAATTTTCTATATCTCTTGATTTTCTAGTGTCTTCTACTTTATTAACATGTGCTAATTTTCTCTGAGGCCTCATTATGGTAATAACACCCCACATGTCATACATATATTTTGACAGATCCCAAAGTAGACATCTAAAGCATTTCTGCTATTACTAGTTGGATACAGCATCTTGGTCCATGTTGCTCTTGATTTTCTCACTGATGTTAACTCTTTTCCATGACCTCAAGGGCAAAGGTCTGATATCTTTGGGATCCTCAGTCTTGATCCACCATCATGATCCGTTGATTTCATTCAACCACCTAGTTACTTTCTCCCCCCGCCCCACTTTCTATAGCCAAGTCAATCTCTCCCTATGCTTGCCGTCATTGTATTATATGCTGCCTGTGTATCTTCTTGCAAAACGTGAGAAATCTTTCTGGATTATCTTACCTTTCCTTAGAAATGTGTTGAAATATCAACGAGACCACTGTCTGTTACCTCTCTCTCTGATTTACAGTATTCTACAGAATTAAACTCCACATTCACTTCCCTATCCTCTACTTCTTCACGAACAAAAATAACCCACCAGTGAACATCTATTGAGCCCTTTTGTGTCTGAGTAAGAATACCTCTGAGATCTGTCCCAGGATTGACATTGATTGTCATAAACAGTAAACAATCTGAATTCACAAATATTGTATCAGATTATACCCTAGAATAACTGTAGCCATTAGAAGACCTGACGAGTTTAATCAGGGCTTCTGCATCACTAACCAACAGCCTAATGGTTCTGCCTTTTACATTTTGTTAATGCAGTGAGTGAAAATGATCATAGTGTTTGACTTCTCATCTCTCTTTCTCCATGCATTTGGATATCATGTCATTGGCTCCTGTGTTTTTAACAGGGAACATGTAATGAGAAGGACAGATCTCTTCCAATTACTCAGTTCCCTTTGTCTGTGTCTTGATTTTTAACTAACATGCTCTGATTTTGTTTTTGTTGCTGTTGTTATCCATTAGAAAGGATTTCATAACAATCTAATATAAATCTCTTGCCATTTTTACTGATAATTACATTTTCTTTTCTAATACTTCCAATCTGTATTCTGACTGATGTTTTTCCTCATTAAATCTATAGTATATAAAAATATATTTTTATTTATACATTATATATTTTATTTTTGCATACTATTAACATATAAATACATGAATATAATATTTATATAATACTTATATATGTTCATATTTGTATAATATATTACATATTTATATATTATATGCTATATATGTCACATATAATAATAGATAAAAATTATAAAAATTTTTCTTTTGTAAAATATTCTATCTTTGCTTTAATGATTTTCTTTATGAGTATTATTTCAAAAGTCCTTTCCCATAGTTGTCATTAAGATGTTCCATTTCATTTCTAGTTTTGTCTTTCAAGTAGAGTAACCAAGACACTGAATAGTCAGGACATACTATTTCAATAAGCAGTAGTCTTCAAATATTATAAGCACTGTGCATACTTTCTGGTGGAGTGAGAGGCCAAGTTCAGCAACTTAACATTCATCTTAGAAGGAATATCTCTGTATACCCCATATCACTGGACTCCTAGGATGTTCATTAAGACAATTTTCATTCAATTTATTTCGCACCCTTTAATTTGATACTCATAGTCTTTAATAAGTCCAGAGTGGTTGTTTCCTCTTGTTCTACTTGATAATACCATTAATGTAGTAGGCCACTGTGATATTTTATGGAAGAGGCAGAATATCAAGATTTCTTTTAACTAAGTTTTAACACAGTACTACAGAATTAGTATTCCGTGAAGAAAAACTGTAAATGTATACTACTAGTCTTGCCAATGGAATGCAGATAGCTTCTAGTGCTCCTTATAACAACTGTCAAGACAAAAAATTACAAGATCAATAACTGTATTTCAGGTACTAGGATATGGGGTAATCTACTCAAGTAAGAGAACCAATAACATCCCCAAACAGTACCAACAACTGAAGACAAAGTATTCAAAAATCCTGGGAGATACTTCTCATTCAAACTCCCATATTGTGTGTTCTAGAATTATCCAAATGAAATGTTGATTTTGACTTCATAGAATTTATTGTTTCAGGAAACTGAAATGTTATCTGCTCAATTTACGGCACAATTATTCCATTCTTTTCTTTCAGATCATCTGTGTTCTTTGTAGAAGATAACAAAAATTAACAAATGTTTTATACTTTGTGTTACTATTGAAATTACCTTTTCACATAGACTAATGCTTATGTAAAACAGAAGTGTTACTTGTTTTGTAAATAGATCATTTATCCAACAACAAAAAAGAAACAATATTCTGATTTTGTCGATTGACTTTTCTGAAGAAATGTTTTCTATCATCACCTAAAAAGAAGATATATATCAGCTCTTTCATTCTCTTAATGTTTCAGTACATCTGGGTTTTAGATTTCTGTCTGAGTTTGTTTTGTTTTTTGTTTTTTTTGTTTTATTTTATGATTTGTTTTATTTTGTTTTTTTTTTAGCATAATTAGACAAGCTTTCAATTTCCCATTAAACATAGTGATGGTAAAATCTGTCATTATCCTGTTGTATTGTTAAAAGGAAATTAATGTATCTCCATTGAAGGTAATGGTTAATTAATCCTTATATTTAAAAAAATAATTTTTATTACTTGTAAGTTTTTCTCAAATTATTTGTAGCTATAGAAATTCAGAGAATGCTTTTCTGTGTCTTTTCATATATATCAGTTTTTTTTTCTCTGTAATTGTTTTTCAATTTTGCATTGTATGTGTGCATGGGAGTATGGTGTATAGTCACATGTATTAAAGTGTGCGTTACTGTGCATACACAGGCTGAGATCTGAGAAGGACATTGTATGGACTCCATTATCACTCATTTAACCTGGAGCTAGGGTACAGCCAGAAAGTCTCCTTCCCCCAACTCCATGGCATTGGTGTTACAAGTACAGAGGCAGCCACTGCTGTGTTGCTTATATGGGTGCTAATATTCAAACTCAGAGCCTAATGTTTGGGCATTAAGCACTTTTACCTACTAAGCCATCTCCTCATCCCGCCATGATCATTTTTGTGTTAAATTACTGTGATAGGGTTCCTATATTGAATATACCTTGCAACCCTGAGCTGAATCCATTTGATTACTACAGTGCATTTGTTTCTTTCTGGTTTTGATTGTGAAATATAGCACACACGCATAACATAATCCAGTTGATTAATCCAGTCTAATGCCCACAGCTACCTGCTACTCCAAAAACAAGACTCACTAGTCACACAAAGGCCCCATGATACTGACTTTTCTCAAAACTATTTCTATCTTGTTACAGGACCACACTTGCCTTTCTTTAGTATTTTGCCATGTAATTTAAAGTGATATATTTCAGTTCTTTTTTATGCTATAAAGTGAATGGACTTAACTTTTTTTTGTGTGTCCTTGCCTAGGTCACATCACTTTACATTGTGACAGTAAGATTGACATCCTGTTAGATATTTATAGATTATTCATTTTTTGTCATGTATAGTATTTTATTATGTGCTTATTTATTCATTTTAATGTGGAGTAGCTTTTTCTTTCTCAGACTTGTTACTAGAAATTTTCTTGTGGATGTACTCATGTGTGTGTGTGTGTGTGTGTGTGTGTGTGTGTATGCCTAATATTGATCATCTGATTCAGAGAACATATACTTTGTTTATTTTAAAAGAGGATACTATAAACATTTGTGAATAGACACTATACTAGTTTGGCAAAGGTTGATCCTTAGTACAATAAGCCTTAATTTCTGTTTTCTCAGAAAGTATACAACTGAGTATTTGTAATGAAAATTTGGGTTTTTATTCTCACTTTTCAAGTCTGCTATGTTTGTGCTTTAGGATATAGTTGCAGCACCGTATATTCAGATGTCAATTAAATGAAATTTTAGAAAGATGAGAAAGTATTAAAGGGTCTATAGATATAATGGGTATTCTCACTCTTTCTCTCCTTTCCCTCTCCTCCTCTCTAGCTTTCTTTAGGCCTCCCTTCTTTACCCAGCCCTTCTTCCCTCCCCATTTTTTTTGATATGGGTAAGATGACTACCAACATGATATTCAGGGTGCTATGGTCTTGCCTTAGCCAACCAGGTGGAAAGAACATCACCTCTGAATGAGTTAGTTGAAAACTCCCAAGAGGAAACATACTGGTCTCTCCAGGTCATGTGCCTTCTCCAGTTATGATTACTAAGGGGCAGAGCACCAGACTGTCTACCTCGTGGCTGCCATATGGAGTGGTCTCAAAGGAGAGATGCTGCTGCACTAATCCACGTTTTACTGTGTGTCTGCATGGTTACTTGCATGTTACCTGCTTGAAGGACTTTTTCATCACTTTATTCTCAATATCCACCAGGATACTTAGCATGTAGATGCTCCTTGTTAAGTGTTTTTTAAATGCACATTCCTTTTGACAAACATTAAGCTAATTTTCAACAGTTCATATATAATCTACACCTAACACACAAATGATTTGGAATTATGTAAAATGCCAGTACACTCCTTCACTTTTCCACATACAACACATGAGATATATATTCCCATACATTTACTTGTATTTAATACCTTTCTTTATTTCACCTGGTTTGGGAATTTTGTTACTGTCACAATGACCAAATGTTTCCTGAGCTGTCACATGGTGTATTTAGAGAACTCAGAGCTCTGGATTCCTCATAATCCAAACAGTGCCAGATGTCATGAAGTCATATACAGATGTCTTACATCAACAAGATTACCCTAACAGTTGGACTTCTTCATCTGAATACTTCTGCTACGGAGAGTTAAGTAGCCTAGAAGACAGTGAAAACTGAAACCTTCTGTTCAGCTGTGAGGCAGAAATGATGCAATCAGCCACAGTGGTTGCTCAGTTAGTACCCTTAGCTTAATGTGGCAATGCAACATGGTTGGATGTAGAAATAGTATTTGGTGAAACCAGAGAGGAAGGCATACTCAGAGATCACTACTGCAGGCCATGGCATCTGTAGGTATAAGGACACTTGTGATATAGATGATATAATCACAGCACCACAAGGTATCAAGTGTCAAAAGCCCAACAAGTTACACAGCTGAAAGTCTGTGATGACACCACAATACACCTGGCTGCAATGATACCAAGTAAGATCCATTCAGAATGCATTGTGTTTTATGCACATTTTATCCTTTGTCTTTGTACCAACCTTGCCATCTCATCCCCCTGAAAAACTTCCAAGCATCTATCTAAAATAAGCTCATGCTTTGTCTTCTCTATAGCATGTTCTCCAGTTCCATCTGCACTGAGCTCTACTGAATCTTATGCATCTTTGTTACTGGAGAAACTGAGGTCTGTTTGGGGGGTTCATAGTTTTGTTAATAAAAGAATTTTAAAGCAGACTGAAATGGAAGCTCCTGGGCAATTTCATCAGTTTGACAGAAAACAAAGAGGCAGGCAAGCTGTAAATCTTGGCCGCTGCCGGAAGGGAGATAAAGAGAGAATACCATGTGTTTGGCAATGGAAGGTAGCAAGCAGCTGCAGGGTGCAAGGGGTAGCTTCAGAGAAACAACGAGAAAGCCTGGAGTGACAGGGAAAGTGTGCTTAGGCCTTTGGCCCTTATCTGGGAGGAAACCAGATAGACAACAAGGAAAATAGAAATGAATACTAATCAATGCATAATAAATAAAGCGATACAAGCTGCTGTAAAGATGTTACACGGATTAACAAGATTGGAGGCCACTGAGGATGAACCCCTCCCTTATGGTGAACTTTACATCCTACCTCTTGTTTCCTTAGTAACAGTAGACCACAAAGCCCATTCTTAGGATTTAAATTGAGACTATCTGGGCTTTGTTGACACCCGTTAAGACAAAACTAGTTCTACCTGTGGTCCTGGATACTTTATAAGCTTCCTAAAGTGTCACACATTTTGTCTCCTCATTTTAGATGTAAACCCAGTGTGGCCTGTCAGTCACCCTGCCAGTATTTCTCCCTCCCACTCTCTCCCACGTTTATAAATGGCTATTCACCTGAAAGTAAGGAGAGGTCCAACTATCCCATTTGATAACATACTTGAACTTTCCCAGAAGGCCCTCCCTCAGTGCAGGCTCCCATAAGCTAGCACCGCAGCAGAACCTGTCAGTGTCTCTGAAATATTCAAAAAGTCTAACTTATTTTCTCTTTACTTCAAAACAGTATACTTTTTCCTTAAACTGCAATCCTAGGAACAGGTTGAATATTGAAAAATTATACTGAAAGGATTTATTAAGGACTTGACCAAGCTCTTTAGACGTTTCCAAGTATTTTCTTTCATTTAATCACACCAACAATGCTTTGGAGTAGGCAAAAAAGACCTAATCATGCCCAGTTTGCTAATGAGAAGATAACATCACTGAAATGACACAAAATTTGTTCAGAATCAATGCCTTATAAATGACAAGTTTAAAGTAGGAAGCAGGTCTTCTGACTTCAGACAGAGTTTATATTCAGATTTTAATTCTCCCAATGACATAGTTTACTGCCTTTGAGCCTGCAGACGTTTAACATATAGTCCAGATTTGCTGTGTATGTGAGTGAGTGTGTGTGTGTGTGTGTGTGTGTGTGTGTGTGTGTGTGTGTACTTGACATCTTCCTTTACCAACTAAGTGTCTTCTGAGCCTTGAATTTTGGATGCTGATGACCTATTACAGCATTTATCTTGATTGCATTTATTGACCCTGCTGTTTCCAGTGTCCTTGTTCCAGGGATACTTCCCAAGTGCATCTGAGGGGAAAATGTCAGATGCTTCATGACTCCAAATACACCCCTGCTCCAAGTGGATTCATATTTGATAATTCTACCAGTACCATACATAGATCAATAATAAGGAGAACTAACAATGAACTGCTAATATTTCTCAGTTCTTATATGTTTAGGTATCATGGTCAATATTATTATTCCATGTAATTCTGAAAATAGGCTCCTCACATAGAAGTAATATGATCTCCATTCTACAAAAAGACACTGAAGCTTACAGAGCTTACAGTATTGCATATCTCAGGTGACATAGCAAGTACACTTTAAGAGGAATTTGCATTAATGGAAATCTATTTCCTGAAGGGGTAGCTTTAATGATACACAGTGTGCACATTTCTGCAAAGTCAACTGAGATACAAAGTCATAAATTTACATGTGCAGAACTCAAGTGAGTGAAGAAGATGTTGTATTTGAATCACCTGATACATGCATTGCTCAATAAACCCTACAAGGCTACCTTCCCTCTGACACCAATAGTAACTTGATACAGCTGAGAATGCTTAATGGTTTGCTTCATCCACATGCTCTGAGGGGAAGTGTTTATTTTGAATATTCTAAAATATTCAAAGTTTTCAAGATCCTGAAACCTTACCCACCTGATTTGATAGGAAAATGGTAGCCTTCCCTAAAGTATATGAAAGGATTCTGGTAATTCCTCCATGTAAGTGTAGACTTTTAAAAGAACTGAAAGCAAATGAGATGAGTAGTGTTTATCTTCTGCTCTTTGCACCAAGTGCTTCTACTTGAAGTTTCAAGGCTTCGAATGAAGCCCACAGTGGCCAACATACCTCTGCAGGCAATATGTTTGCTTCTCTCCCATCCTGCTCTCTCCCTTTGAACATGCTGAATTTCCAAATTCAAAGTCCTTCTTTCTACTAAAAACATTCTCCAGGTTGCTCCTCTGCCTCCTTCATCTTCTCTGTTCAGAGATGAGATCTAATCTTGCTCACCTACTGGCTCCTCTTATTGTCTGCTGATATCCCTCCCAACACTCATAGAACTCTGCAAATGTGCCCACCACTCATCTTCTGGCAGATTTCACTGTCCATACTATGATCTATACTATATTAATATTGTTAACCAACTGAATAATACTATTTCTGCGGTAGAGACATTTTAGTCTCTTTTATCAAAATAAGCAAATTTAGAAGCAAACAGGGCATCCATGTTGCCAATGTGCATGAGATAGACACAGGATTAGGACTTTGCAGCCATCACTGCCTACATAACAAGACCATGCCTTAAAAAAACAATATGGTAATAAATACATAAAATTTTAAAGCTGCCTTATAGTAAGGAAACATTTATTGCTTTATGAGCTAATTGGGTATTTGGAATCAGACATGAACTTTTTTGGTTAGGCTTCAGTATTCATTAAGGCACAGGAAGTTCTAATAAGAAACGAACTCAAACTAACAATACATAGTGAATTCACGGGCAATTCTTGTTCTTTTCATTGTGTCCCTCAGACACTATGCATGGAGTGTTCATCACCAGCCCTCTTCATTTGTGGCAATCCAATGACTCTTGGTCATAATTATGACTCAAAGCATTCCAGTCACTGTAGTAGAACAGGGCTATCTGTAAACCAACCCTTGGGAGGTATAGACTGGAGAATCAGGTTTTTAAAGTCATCCTCTGCTAAATGATGAGTTCAAGGCCAGTGTGCACTACATGAGACCCTGAATCAAACAAATTGACAATAACAAAAAGGATTTATGTATCTCAAGAGATGGTGCTGGATCAATCTCAGACTACTGCATACATGATTATTGCAGTAAAGTCACATGATGTCTTTTGTTTGCTGATGTACAGGAAAGTTATGTTAATTCATTAATATAGCATAGTCTAATACATGTGCAATAAAATTGCACCTAAACATAGTATACATGGCAACTGAGAGGTGATGTTTTGCTTTAAATGCCCATGATCTCCAGAATCTTCAGGATCCAGAATCCTTTGGTAGTAAATGTCTTCATTAGTACGGATAACCACAATAGAATGGTGGCTTCTGGAGTCTACAGTGGATGTCGCAGCTTCTAAAAGCAACAGTACAGATATCCAGCACTGATTGACATTTCCATTTATCAATGATTTCCCTGTAGCTTCTGACACTCTTACAATACTTTATCCTGAGTGCACCTTCTCCCTAAACAAAAAACAATCCTCTCAAAAGCCTACTGCTCTTTATGTTTATGCAACCTTTCTACATCTTACGTGTTATGACAACAGTGTCCCTTGCATCTTCCCTTGGAGCATATTCTCATCAAAACCCACCATGAGAAGCAAAGCCTAGTGTTCAGAGAGATCCTGTCACTTCCTTCTGGTTTACTTTACTTTATGTTCTCTTACCGGTTTAAGGACGTTCAAAATTCCATTCAGTCCCACAGTCTTGAACCCTTAAAGGTCACTCATGAAAGCTGTAATCCTCTTCCTTCAATTCCTGTTTTTTCCTTCACTCCAGGAGTCACAAACATTCTAGATGAAGAATCCTTTCTAGGTTTTGAGTATCCTTTCCAGACTCAAGGTTGAATCCCTATGTATGGGGACTCCAATTTTATAAAATGTTTTTCCTTTTTTCTCTCAGTACTGGTCATTGAACCTGGTTTACTATATATGCTGAACAAATTTTCTTTCACTTAGCCCTCATACTAGACCATGTTTTTCTTAAATAATAAGATCTGACATTTTAAATTATTTTTGATCCATGAACTTCAGAATAGATGTTGTGTTTTCAGAATAAAAAAAGAATCAATCTCATTGACCATCTCCTCAAAGCTTTTATGTGATCAGGTACATTGTCAATAAACAGTAATATTTTAAAAGATTTATTTTCCTAAGAAGCAGGTCTTAACATTAAGCTTAAAATGTTTGCTAATACTGACTGCGGTAGTCATATCTATAATCCCATCTCTTCAGAGTCTGAAAGATTAAACATGAGCCATATTTAAAAGTCAGTCAGGACCTTATCACAGTACCTTGTGCCTCCTCTTCTCCTCTTTCTCCTTCCCCTAGGTCCCATCCAAAGAGTTAAAATTTTCTTCAGCAAACATATAAAGAAAAGATATGCTACTTCATAGGCTCAGTTGTTCCGTTTGTAAAGCACAGGCGAAGTAGATCTTTCTTGAAGGCCTTGGGACTATTAGAATGGTAAATAAGCATTGGCTTCAAAAGCAACATTAGCCTCTCACAGGATTGTGCTTTGAAGTGTTGCAGACAGGTATTAACTTCTCCTTTTTAATGATGGAAGTTCTAGATGACATATCTTTTCAGGTAGACTGCTGTGTCTGAGTTGAAGGCTGCCTTACAGCACAGCAGCACCATCAGTGATCAGACCTGGAGCTTCTGTAGCATTGCTGTGTCTTCTATATTAGGGCTCACTGTTTCACCTAACTCCCATGAGCTTTGTAGAGAACTTTCTTCCTTATACCTTCTAAACTAACTTCTGATTTTTTCCCAATTTCTATCTTACCATTTTTGCTCTTGCTAGAGCTGAAGATGCTTAGCCCTTTTTCTTTATTATATTCTGGATTCTGATTTATAGATTCATACAGCCCACTAAACATACTCAGCAACAGAAGTGATGCTCTTTCACTTCCTGTGATTTAGATGGTGGCTCAACATACTTACTGTAGTAGCATTTTTCATTTCCATTGATAATTGTTGCTTTACATATACAACTTTACTAATACATAGTGTTAAAAGGCTGAGATTTGGGGCCTCTCTTTCCATAGACCTTCTTCACTGAGATTAATTTATGTTATAGCTTTTATTTTGAAGTGAAATGACCTGAGAATTCCCCTTTTTATTTCAACACAAGTCAATTAGATGGTATTGGTTTATTGCAGTTGTTGGTTTTTTATTTGTTTTTTTCTTAATGAGAATTAGTCTTGGTTGGTTGGTTTGTAGCATGGTCTCACTTTGCACTCTACAAAGGTTTAGACCTCAATGATGTATCCCAAGTGAACCTTACACTCATGGTGGCTCTCCTGGAGTTTTAAAGTCCTGGGATTATGGCTGTGAATCACCACACCTGAATCCCATTATATGGCTAGTCATTGCCCTAATATTTTTATAATGTGTCTCAAAGACTGGAGATGGAGACAAATGGGAGAATATCTGGCTTTTGGTCACTGAGCATAGTCAATACTTTTTCTTATTATGACACAGTTTCTGGTTCTACTACATAATTACCACTGTAACATCATACATGACTAATCATAGATCACCATAGAGATATGATGATAATGAAAGATCTTCAAGTATTCTGAGAATTGTGACACAGATAGGAAAGAAACTCATGCTAGAGTAAATTACCCTATTAGACTTGCTGAAGTTGGGAGGCTTACAAACTTTCAGTCTGTAAAACTTGCTATTTGTGAGGTACAGTGCAACAAAGAACAATAAAATGAGCACGTGCCTTTTTTGCCATGTCTAGAGATACTTTTTCTTGTTTCTGGGAATCTCTAATATGTTTTTTAAAACCCAGATTGCCTAAGACATAACTAGACTAGCTTCATTTTGCATCTTTTTGGCTCAAATGCATTCATATGTCTTTCTTAAATACTGTCTATACCTTGGAAAATCTCATTGGCATAGTTCCTGAGCAAATCATTAACAAAAACAATAGCCTTTTACCATTGTAAATTGTACAATATGAAAAGTGAATTGAAAGGTCACTTCAAGAATGTCATATTGCTAATTCTACATCACCAGAGATGGGGCAAAAAGATCAGTTCTGCCATCTACTCAAAATTACACAGTGCTGTTATGGTCTTTGATTTTAGAATATATTACATTTATTTGTGTGTGCCTGTTTATGTCTGTGTCCTTGTGTGCTTCTGTGTATGCCACAGTGCATATATGGAGATTGGAGGATGCTCTGTGGGAACCACTTGCCACTTCTCTTCTTTCCCCATGTTGGTCCTGTGGAACTAGTCAGGTCCTCTGGCTTAGTAGCAAATGCCTTTACTAATGAGATACCTCAACAGTCTTGTTCCTTTTCCTTTCCTTTATTTTTTAAGGCTAAAAACCAAAGTCAAAGAGATGTTATAGAAAACCAGAGAAGTAAATGCAACTTCTACAGGGGAAATAGAATAGATCTAATGAAGGGGCAACTTAGACAACATTCCACCTATCTGTTGAATAGTTGAGTGACAAATGGCAAGGAGGAGGCAGGGAAGGGAACAGGGACCATAGGTCCCCACCTAAAGAATTTTCTTTCCTTCTGCTAGGAATGTTTGATTCCTTCCACATATTTAAAGAGAACATTTGGTACCAGCAACATGCAGCAGTCATTTAGCAGTTCAGGAATCTTAAGTTTGGAGCACCCAATCAGCAGTTTGTTTTGTCAAGCTTAGAACTGACCTTTCTCCCAATTATTTTTTTTTTCCAAAATCTTCTGGGGATCTGAATACACTTTAAGGTTAAAAATGGTCTTCTCCTGCAGTCATTTTGACTATAATGTTTCTGTCTGCTCTGCCCTCCACATGTCCTCATAAATATAATTCTGGCACTGGAATGCAGACAGACTTTCCAGCCTTTGCATACTCAGCATTAAGCCACTAAGATGTGAGCTCATGAACAGTCTGTGCCATTTAATTACTTTGCAGTCCATTAGAGGATTTTGAAATTGAGTACCTACTATGTGTGAGGTGCTGTGCCAGTTGCTGAGGGCTCTTAACAATATTAACCTTGTTTCTAAACACCATCATTGGAGCACTGGAAGTAGAACTGAACAAAGACCCAAAGAATCTTGTGACAAATGCAAATTGTATGGCACCAAAATCAAAGCACTGAGAGCAGGGGAGTGAAGCAAGTCCACCCGAATGGTGAGAAATGCTTCAGGAAATGGTCCTTGTGTCATATGACTTGTTCTCTGTCAGCTGAGCAAAAGGAATCAGTATTTCATAAGCAGAAAAGAAACTGCAGAAGGCAAGGCTCAGGAAATACTGAATCCAGACAAGGGTGGGGGAGCTGTAGATCCCTGCTGTTCACTGAAAAGCTTCTGGTATGGAAACCAGATGGTCAAGGGCCTAAAATACACTACTGCAAAACTGAAAATGTTTGTCTGGAAGAAGAGGCAGCCACAAAAAGTTGGGGAGATATTTAGGTAATAGCATGTTGAACTGTGTCTAAGGAAGTTACTTGTGTGCCATATGACCCTGTCTTGTGTTACAACAATTCCCGGAAGACATGAGCAAATGCCTACTCACCTCAGATATGGAAATAAGAATAGACCTGAGTACAGACAGCACCAAACTCCAACTTGTTGAACCAATAAGTTTTATTGGGATTGCTTACAGAAATATGTATGTGTGTGTGTTTATGGTGGTGGGTACTTACATAATCAAAAATGATTCAAAGACAACTGGATTACCAAAGCCCACACCAGCATGGAGACCCGAGGTACAATGTGCATCCTGCAGTCAGTTTAACCATTTAAAGAGTACTTTCCTGATAGACCCAATTAATCTTAGCTTCTTCCAAATGACTTAACTGGTCTTTGTTTCTTCCAGCCAGTTTGGCTGGTCCTTGCTTTTTTTCAGCAGCTTGGTTAATCTCTACTTCTGGGTTTTTGGTCTGGTCTGAGCATTTTCTGAGCACCTTGGCTTCTTTGTAGCCTAACTTGTCGACAATGACTCTCAGCAGCCTTCACTGACTACTGAATATGAAAAGCCTAGTGAACCTGATCAGTTTCAGTGGCTTCCTGAAGCTATTTTGGATTGTTAATTTCCTGTCTTAGAGATTCCCTGCAGGTCTGAATGTTCAGTCTGCAGTACACAATCTGTAAAGAGCAGTACACAATCTGTAAAGAAACCACTACTCAGCACCTTGACAGGAGAACCAGGATTAGAAACAGTTGTCATAGTAGTTTTGTCCTAGAGGATTTGGTTGTGGCAGTGGCAAAGAGAATGGTCCAAGTCAGAGGAAGAGATGAATCAGAGAGGATCATGAAGGAATTGAACTGCCGGGTCGAAGTCATGAGCATCCATGCCTGAATCACCTCCCTGCCACTCATGATGTAGGAATTCAAACCTGAATGTTAAATTGGCTCACAGACACACTTCCTTCCACCTTAGAACCTCCTCCTGGCTAGTGGCCATCGCTGCTCTTGTTTAATACTAATAATATTTGCACCTCAACCAAATAATTGGTCTTGGCTGATTGTGAAACTGGTATTTTCTTAAAAATAACCTGAGTCAGCGGTTAAGAGCCAATGAGGATGATGATGGCTCTGCCCCACCAAAACCTTTTCTTTATTGCAGTGTCAATTTTGTTGGGATGTTTTAAGAGGAAAGACTGTATGGAGAGAATGAAAGAAGTAAGGACTCTGCTTCTGTCCTGGCTCACAATATGTAGCAGCTCTCTTTTGTGAAACATCTTGCACAGTATCAGTTTTTTGATCCTGATTCCTACACTAGCAGTCCAATTCAGGCAATGTGCTGGAGTTTGGTAAAGAGATTGGTACACAGCGCCCTAGTCACTTCAGTATTCTAAAATTGCTAAATGCTTTTTCACGTTAAAGATTGCCCATTTGTTTCTTTGTTTAAAAAAAATATATATGCCTTCATTCATTTAAGTAAAAAGGACCCTGTAAAATTGTAATAATGAGATGCATTAAACATTTATAACATTCAATATCAGTTCAAAAAGTAGGGGTTTCTTTATTATTTTTTCCCTTGAAGAAAATACTCTTGTGCTTTATATGGAAAAAAAAAGCCATGAGACTTTACTCATGGCTGTTTCCCTGCATAAATGCTTTATTCATCAAGAAAAGCATTTCTAATCAGAGCTCTCTCCCCATTACTTACCCCCACTCTTTGTTCATGCTGGGAGGTCAGCACCTAATGTTTCTGGCATTGTAATTTAATGCTGTTGGGAAGATTGAGTATTTGTATAGGATTTCCACCATAATTCAGCTTTGTTGGAAAGTATTACGAAGTATAACTTGATTTTGTAAAGAATATTTGGCTGAATTTAAAAAAAAAATGGTCAGATATATTTGGACTTAGAAAATGAGTGTAAATAAAAATAGTATAGAGACGGATTTGATATAAAATAAGGTGCTAGCTCGTGCCTGTGTGTGTGTGTTTGTGTACACGTATGTGTGTGAGCATTGATATGCAAACAAACACTACATGTAAGTCTGAGGCATGAGCTTCTATTTTCCTCACATTTCCATGAGTTAGTAAATTAACACACAAGATATAGGACTTGGATGTAAGTGAATGATCTGGTTAAATTAAAAGGCATAAATTTTCAATTTCAGATCCTCATGTTCAAGTAAAATTTTCTGTCTTGCATTGTGGTTTTAGAGTAAACTATAAAGAATGATAACAAAGAAAACGGACCAGGTAGAAAGCATCTCATTGTGAAAGACTCAAGGGAAGTCTCATCAAGAGAAGAAAAAGAGAAAAGAAACTTCCATTTCCCCATATCTGGACAAGATTCCCTAAGGGACACCTTTTTAGAGAGATGGGGACGATGGGGATGAAAATGGTACAGGTAGCTTTCAGGACTGGGATTCCATAAGCAGCACTACCATCACTGTACTTTGTCCAAGCAAAAAGGTTATTGGTACTGCCCGGGTCTGAGGCCAGAAGTGCCAGAAGAAAGCTCTCTCTGGCTTATCTCTTCTCCAAAATGAGCATCCCTAACTTATACTACTCATGTGGATGTGACTGAAACTCCAGAAACTAAAACAATTCTGTGAATAGTTTGACAATTGGTTATTTGGATTTGGGTGGTAGAAATAACTTATATCTAGCCACTAATTTCAGCCTTTCTCAAAAACTTATAGAGTCTCAACTCTTGAGGCAAGAATGCTACAGTAGCCTTGAAAGTCATGATAATGAGCCTCTTTCCTTAATAGATAGCTAGTAACACAAGAAAAGTATGCATAGACATTTCCCCTCCTTAGGCCTCCTGGATCTGAGTAAGAACTTAAAATTCCAATCTGCTCCAAAGCTTAAAATATTACATGTGATTGTCTCTTTCCAGCTGTGTCAGTCACCTGACTAGTAACTCCATAGGAAATCTGATTCACCTGGGACCATTCTAAGAAAGTGGGAGGAATAATTATCCACTTAATGAGATAATGTGTCTACTCCTTATTCTTCCTAGATAACTCCTCTCCCATGCAGCTTTTTAAGGAGTGTCTATCATGTAGACTACCCACCTCTGTTATTGAGCCATTCTGCTTTCTTAGACCCAGACATAAATGGCATGGTTTTCTCTCTTCCACTCTACCCTTCTCTGCTCCTGGCAGCTTCACAGTCACAACTTGCCTGGCCTGTTCTTGTTTAATGAAATTCTAAAAACTTATCCTTGAGCTTCCTTCTAGTCCATTTATAAATACTTTCATTGACAAGAATAAAGCCCTCAATGGAAGAACTCTGATTCCACGGTAACAAAAAACCACCATGCCTCTGTTGCCAATTGTTTATGGCTGTGGCATTAGTGAATTTAATCTAAGAGCTTATAACTCCAAGTATAATAGGGTTCTTCAGACTAGGCTAAATCTTTCTATCAAAGCAAATGACGTCTCAAGGTTCCCTATCAAGAAGACTGCCCATCTCCAGAAATCCATAAGTAACTTTTACTTCCAGGGCTTTCTTTCTAAATTTCAAACAAACCCAGCCAAAGTTTACTTATTCTGACTTCAGTGAATATTAATAATAACTGATCTATATTCTCCTAATAGCAGTTCTTCATAGTTTTGAAGAGCATTATTATATCCTTCAGCCATCTCTGCAAAACAAAGCAATGCAAACTCTTTTAGTGTGCTATCAAGGTTGCTTTCATTCAAGTTGTTGCTCGTTCCATGGATGGTGTCTCAGTTTTCAGTATCCTTTTTGAAGCAAAATATCTCTACATGAACATAAGCTTTTTAAAATACTGTAGATGAATTTGAACAAAAATGTGGCTGTCTGCACTTTGCATTCGTAGTATTACAAGCTTCAGTAGTTTTCCTTAGCATAAGCTGTTCTTTTGTATAGAGTATACATGTTATTATTTATGCTTTATTATTTTTAAACAGTTTTAGATTTGCTTATTTTTATTGCATGTGTATCTTTTGCCTGCATGTATATGTGCACCATGTGCATACCTTGTGCCATGGAGATCAAAAGAAGACATCAGATCTCCTGAAAATGGAATTACAAGTGGCTTGGAGCTTTTATGTGGATGCTGGGAACAGAACGCTGGACCTCTACAAGAGTCTCAAGTGCTCTTAAATGCTCAGCTGTCTCTCCCTAGCAGAAACTGAATTTTTTAATATAAACTGTTTATGTAATTTCAATATAGTCTTTTAAAAATGAAATCTTTTGCTGTAGGGTATGTATTATTTATTGTATACTAAACAGGAAACCTTGTATAGACAGTAATATGCCCAGAAAGTAGAAAGCAACAAAAATCAAGACCAAAAATAAGAACTTTTTGCATATAAATAAATACTAATTTTGAAACCCATCCTTTTCTGCTATTTGCAGGAGCTTTCAATGGTTCTAACCTGAAGCTCAGGGTCTTTTGAATGTTATACTTCAGTCCTTCCTCCTCAGAGTTGTACCTTCTGACACTCCCGCATTTGTGTCACATATTTACATGCACATGAGACAGCTAGTCACCTAATAGCAGTTTCCAAGGCATATGGAGCCTGTCCTATGCTAACCTGAAACATTCATTTTATCTGAGGAAATTGTATATGCTAAGTGTTATTTGTTGTTCAATGTTGTAAACTAGCTGGAATGGAGTCACATGAGACATGCAAATTTCGGAGCTTGTGAACACTGTGAGGCAGTAGGCACACCTCAAGGTGTATTAGGATGGGTTTCAGAGTTGAAGCCAGCCACTGCTCTACTGATGACTTTGCTATGCCTGGAGTGTTCAAATTGTAAGTGTGAAATTTATTTATTTTCCTTCTTAATATTCTTTCTCTCTTTCATCAAGTTTTAATGTGCACTTACGTTTTTGTTGTACTTGTTTTGGTTTTTTGTCTATTTGTATTTGCTTTTGGTTTTTGCATGTAATCACTTCAACATAGAACTAAATCTTGATTAAAACTCTTTAGTTTTTGAGAAATTTTCAAAAGCACACATTTTCTGCCCACAAACAGCCTAGTTGCTTCCCTGCAGCCTCAGAACCTCTCAGGATAGTTTCCTTGGCATTTTCTGAACCACAAATCTCCCATTATAACCAAACCCACATTATGTCATAGAAACCTTCCTTTCCTGATGTTTATGATATGAAAAATATGCAAATATTCATATGTTCAACATTATTTCATGGATCATAACATGACTTAAAAGAGTAAAGACAGAAAATGCAACTAATCACCAAAAGACAGTGTTGTGTACTCTCTCATCTAACCGCAAAAATAAGATGAAGTCAAGTGATGGAATGATGATCTTTATATTAACGTGGTTTTTTTAAACCTGTGTCCCAAGGTCCACAATCTGATAAAGATAAAAACTACTCTGAGTTAGTGTCTCCATTGCATATTTACAGAGATAGAGACTGCCCAACACTGAACAAAGCAAGTGACGTCCTTGTCCTTGTGAAACTTTCAGATTGGTACAGAAGGCAAACCGAAATTATGTGTAGGGGATTTCTGGACTGCTGGCCTGTGTGGGAGAAAAGAGGGGGGGTAGTTGTTGGGGGAATTTAACTGGGAATTAAAGTAAACATCTTTCTCATATATGTATATTCATAAAACTTAGAATATGTTATACATTGTGTGTATTTACTGATAGTGATAAATAACCCATCCTAACTTTTTTGAGTCGAAGCCCAAGACTGAAATAAGAGAGGATCAACATAGAACAGCATAATAAGGTCTTGGGAAAGTGTGGTCAAGGCAGTCTCAGCAGCCGTTTGTTTGTTGCTTGTAGTGCTTTATAATTTGTAAGGGCAAGGATGGAAAAGGAAAGACAACGAAACCTGCCATTATCTTCATACAAGATTAAAGGCTTGAAAATGAGTGTTGTGGAAACTTATTGCTGAGGTGGACCCTGGATATATTATGAAAGGGATCAAATAAGAATGATAGATTCTATGGCTGTGGAATGGGAAAAGAGAGGAGTCAAGAATGTTTTCAGGGTTTTGAGTACATGCACCAATGTGAAGATCTGGGCTGTTTCCTGCAGCAAACTCCTGAAGACATAAAATGGGAGGTGACAAAGTAGAAATAGCAAATGTGGTGTCAGCTCCATAAATCTAGATTTTAGTGAAGTGTCAGTGCTTGAAGTAATAAATTAGAAGTTAACAACCCACAGATGATACTAGGATTTAATTAGATAACCTAAGAAGAAAAAATAAAGAAAAGGAAACAAGAGGTGAAAGCCTGACACATGGGTGTATTAGGAAACTAAAAAACAGGGGCCCTGGAAAACGGAATGGGACGGTGTAGGCAGTGTAGTAAAAATCACCTAAGAGCAAAAAGAGGGACATAGAACAGGTGTTTGAAGTTATTGCATTCTCTTGATTTTCTGTCTGTCTCTATCTCTGTGTCTTCAACACTTTCTCCCTTCCCCCCTCTATACACACACACACACACACACCACACACACACACACACACACACACACACATTTGCCACCTTTTCTTAAATGAATAGCTTCATCAAATGACAAAATCTTTTAGTCTTAACATAAGAGGGACATTGTTCATACTGTAGACTTCTCCTTCACTAAAAGGATTCTAACATATACTCTTTGAATAATCAATTATTGCAGTCTATGGCAAATAGAATTTATTTTTCAAAAGTTCTACTCCAAATCAAACTAGAACTCTGAAGCTGCCTTTCAAAGAATGTTTTAGCTGGTGAAATGAAATGGTTCAGAGCAGGAAAAGTGCCTGCTGTCAAGTCAAACTTGTTCCCTCGGACCCAGTGGTTAATGCATAAAATTAAATTCAGAAATATGTCCTCTGAACTCAATATGCATACCATGGCAAGTGTGATGGCTCTTCCTAGTTGTCATCTTGACTAAATCTGAAAGTAATTAAAACCCAAGAGTTAGGTATACCGGTGAAGGAATTTTTTTAAAAATCAAATCACTTCTAATCTGGATGATTTGGGCTGGAGGCTCCACCTTTAATCTAGGCCACACCTTCTGTTGGCAGCCTATATAAAGGACATGGAAGAAGGAAACTTTTCTTTGCTTACTTGCTCCAGTTCTCTCTAGCAAATCCATTCCTCCATTGCCATTAGAGATTATTTCTTTGGAATTCCAGAGTATACTGTAGACAAACTGAGACATCCAGTTTTGTGAACTGAACAGTCACCAGATTTGTGAACCTTCCATTGGTATTTTTTAATTTTTCTTATTTTTATTATTTACTTATTTGCTTATTTATGTATTTGTTTATTTGTGTATTTTGTTCTTTGTTAGATCAGCTGGACAACAGCCTGTAAACCATTCTAATAAAGCTCCCTTCTCTCTCTCTGTCTCCCTGTCTCTCTCTCTCTCTCTCTCTCTCTCTCTCTCTTCCCATGAATAGATTGATGATACATGATAGTGACAGAAAAGAGATAGAGATAGAATATGTAGATACATATACTTACATAGATGCGATAAATTCATACATAGATATATAGATAACATACATACATACATACATACATAGATGAGAGAGAGAGAGAGAGAGAGAGAGAGAGAGAGAGAGAGAGAGAGATTCATTCTATCAATTTTTCTCCTTTTGAGAACCCTTACTAAATGGCAAGCACACACACACAACACAATTAAACAAATACATAAATAAGCAAATAAGTAAATAATAAAAATAAGATAAATTAAAAAATACTTTCTAAGGAAGTACACTTCAAGTTAGAAAGTGAAATGAATTTGAACTGGTTGGGTAGTCAGCTTCAGATATTGATAACAGTTCTGCACTTACTTAAACAACTCAAGCATGAAGTTATCCTTAGATTCCAATGCTCCCAAAGCTCAGATAAAGAAAGAAATGTCTTCTCATTGCCCCCACTTCTAAAAGATCATGATTTTAGGTTTGAGTAGCTTCAAATGATTGGTTAGTATTGGGGGAGGTTCAACCAATTGAGAAAATAGATGCTTTCATATTTGTCTGCAGAGTTCTATGTGTGTCGTACTGCATATGACAAGACAGCTGAAGCGTGTCCCCACTGCAAGAAGTGATCAGTCATAGGGAAATCCTTTGCTTCACCACCAGGCAAATTTGTCTGAGAAACCGCAGTGGGATCACGTGTCTCCCCAGAAGGTGACTGATCCGGTGAACGGAAGCAGATGGTGCTTGCCCCTCAGCTTTCTTTGCAAATGGGCACACATAGTCTTTTCCATATGTTCCAAGATTAAAATTTTGGGCTGTTGATTGTGAATACTACACTACAGACTTTTACCTCTGTACTTAATATTTCCCATTGCATTTTTTCTCACAATCATCTATTTCAGAGACACAAATGATTTGAGAAAATGATGCAAAGTGTATAGAGGAATTTTCAGGAGGATTCTTACCTTATGCCATTCAATAAGTAGAGACATTAGCAGCTGGCAAATTCTGATTTAACCACTCTAAGCCTCCATTTTCTCTCTTATAAAATAAATATTGAGATACCTTCTTGTAATTGCAATAAGAGTAGACAAGTTGACATGAGAAAGGACCTAATGGGATATCTCAGCTCCAGGCACCTATACTGAACTAGTTACTGTACTAAACTCTCCACTGTGTCTCTGTTCATTTTTGAAACCTGGAGGTAACAAAGAGAAGTAAATGAAGTGAGCAGCTAACATCTTCCTTCATATGACTTTTGGGCCAGCATTTTCATTTAACTCAGGATTCCAGGCAAAAATAAAAATTCAAATTGCACCAATTTTATGCTGTTCAAAGTATCATCACATAGAACTCAACCAACCCACACTGTTTACATTTTGGTGTGCTAAATATTTAGATAGACTTAATATTTTCAGTGCAGTGAAATTTTTAAGTAAAAAACAAGAGGGGGGAAACAAATCATGCTTATGTAGATGAGATAATGCCATAATTAGAACCAGACAGTTCCCATTTGCTGACCTAAAGTGTTTAATTCATAACCCCAACATTACATCTCAAGAGATTTTGCATTTGAAATCTGGTGCATGGATTTTAAAGTTATCAGATTTCTAGGGGTCTTTTCACAGGTGCTATGGAAATGGACGCGGTTATTATTTATGACAAACCAGCTGCATTTTTAGTGTTTCCTTCTCCACCTTGCTTTTCATTCAAATCAAGCTGTGAACAAGAAACAGAGTTGATTCTACCTTCATGCCAGGAAGAGAATGTGAATTTCAGGTGAAATGTGTTCTTAAAAAAATCATACAAAATTATTACATTTCTTTTATCATTCTTAATATGTTTATTCTACCATTCAGTGTTAATTCATCCATCTTATAATAATGTTCAAACTTTAAAACAAAAACAAGTAAACCTGGAAGCCCTTGTACCAGCCATCTAATGAGAAACCAAATTTTATTTTCATCATGCCATTTGTTAAGTTCCAAATATCTCATAAATACGGTCTTGCTCATCGCTGTCTGAAGAGACCTCAAAAAATCTCAAAGATCCTTATTGGACTTGATTTACTCTATTACAAAAGAAAAGGCTATGTCCAGCTCCAGACTGTGTACAGCCCTTAAAGAAGAATGTTGCCTTTACATAGACAAGACAGGGATGGTTAAAGAGAGCATGAAAAAGGTCAGAGAAGGCCATGAGAAAAGTAAGAGAGAGAAAGAGAAAGACGAGTGCTTGTACAAGAATTGGCTTTCAACCTCTCCAGGGTTTTCAACCCTACCTCCTATACTTACTAACTTAATTTTCAAAATGGCACATTTATTGTACTCACAGCAATACTCTTCATTTTTTGTCTTTTAGTACTACTCTTTTTTATTCATCATTTTATTCATTGACATTTCAAATGATACCCCCTTCCTGGTTACCCCTCCACCAACCACCCATTCCATCCCCCACTCACTCCTCTCCCTATTGCCTCTATGAGGGTGCACCTCCACCCATTCTCTCACTCCCACTCCTCACCACTCTAGCATCCCCCTACACTGGGGCATCAAGCCTTCTCCCCTCCCATTGATGTCAGATAAGGCTATCCTCTGCTGCATATGTATCTGGAGTCCTGGCTCTTTCCATATATACTCTTTGCTTGGTGGTTTAGTCTCTGGGAACTCTGGATGGTCCAGGTGGTTGATATTGTTCTTCTTATGGGGTTGCATCCCCTTCAGCTCCTTCAGTCCTTCCCCTAGCTCTTCCATTGAGGTCCCTTGGCTCAGTTCAATGGTTGTCTATATCTGCATCTGTATTGGTCATGTCCTGATAGAACCTCTCAGGGGTTTCAGTCATACCAGGCTCCTGTTAGTAAGTGCTTCTTGGCATCAGCAATAGTGTGTGGGTTTGGTTTCTGCAGATGGGATGGATCCCTAGGTGGGGCAGTCTCTTGATAGCCTATCCTTCAGTCTCTGTTCCTTTTTTTTTCCCTGTCTTTCCTACGGACAGGAGCATTTCTGGGTTTAAAATTTTGAGATGAGTGGGTGGACCCATCCCTCAACTAGGGGTCGTGCCTATCTACTGGATGTGCAGCTTAACAGCATATATGAAAGCTCTAGAACAAAAAGAAGCAAATGCACCCAAGAGAAGTAGATGGCAGGAAATAATCAAACTTAGGGCTGAAATCAACCAAGTAAAAACAAAGAGAACTATACAAAGAATCAACAAAACTAGGAGCTGATTCTTCAAAAAAATCAAGATAGCTAAACACTTAGCAAGGCTAGTTAGAGGACCCAGAGACAGTATCCAAATTAACAAAATCAGAAATGAAAAGGGAGACATAACAGAAACTAAGGAAACTCAAACAGTCATCAGATCCTACTACAAAGCCTATACTGTTCTTTTGAGATTCACGGTGAAACACAAAATGCATACCTATATCAAACTGTAAATTCCTTATTTGTTAAGATATTGTTTCCTCTATCCATCAATACAAACTAAACCAAACATAAAGTATAGAAACAGGCTTCCAGAGATCATCTAGAGTCTCACAGATATGCCAGGGGTTTGTGAATGTCCCTGAGCCAAAGCATAAGAATACTTTTTTCTAAATCTAAACCGAAAACTATGGCTTAACCTTCAAGATTTTTAAAAGTAAAATGAAGCCAAATGTAAAATAGGCAACAGCAAATGATAATGCCAGAAATACTATAGGAAAGAACATTTAAAAGAGTGTGAGATAGAAAATAGACTATAAAAGCAGAAAGAGACACAACGACAGAGTCAAAAAGGAAGAAAAACAGCAGATTTTAACAGGACCTCTGAAGACAGGCTTTAAAAAATCAAAGACTTAAAGTAAGAGACCAAGAGAGACTGAAGTGCAGGGTGAAGGCCAAAAGAGGATGACAAAGACAAAGAAAGCGGTCAGACGTAGCAATGTACACATGCCATGAAGAGGGCAAGTGGCTAGGTCAGGTGTATGGGAGTCCCATGCCAGCCTGGGCTATGCAATGAAACTCTGTGAAAGATAGGAGATGCCAGAGAACAGAGAGAAGAGAGAAGAGAGAAGAGAGAAGAGAGAAGGGAGAAACAGGCCAGAATTGGGAAAGAAAGAGAGGGCAAGAAAGGAAAGGTGAAGAGAGGGGGTGCGTGAGTTGGGATCTTTAAACATTTGACTCCAGAAAGGCAACAAAAACAGTCCACACTCCCTGGTCCTCTCTCTTTGACTCCCATTAGTGAATTCCAGCTTCATGGAGGTAGAAGGTGTCATAGGTAGAAACTTTACCTTTCCACTAGAAGCCAATAAATATGGTTATCATCCCATATTGAACTATGAGGGACTTGCATGTATTATCATCACATTTAATATTTCTCGGACCCAGTATTATTACCCCCCATGTTACACTGCAACATTTCAAACAGGACCAGCAACTTTTGGGGAACACAAAGAGGAGTCATTTCTTCTATAGAACCCACCAAATTTATACTCCACTATCACCCTACAGAAATTTTTTCCATTAAGATTTTTCTTGATGGCCATTATGACCACTATTGACCTTTCAGTGAGCAGAGACTGAAGCTCAAGTAAAGCAACAAAAAGCACACAATATTGATATAAAACTGGAGGACTAGATATCTGATAGTGTGGTATTAACCGCTGGATTTCTCCTCTTCGAACATAAGTGCCCTGATTACTATTTCATATTCTGTTATAGATACAATTATATTTTAATACCAAAGATGGCCTTAGCTAAGAGAAAGCAAATTAAATGATCTCATGATCTTTTTGAGTAACATGATCTAGGAGGTGACACAAATTTGTGAAACCTGACGTTTTCTAGATGAGGAGAATATATTACAGGAATTAAGAATGTTCATTATAGAATTATTTAAGAAAGACTCTGAAAGGTATTGTATATTGCACTGGAGCCTACAAAGATTTGGTATAGTAAAAAGGCCTGTCTGGTAGATAGATGTCCCTGCCCAAATTTTCACATGAAATAGTAGGGAGGTAGAATTGAATACCACTGTGGGTGCATTTGTAGACTCCTGATGTCAAGTGACCTATAAAAACCTGGAAGAATAGAGGGGAGAGAAAAATATGAGCCTGGAATACCACGGTGTGGGGTATGGGCATGAGTTAATTAGTAGCAGGGAGTTTATTTTGTCTTTTGCCAGAGTGTATCATAATAAAACCATGCTTAGGAAAGTGTGGCCAGCAGGACAGATTGTTATGGGTGGTCAGCAGTAAGGCACCAAGGTGATGATGCTTGCAGAAATACAGAGAAGAATCTCAACATACATTAGAAAATGGGATAGAATAAAGGAACAAGTCTTGGAAACTTCTCTGACAAGGGCAAGACACTTCAGAAGAAGCTACTTTAAACATGTCTCTGGACTATTATTTATAATAATGCTAAAGCATAGAACTGGAACACATGGGCACATGAAGGACAAGAAAGGAGAAGAAGCTAAAGTCACTAGAGACCTCTGATTTCTACTATTTATTTTAACCAAATCACTAGTCTGTACCAATGGCATAGGAATTCCTTGCATTGTTCTCTTTCCTCGTTGTTCACTATTAGTCACTGGAATCGCACTTTGAGTGACAGTGTTTTTCTTTGTCATGGTTGTGTCAGCTCCTATCTGGTGCAGCAGGCTCTGGCTACTGAGAGTGATGGTTTGGTTTTCCTCTCTGCACAAGATTAAATTTCATTAGCCATATTATGGAACAGGTAAAATAGTAACATCCCCTCAGAGGATGAGGTGAAAGGCAGAGGCACCGAAGTGCTGACATGCCTTCTACTTCACAGCAGCGGAACAAAAGCTTAAACCTGACCATTGCATAAGAAACACATTGTCCAGGGTTACTAACACCAGGTCCAGTGGATACCAGACTCCAGCTGAGTCTAGTCACTAACATGATATCAATAGACTAAGACCTATATTATCATTTCATACTGACCAGTTAATTAGACTACTTAAGAAAATCTTACTTAATATTTTTAAATATATTTTGCCCAATCTATTTTGTTCAATTTGAGTCAGTAATAGAAAGCATCCTTCCAAATTTCCTTAGTTTTATGTATTGGCTAACATATTACCACTTTTCACCAGTATAGATTTTCATGTTTAGTAGTGAATATTTAATGTCTTAGCCCAGGCATCATCGTGGTTCCTGCCTAGGATAGAAGGAGGATGAGGCAAGAGGATTGAGTTACACATCAAGACCACTCTAAATTAACTACTTAATTCATTTAGTTAAATATATTTATGACAATCATTCATTAGTAGAACATTGTCCCATTTAATAATAATAATGAAACAGAAATTAATGCACAATATTTGTCCATAATAGTGAGGCTAACATTCACAAACTCAGGATTCAAACACAACTTCTTCACTAAGAATTGCTTACAAATTATATGTATGTGTGTGTGCATATACATATATATATATCATATATTCTATATAATATAACATTATATATATAATTTTCACCAGTGATTTTGTTCCTATTCCAAAAGCATTTGTTCCTGCTCCTTTCATTGTGCTGAAATAGTGACATAATGCTTCCTAGTTGATTTGGAAGCTAGAGGAGAAATTTATTCTGCTTTTTAACCTTTATTTTAGAATTATATAGATGTTCATGAGCAGGAGGAATACATGGGTCATTGACTTGGCCTGGTGAGAGAATGAATTAAAATACCACAAATGACACTCATTAGACAGGCTTATCGGGAGTTACTGCTAGGCCAAGACAATATCTAAACCTCCAAGCAGGAAGCTATAAAGATTCATTTTACTTTCTGACTTCTAACACACTCGTACAACAGCACGACCCAGGGTTTAGGCACAGTATGAATTACTGAGATGTGATTGGCCTGGTGACCACCACCATCACTATTACCTCCATCAACAATATTTCCAAAGGTAATTTTAAATTTTAAGGTTTTTTTTTCTTAAGAAGAAGAAGAAAAAAAACCATAGCATCTATCTAAGGCACAACACTAACAGGAGTAAGGAAGTTCATTTTACTTCAGAGAAAACTCAGGAAAGATGGAGAGGATCTTCAGCCAACAGGTCAGCTACTGCAACAGGATTCCCTGGTAGGGAATAGAGTTCCAGTCTCAGGGTCAGACACTGAAGTCGTAGCTCAATTAAGAGATTTGTGAAGAACCCTAGTCAAATAAGACTTTCAGAGAAAGAACCTGCCAGATTAAGTATATCACAAAGAAAGCATGGAGCCTGAGACTGAGTTCATAACCCCAGCTCTTCCTGAACCTCAACTAGTTACCAAGCCATTCTGTACTCTGACACACCATGCTTTACAAGGACACAGAATATTTTGAAATGTATTCGCTACTAAATATAGAATTGATCATCATTTAAATCACCAGTATTTTAGACTTCTAATTTTATTTTCTTATATTGTTTAATAAAGGAATAAGTTTAAAGATGCCCAAAGAAATGAATGCTAATATTTTCCTTAAGCAGAAACAATAAAGAAATAATGAAATGTTTAGGAAGAATGCCACTGAACACATCAGCATATGAGCATGTTTGTGTTGTCATTAGCATTTATCACACTGATATGATTTAGTTTCTATTTACCTTTTTCAAATGGCCATGCATTATAACGTGAAAAATTGACACAGTATTAGGTATGTCTCCTCCTATGTTATAGGAAAGAAATGGCTAGGGAGTCTCTTTCTCAGGTTGCCTTTTAATTATCTTCAAAATTTTTTACAATCTATAAATCTATAGTAGGGGAATATAGTGTGTGTGCGTGTGTGTGTGTGTGTGTGTGTGTGTGTGTAGTACTTATACAGAAATGCACAGATTAAGAGCCCATATAAATAGTTCTTCTATCAATTCATAAATTTTGTTCTCCTAAGTCTTGATAACTATAAAAATGTGTTCTTGCTTCAGTGCACGGTAGAGCCACAAGGAGTTTTGGATCATTCCAAATAAAGTTAAAAGGACACTTCTGTCATTTTGTCTACTTAACTGCATGTAGCCTTGCAATATTTATTTTCCACTTCAATACAAAAATACATTGTACTGGATCCAAAGCCTTTAAATATAGAGTATGTATTTGCTCCTTGAATACAATTTAGAACTCAAAACTTAAATAGGATGTTCAAATAAATATCAGTCTTGGAAGGCGCTTCCATTATAGGGGTATGGAGAACTTTTGGTGCAATAAACAACAGCTTTAAACCATAGCATGGACATCAGCATTACATTCTTATCAAGAGGTTATGAAAGGCCTTTTTGGTGTCTTAACTTCTCAATAACACAATATACACTCAGAGTTCAATCACAAGTTCTGAAAAATAAAGCAACGAATAGCTATGAATCTTTAACTTATGATTGACGGGCTGAAGGATGAGTTCCAGAAATCTCAGATGATCAGCTTCGGGTGGACAATTGTAACCTTTACCTACCAGTGGAGAGGACAGACATTTTTCATTTAAAATATCTTCACTGAAAGCTTAGGCAAGCTTAGCTAAAAAATTTTTCTGTAAAATATCCATAACAACAATGTCTTAGGGAAGTATTACTCAACTTGTGGGTCTCGACCACCTTAGGAGTCAAAGAACCTTTTCATCACATGGGTCACCTAAGATAGTCAGAAAACACAGATATTTGCACTGCAATTCATAACAGTAATGATATCACAGCTACGACATATTGACAAAAATAATTTTATGATTGGGGCTCACCACAACATGAGGAAATATTTTAAAGGGTTATAACATTAAGAAGGTTGAGAACCTGTCTCTATACAAATACTAGGCAGTTTTTATCACTATTGCTCTGTAATAGAGCTTGAGGACAGGAATGTTGATTCCCCCAGTTCTCTTATTGAGAATAGTCTTTGCTTATTCTGGGATTTTGTTATTCCAAATGAATTTGAGAATTGCTCTTTCTATATCACACCAGTCAGAATGGCTAAGATCAAAAACTTAGGTAACAGCAGATGCTGACAAGGATGTGGAGAAAGAACACTCTTCCATTGCTGGTGGGATTGCAAGCTGGTATAAACTCTCTGGAAATCAGTCTGGCAGTTCCTCAGAAAATTGGACACAATGTGAGTTCTGGGGATTAAGCTCGGATTGCCAAACTTCGAAAAATCAAACAACCTTTAGACCATCAAGCTATCTTATCAGCCCCAAACAATCATGATTTCTACACTCTAATTTTAGAAGATGTACATCCTACTAAAAGGTAGCTGTGTATATAACATCATCTAAGGTTTTGTTTGTTGTTGCTGCTTCCTTCTAGCCCAAAACAAAAGTGTGCCCTTCCGACATAAGGAGTTGGTAACGGTGGATTAGTAAGTGCAATCTAACTTGATCAGCACTATTAATTTCCATTCCATTAACTTAATGGTGGTCTGAAAATAGATTCTGCACAAGAAATCATGTTGAATTACCTCACGTCTGATCATAATTTTACCCTTGAACAAATAGCAGGAAGTTGATTGCACCTAAGGGCTAACGAGAACACTGTCACGGTCAAATAGATTTATAAAACAAAGTCCATGTTATCATATGAGGGTGAATATGTGACCACAGGCAAAGTAGGCATAACATGGCCATTCCTATCTATCAATGATTGTTTCTACTCCATGTGAGCAGTTAGCTGAATGTTCTCGTTCCCCTAAGCAAGGCTGCTTTAGAAGTACTGAAGATGAAGTAGATATTAATCACTACATATACCAAATCACTACATTGATTGTCTTTCACGGGAAGGGTTCTGTGGTTTAGAAACTATAGGAACTTCTCTCTAAATTCTGTCAAAGAAGTCCCTGCTATCAAAAATAATGTATTAACAAATGATCTTGAAGGTTAAAGGAACAAGTGTTGAGCTAGGAGGCCAGGCTTCTCAACAAGGTGGTATTAAAATTTTCAGAAAAAACCTTCAACATCACACACAGACTGCTGGTGATATATGAAGAGATAGAACTTGGGTATGATTATTCAAATGAAGGACATAGAACCAAATAACAATTGAGAAAGAATGAGCAAGGGAGATAGGGCTAGAAGGACTGACTTGGTCAGAGTAGGTGTTTCACCTGCTCTTTGCCTTTCCTTATGGAAAGCATTCAGCTTCACACAACTGCCTGTTGCTAAACTATCCCTAAGTGATGCACAAATGCTGTTTTCAGACACCTCTCCAGGGCTCCAGTGAAGTAGAGCCAGTAATGGAAGTGAAACTTTCACTCTGTAGGCTTCCTGGGGAACTCTTTGATAAGAAAATGAGCATATGAAAGCCAGATGTGTCTCTGGATGGCATTTGAAGGATCTGTTATTAGCAGACACTGTAAATACACAATATGTATATCTCCAAATGCAGACACCACCAATGTATTATCATTCTAAGTATGTACATCTTCTCCTGCTTGGCTAAATTTAACTTTAAGGGTGCTTCATTCTTGATTTTCATTTTCTTTGTTGTTCTTTTGGGTTTTTTTTTTTTTTTTGGCTTTTTGGTTTGTGCTTTGTGATGCTGTTACAAACAGAAATGTTTCCTTTATTATTTTCATGGCTATCCTGCTGTTGTTACTATATAGAAGTGAGACCGGTGTTTGGACACTGATTTGGTATCCTACTTTACTGAATCAGCTTATTATTTCTAACCCTGTTTTATTAACTCTTTAGAGTATCACTAAGAGTGTCTTTTGCAGAGAGGTAATGTATTTTGAACTTTTCAGGATATCTGCTCTTCCATGTTCAGTATACATTTTCACAATAGCTAGATGAGGAATCAATCTATGTTTCTATCCACAGATAGGGGTGATAACGGGTAGTACACAGATATATATGCACAAAATAAAAAATTAATAAGGCAGTAAACCTTGCCTTAAATAACAGTGTGGATGAAGCTGGAGATCAATACACTAAGTGAAAATTTCCAGACACAGAAAGAAAAGTAGTACATAATCTCATTCATGTGAGAATCTAAAAGAAGCTGAATTCATGAGACAGAGAATAGACTTGTTCTATAGGTTGGTAAGGAAACTGGGAAGGTGTTAGTCAAAGGCTTTAATGTTTCAGAAGAGAAGAATACACTTTCCCTAACAGTACCTGCCATATATTTATCTTATACCAGCTTTACTTACAAGAGCATGCAGTGGGGTGAGAGGACCCTTGGTAGCAGCATAAAAGAATGTGGGTCTCAGGCAAGTCCTCAGTCAAAACAGACTGCACCAGTACATAGGAAAAATTGGCCACAATGATCAAATAAAGTGTAAGAATCAGGTAAAAGACAACCAGTGGGGAGCTTACCATCATTTAGAGGATTGTAAATTCCCACACAGGATAAATTGTTTTAGCTTTATTGCCTAGACTGTCTAACACATGCTAACTTGCTAGTTATAGCCTCCTGTTTTCCTTGTACCCTAACAATTTTTCTGTTGCTGTGATAAAACACTGGCAGAGAACAATTGGGAGGGTATTCTATCATTAAGGGAAACAAAGGCAGTAACATGGAGGCAGGAACTGTAGCAGAGGCCATGAAGGAACACAGTGTACTGGTTTGCTCTCCATAGTATGCTCAGCACACTCAGGACCTACATAAAAAGGGACCTGTAGAGTGTTACCTCTCACAGTGTATCCATCACTAATCAAAAAATGCCAAAAGATCAATCTAATGGAAGTAATTCCTTAATTGAGGTTCCCTACTCCCCGTGACTCAAGTTTGTATCAAGGTGACAAAAACCACACTATATCACAAATGTCAGAAACAAATAGTGGTCCTATCATAAAAGGTGTGTCCATAGCCCAATTTGGATTACCTAAATTTTCCAAAATTCATAAATGCTATGTTGTCACTGTTTAACAATAGGAAATCTCAACAAAAATATTTGCCATTCTCGTTTACATTAGAATGGTGACCTCAGACTAAGGTCTACTAAACTGTCAAAATTTGGACAGAGTGAACATGACAAGAAAAGGTAGAAGCTGGAGCTATCTTTCCATCCAAAGACAAGGTTTTTTTCTGCACATGGAGTTGGGGAGTATTTGGGTGTGCTAGTGATGAGAAACCCTGGTGGACACATCTGTCTAGATAGGTGAGGTAAGTTGTTCAAGAGAAAAGCATTGGTAATTTCTGAAAATTCGAGTACAGTTTTATTATCTAATTGGAACAATACCTATATTTGCTTGCAAAGTGAACTTTGATTCCTTAAATTCTTCTACAATATGCTACAAATACCTATAAGTGAAATAGACACACAGTAAGTTTGCAGCAATACTCCATCCTTCTATCCCACTAAGAATTAAAGTTTTTGGTTTTAGTTTGCTTGTTTGTTTGCTTTTGTATCCCCCCCCATGTACTAAGCAGCAAGCTGAGCAATGATTAAAGTTCAATAAATAGTTAATTGAACTGCACTGTTAAGAAAAAGTATAGAAAGCCCAAAAACATTATTTTGCCTTTGTGAAAGAAGTAGGTTTGTTGCTTAGTTGAGAGCTTGCCAATGACACCAGGATGGCAGACTTACTTAAGGAACTCCACTCTCAGAGGTACTGAATCATAGGCCTGATGTGAAATGCTGGATTTAATAGTGGCTGAGGCCCCTGGGACTGTGCCTTATGAAGACAAATAGTAGACATAATAGCAAAATTAAAATATTTCACTGTTCCAAATTTAGAAAATGGCTGTCTTCTTTTTGTAAATGATAATGGCCTGCACACAGCTCAGTCTTTTCAGCTGTGTAAACGGTGTAACACAGTTTAAAGGGGGTTTTAATTAAGACATTCACATAGACTGCATCTTCTCATTTTTATAGTGCTTTGGGAAAACATAGGACTTAGCAATCACATGTACCTCACTACACTATTTCACAGTAATCTCAGTGCCGAACCACCTACAAAGCATGTGTCCTTGTACTTCTTACTCCCCGATCCCATGTTTCTATGAACAGACCCAAAGGTTTCCATAGTAGCTGGTTAGAGTGCCTATATTCTATTATTATTTCAAAGAAACTTACCACTGTTACCTTTTAAGTTCTATGAGCTGGTTCTAAAATAAAAAGTAACTAAACACAACCCTTCTTTTTTCTTATTAGACCTCTGGATGAGTCCTCATGCATGTGGATAGAAGTCACCTTAAATGAACACAATCTAACACACAAAATGTCATTTTAACTGTTGTTAAAGTCTTTACCCCATAGATGACATTTCTATTCTTACTTTAAAGTAAATGATCTGAGCAAAAAAGTTATAATTTGTCTTACATGGTGTGTGCATGTATGTTTAATATAAAGACAGAAGTTAAAATATCCCTCATTCAGGGCTGACTGAGTCAGGCAGATGCTGTTGATACTTTTTTTATTGAATCTTCTCTGGTAAGAGTAAAGTAGTCTTGTTTCTGCCTTGGTATTGGACCAGATTTGCCTGTTCTAAGCACCCCATTGTTGTTCCAAGCATCCTATTTTTGTTCTAAGCATCTTGTTGTTGTTTGTTCAAAGCATATCACAATTATTCTGAGGATCTCATTGTTGTTCTAAACATCCCTCCTTCTTCATTGCCCAGTTTAAATTCACACCTTGATCCTGTCTCCTTCACTTCACACTGGACTATTTACGTAAGCTTGCTCGAACTGATATGGCAATGCATGAAATAATGTCCCTTCAAGGTGACACTGGCTTTATTATATTAGATGTCAAGAGATACAACCAAGTCAGGAACCCAACCTCACATTCAATTAACCCAAATAGAAGTCCCTGTGCTAGGGAAAAGGGATCGGTCATCAGTGTCCCTGTTGTAGGGACTAGCTATTGTCTCAACTCAAACACAGATGGCACAGAAGTGCTCTGCTCAAATCCAAAGTGACCCAGAACAAATGATTGGTTGTTTGACCTATATCTGTTATTAAAGCCAAAGATATAGCATCTAAACATGCATGGAAAAGTTGCCTGGGCAACTTCAGAGAAAGCAAGTCTACTGCCTATTCTTAAGAGGGCAAAAGAGACAGGCATAGGAAGAATGATATAGAGTTGGTGGCATCATTTGAATATTAAAAACAGCATTTCCTAGCTTATTCCTTAGTTCAACGCTTCCAGTTCTTTTGGTACTGAACAAAAACTTGAGCCACTCATTCAGAAATGACATAGTTGTTAGGTAAGGAGAATTTAAAACTGCATACCTGAACATCTAGGTGTAGAAAGTTATTAGTACTGTCAACCAGCTGTGGTTGCAATCACTAAAACAACTATTAAATTTGCATTATCAGTTGATAATAGCTTAGCCTAGCTTCCAGGAATACTGTTGGTGTTGTGGAAATCTTGAGGGCAACACCAGCATTACCATGAATATGTGAGCGTAAATGTCCGTAAGGACTATGGGGCAAGCTGCTAAGTGCTAGAGACTGTTGAGCATTGGATGGAAGAATTGTGTAGCACACATTACCTTCTTTCCTTTTTTCCTCTGCCAGTATAAATTAGTTATTAGTACTCATTAACCAAGTCTCAGAAAAATCTATGCATTTATTTCTTTAGATTTATTTCCCTTCACTTAAAGCTATTTGTGACCTCACCTAGTAGGTATTTCTGAGATGGAAAAACAGATATTTTCCCAAGGTTTTCTAGTTTCTTTTAGCAAGTGGGTATTTCCGAGCAGCCAATCAGAACCTTTATTTAGTCAAAATTGACAGTGATTAATAGATGCCTTGGAGATCTACTCACTGATTATCTCCATCAGAAAACAGAGGTGGCTTTTGGGAATTACAGTCTCTGCTAGAGCATATGTTAGTGTTTGTTCTTATTACAATGTATCAATTGCCTATAAGTGCTAAGAAGGAGGCCTGTGTTTGGTTATTAATCATTTTGATTAAACTATAAGCTTGTGACCAAGCCAGTTATTTCCATTGATTTCATTTCAAATACATTGATTTCTTAATATTTAAGGAAAATATTATCATTATAACATTATATTAATATATACATCAATGATTATAGAAGTGCCCTCTAAACCTATGATACATTGTGCATGCCACAGTGCAGAGGTAGGGGGGACAGAGGGAGGAAGATATTTCTGTGTGACAGTCTTTTCAATCATACATGTTCCTCCAAAAAAGAAGGTTTCCAGAATGAAAACTTGATTAAAAATAAAAGTCTGGAACTAAATAGCAAACTCTAACTGGAGCAGGAGAAATGAACAACTGTTAGATGGAACTAGAAAAAATTAAAAAAAAAAAAGTAAATGATACCAGAATGTCATCATTATCTTAGTATCCTGTACTTTGTATGTCTAAGAAAGTGTACTTTAACATAAGCAGAGTAATCATACAAATGCATTAAGCTGTCTTACATGAAAAAATCTGCACATGCGTATTCAATGCTCTTTAGTATCACCCTCTACAGATCAGGCTGTTGCTTGATCACATTACATTTTTTGCCTGCATATATGCCTGTGCACTATGTGTATGCAGTACTCACAGACACCAGAAGTGGGCATCAGATTCTCTGGAACTGGAGATAACAGAGCAGTTTTTAGGGGTCATATGGGTGCTGTCCACCCAGGTCCTCTGGAAGAGCCAGACTGCAGATTCTATTTAAGTGCTATAGTTCTGAAAATAGAAAGCCTACTCCTCCCCACAATGTAAGAATCCCTTACATCTACCATTAAAAAGACAATAAAATCAAACGTCACAGAGTGATGCTGGTTTCCTGACAGCATCTTGTGTATTTCCAGTCTTGGGCTTTTACTTGCTCACTGCTTTGTTTCCCTTTCTAGGCAGGAGAGAAGCTGCATTCTGTCTACTTAGAAGGCTGATTTCTGTGCCTTTTGTTAGACTAGGTGGGTCAGGAGGTATGAACGAACACATTGCCCAGGTGGCCCCTTAACACAGTGTGATTGAGCATGGAGGAAATAAGCAGCCTGCCTCGGTGCTGGGGCTGCCTGGTGCTGGGCCAGGTGAATGTGATTAGCAACTGACTTTGGATAGAGGTTCCACTGCACTCCCAACAGATGTCCCCTTAATTGAAAGCTTGCTGTGACGCTGGTGTTTCGAGAGGCCCCAAACTCCCTTTAATGTCTCTTGCTCATTAAAAACACACCTCCCTTCTTCCAAAGGAGAGACTTCCTTAACAGTTCTGCCTGAGTAGTAGGGGAGAGGAGATCCATGCTCTGCACCTCAGTATCACCCTTTAAAGTAAACCTGTCTTCCTTCCCTGACTTCATGCCAGATGACTCTAGAAATACTCTTGAGGTTATCAAGCTGTTTGCCAAATGTTGCCTTAACACAGGTTGTGGGAAAAGCAGTGCTTTAGGGTTACAGGTGTGTGGTCTTGATTAGTATAGATGGCTACAGCTTTTTATGTTTATGGCTAAATTAGAGCCCAACACAAGAAGATGGGGAGCAGAGTGCACTTCCTTGATTGAGAAAACTAAACAATGAAAAGCATGAGAAGGAGACAAAATGACTCCCTCAGCTTTGTCTGTCCAGGGTTAAAGTCAGCAAAGCTCTGTTCTGTGCTCCCCTGCTAAGGGAAATAGTATCAGTTACATAGTCCCCTTTGCCTATACAATGAAACACTACATTCCATGTGCTGTGGGGGGGACCTCATTTATCACATGAGGCCCCAGGAAAAGGATTTAATGACATTCAGAGCTTGCCTGAATCCTGTGAACAATATTCAAGTTTACTTTAGAGATCTGATACTGTGGGGGAATCCTAAAAGAAAGGTTTAATCATGTGCTATGCATGGATATATAATTGTTTACTGTAAGTCGTTATATGTAATAGATTGCATTTTATAGTCTTTTCTTTCAAATTTTAAAAATTAAGAAGAATGGCTTTCCTGAAGGAATGACGTCAGGCTGTAAGACGTGTTCTTTCTGCATACACTTACTGAGAGATAGGTAAAATGTTTTGCTGTTTTGATTATATTAGATAGGAGTTTTCATTGGGGTTAGTAAAGAAAATACGTTGAAAACCTTATCGCCAACAATTCTGTAATCGGTGATCTTACTTCTCTTCTGTCTTTTATTGCCAAACTTCTCTGAAATTTATCTCCTCACAATCTCAAGTTCATTGTTGATCCCTTTGCTTCTACTGACTGCACATTCTAGGGATGACCAGTCCTCAGGTCAGGCTCTCTGACCTTCACCCTAGGCATCAGGATTCTTGTACTCAGCATCCATTTGTAACTCCAGTCCAGACTTCCAGGCCACCAATCTGTTCTAAAACTTAAACATCATAGTTACCCAAGTTCTGACTATGGGATTCTTTCCTCTGTCTGGTACTTCTTATCCTCTCCTCCTAGACTGGGTTCTTCCATAGCATATGTAAATTGTTGACTCTCATGTTATTCTTTCTAAACTGAACTTCTCCTTTGAGTCCCAGACAGTTTGCACTAGTATAGCCACTAGCATCATGGAGTCATCTCAAACTCACAAAGATCACAGTGGAAATTATGGCCTGAAACCAACTGCTTTTCTAGAATTCCCCATCTGAGTTAATGGACCACCAATCATTAAACTGCCCCAACTAGAATCATTTGGATTATTCTAAACACTTCATTTTTCCATAAGACTGTATCCACTATGATGACTAATTACATGGGTCAACTTGACTGGACCACAAGACACCCATGTGTGTTGTCAAACTGCACTCTGCATGTGTCTCAGAGATCATTTGTTTATGGTATTAATATTTAAAATGACTAAGGTAAACAGATTGTGCTCAATAACTAGAGGTCTCATTCAGTCAGGTGAAGACATAGAACAAAAGACTGTCCTCCTGTAGCTGAGAGCGGCCCTATTCTTGTCTGCCTTGAGCTGAGATTTCAGTTTTTTCGTGGTTTCTAAATGATGACCATTTAAGGTGGATCTGTGGCATTGGGTGTCCAGAATACTGGCCATATATCTTATATATCATATACCTCCGTAATCACATGACCTAACTCTTTATAATAAATGTTTATACATACACACAGAGACACACACATATGCATGCACACACACACACACACACACACACACACACACACGCATGCACATACACACCATGAACTACAAACACAGAACTCGTGTACCCTATTGGCTCTAACTAATGAAGCCTGACAATGACATCTAGTTTATTAGTAATCACAAATGATCTTCCATCCTGTACATACCTTGGTCATGAGTCATATTATCTCTATTCAATTATTCAGTCAGAGTTCCATCTTTATAAATGAAAATAATATACAATCTGTGGTTTCTATGTGCTCTGCTCTCTGTTGCTAAATGGAGGAAATTTTTTGGACACTGCTCTGGTTCACATACCTCTTCATCACCTACACCCTTTCCTGGTCATAAACCACTCAAGGCTTTCCATTACTTTTAGAGTAAACAGAGTAACCCATAATGCTGCATGTAACTGTGTGTACATACTTCTCCAACTCGTTTTCCTCACTCCCTCGCATGCTGTGTTAGCACCGGCCATTCAGAGTGTTTTGCAGTTCTAGGGTGGATGTTCTTAGGGCTTTGTGGTTCAGCTCCTCCTGCTATTATGTGTTCACATTACATCTGTGGTGTAGCCAAAAAAGGATGATGGATGAAACACAATGATGCTGTACTACCCTGTAGGGCTTTAACAAGAATTGCAAAGCCCCATGTGACCCAACATGGTATATGCTTCATATTACTACCTTGGCAGTATCAATTCTAAACCATGTCTTTTTGAAATATTTATTTTGGCTAAATTCTTAACAATTGATTATAATTACAAAAAGGTTATAATATTTATGTATACATCAAATCAATATTTCTTAAAACATCCATGGCAAGGTATTACATTTTGTTTATAGGTTGAATTGGAGAACTCTAAATTATATAGTCATGACATGGACTCAGCTGCACACAACTGTTTAAATATCAAGTGTGTGTTCACTCATAGTCACTATGTGGCCGTCTCAGAAGCAGGTTGTTTCAAGCCTAGAACACCATATTTCTAAACTAAGGAGTATGTGCCAAAGTAACAATGAGAGCACGAGACTGAGAGTGAAAGAAACTGCTTCAAGTGCTACAGTCTTGAAATCTGTGCTGATGCTTGGACTTTGGATTTTCTTTTAAATGTTCAAAAAAATGTTATCACAAGCAGTGAATTATATTTTTTGTTTGATAAGAATACATTTAGTTCATTAAAATATTTTTACATTTTTATAATTCAATTTAATTTATAAAAATAATTTTAGTAATGCCTCTAAAGTATAGCTTTTATTGTAATTGCTAATACTTACTACAGCCATATTATTTTAAAGAGGCTTGTCATGTGAACAAGAGATGTTTTTAGAAATCATCCATTTCAGGGCTCAAAACTGTGCATACAACTTGATGGTAGACACTTACATAGACTGAGAAAGGCCCTGAGATGAATCTCAGCACTTAAAAAAATATCCATGTCTGCTGTTCAGTCTTTTCCAATTTGACTTTTAGTTACAATCTGAATTTACTAATCTGATTATACAATTCATAGCTGAACTCTTGGCTAAAGCAAAACTGTTTCAGAGAATTAAAGTACTATATATTGTTTTATCCATCACTGCTTTTTCAGAACTAGCTCAATGCTACCATAAAGCAAGTATTGAATAACTGTCTGCCAAATGAATAGTGCATAAACAGGGTGAGGATTCAACCTAAGTCTCCCTAGCTCTAAAGCCAGTCATAACCATTGTGCACTACTGTCTTACAGTGTTCCTTTTCACTGGCCACCAATGAAAGGGTGTTCAACCATAGGAAATTATTAACAAGGATTATAAACAGTCTTTGTATTCTTCATTAGGAGACATAGAAATGGTGGGGAAATTATAGGGAGTGGAATGGAGAAGTACACCATAATAGGGATCTCATTCTTGTAAACATGCTCTAAAATTTGGGACAGAAGCTTATCAATGTAGAGCAATTAAATGGAAGGCACTCATTCCAACACTTATCCATTTAAATTAAGTAAAAATATGAGCTATGCCAGATGTATGCAGACTCAGAATAGAACCTCTCATGTGTAAATAATATACTTTGCTTGATTTTGGAGGTTTTATGTAAACAAATTGCTGTTGCAAAATGCATTTGTGAGAATCTACCAGAGGGGTATCTTAAGTAATGTGTCTTCTAAAAGTGAATTCTAATAGAAATGATTCCAAAGACAGAATACTCAAGTTTTAGCCTCACAAACATGCATGGAATACGTATTTTCGTCTGTCTTTTTGCCAACTACTTACAACCATAATATAAAATCATACTACCTCTATTAAACAGTAAGCAAATCATGCACATAAAGTGTATCTTTATGTGTGTACTTGAACCTATGTTCACATATACGGGAAGTATACATGTGAGGATGTGCAGAAATTAACTGCCTTTTCTTATGTGATGTTCACTTGTTTTTTGAGACATGTCAAACTGCCCTGGAATTCACCAAGCAAGCTTGGCTGGCTGGCCAGTGAACCCCAGAGATTCACCTGTCTCTGTCTCTTCAGCACTGTGACTACACGGGAGCACCATGGTGCCCAGATGTATATCAATCTCCAGTAATCATTCTGGCAAGGCAGTCTCTTCAGTAGCTGAGCTATTTCCATAGCTCCATAAAGTGTTTTTCTTTTATTAGAATACACAAAACTAGGTTTCATTATGACATCTTCAAATAAACTTCTTTTGTTCTTTCTCTTCTCCCATCTACTCCCCAGCCCTTTGTTCACCTCGTCCTTTTCCACCTCATGGTCAACTTCCCACTTTCCTGTTACTTATGCCCTATTCTGATCCCCTACATCTTCAAGATCTATTGCCCCCTCTCCTTTTTTCCTCTGGTCTCTTTACTAGACTAATAGCCTATGACCACAGTCATCCTCACTCATAAATATACACATTGATTATCTGGTAGGATTCGAACATGAGAGAAAATGTTTCTCTCTCTCTCTCTCTCTCTCTCTCTCTCTCTCTCTCTCTCTCTCTCTCTCCCTCTCTCTCCCTCTCTCTCGCTCTCTCTCTCGCTCTCTCTTGCTCTCTCTCATATGTATGTATGTGTCCATTTAGCCAAACATGAGTAGTAGGTCCCTATCCCCCACCCTATGACCTGTGACCTCTCAGCCTTAGGGTTTTCACTGAGTTTATAGTAACAGGCATCAATTCCCTCCCACAAAGCAGGCCCCAGATCCAGTCAGAAAGTACTTGTTTACCCTTTAAACAGTAATGCCAATATTGTCAGGAAAAGACTGGTGTTCTAGCCAGCAGGAAAGAAGCTTCCAATACAACTTCACCTTCATGTTTCTGTGTTCTGTATGTAAAATGTATAATATCTTTAGCAATAGGGCTTTACAACATAGATCCAGAAATAACTAAAAGCTATAAACATACTTTGTATTGGCCTTGTTTTGTACAAAAACATTTAGATTCATTTTGTTTTTATTTGTTTGAATGTTTTATGTCGTTTAGTTGACACAAACTAGAGTCACCTGAGAAACATGGCCCTGCCTCCATCTTATGTAGGCAAGGCAATGTGTGTGTGTGTGTGTGTGTGTGTGTGTGCGCACGCGAGTGCATGCGTGTGTGTATATATGTATGTATGTATGTATGTATGTATGTACATGCCTATGGAATGTCTTAAGGGGTCCAAAGAGGGTGTTAAATGCCCTGGAATTGAATCAGATGCTTGTAAGACATCATGTGAGTGCAGGGCAACTCATCTGTGGAAACAAGTGCTTTTAAATTCTGAGGCATGTCTCTGTCCCTAGATTGTGTTCTTTTAAAATCCTAGATTGTGTTCTTTTAAAATCCGTTGGAGCCACCATGGGGCCTCTGGGACCAAAACTCTTAGAGAAGTATCCCACACCTGGCACTGAGATTTTTTTATTTAAAAATCTTACAGTTTCTGGAAAGAGATTTCAGCATATTTCTATTTATTCAAAATCCTTTGAAAAATAAATATTCTAGTTAGCTTACAAACTAGTAAGCTTCTATATAATCTCCTGGTTAATACTATCTAGTGATATCATAAACATCATCAGCAAAAGTAACTTGGGGAGAAAAGAGTTTAATTTATGTTACACTTCCAGGTAATAGTCCATTATGAAGGGAAATCATAGGTAGGAATCTGAAGGCATAACTGAAACAGAGACCATGACTGAACTATGCTTACTAGTTTGCTCTCCATGGCTTGCTCAACCTGATTTTATATACAACATAGGACCACCGATCAAAGGGATGGCACTGCCCAGAGTGGAATCAGAGGGGGCTACTATGGCCTTCACGCAGCAAGAAAATGCTACCATTGCCTTGCCTACATTCCAATAAGATGGAGGCAGGTCCATGTTTGTCAGGTGACTCTAGTTCGTGTCAACTAAACAAAACCTAGCCAGCATGATGCAGATTTTTAATACATTCTTCATCTTTGTTAATCCTGTTTCCATTTCTTGTTTTGTTTTGATTTTTTTCACTTTGCCATTCCTATCCACATCTGAAACTTTCTAGGACTGTGATTTTACTTTCATGAACCAGTGGTACCCTGTGTTATGTAATAATTTCTGATTCTGTTCATAGATAATACTCATAGATATAAAACACTAATAAGAATCCATGTGGGGGGGACAAGGAATGAGAGGTAGTAGATGGTGATAAAAGGGGTTAAAGGGGAATAATAGTATAGGAAAAGTATAATGAGGATATATGGGCAGGCTAGAAGAAGGAATATATGGGATAACAATAAAGACATTTCAGAAGAGTCATACAAATACCAACTACTATATAAGCTTCCTAAAATACGTAAATATTTTATACATATACATGTGTGTGTTAGTGTGTGTTCAATGAAATTGATCTATAATGAGGCACATTTTATAGACACTACAAGCTAACAAATGAAAAGCCTAGTGCAAGAAGTAGGTTACCTCCTTTGGAGTTTGTGGCCAGTGGTATCCCTTAGACCACTAAATTATACAGGCTGTTGCTATTGATCTTATTATCCTCCATAATTTCACACGAAAATCCCATCGCTGAAGATACCATTGCTAAGATACTTAATCTTAGAACACCGAAAAATTAAACTAGAATCTTCATCTATATTGATTTTCACAGGGCTAGAATGTTCTTTGCATGCTACCAAAGGAAAAAATAATCATGAGTTTTACCCACTTTGTGAAGTCTGTGAACTATGATAATGACTGGGCCTGCATTATAATCTCACTGGTGCAACAGTGACAGGAGTGTCATGGGAATAACCAACCACTTTCTGATTGGTTTTAAGACCCATTCCACAAGTTGACACCCACACTGATTACTGGGGCCAAGAACTTGTAGATGGACAGGTCATAAGATCTTTACTATTATTCACCTAAATGAGCATAGTATTAAACCGACTCGGCTGATGTATTGTTATACCTATAGATTTGTGAATCTCTCAATCACCATCAGAGAAGCTTTTATTGAAGAGGTGGTGATTAAAACAGATATCCGCAACTAGTCAAGGTTCAAAGAGTAAGTGTAGAATGCTCAGGCTTACATGTAACACCTATTGTATACTCCATCCTCCTAAAGCTTAGCAAGCATGTATAATTAGAGAGCAGAAGGTTCTACAAGCAAAAGGTTGTAGATTATTACAAGAAAATAGTGTTTTCTAGACACAGACAGGCAGTTGCACATATAAAATCACAGTAAGCATGACAGCATGCTCAAGACCTACTCAAAGTCAAGACAAGCAAAAATTCCAGGATGGTGAGTGGAGTGGGCACAAAGTCCCACCCTTAGCACAGGAGCTATTGGCAATTGGGAGCTTCCAGAAAAGGGAGAGATAGTTTTCATTGAGAATATAGCCCTTGGTAGGTTATCCATGCTCTACTGGGAGTACACAGCACAAGTTGGACAGGATCAGTTTAAAGACACAGGGATAGACTAGATGTTGGATTTGTACTTAATGTGATAACTTTGTAGTTTGTTCTGGTTTTCCTGTTCAGTTTTATTATTAAGTCAGTGAATCTGGAATAAACCAACCCAACCCTATATGCCTGCATTACTTTTAGCTTGTTAGCTAAATCATCTATTATCATGTGAGTGACTTTTGGTTGATATTGATTTTTCAAAACCTTTTTAATAGTTCCGTAGCACTTCCCCAGGACCATTCTAGAAGTAGTTGAGGTTGGTTTCACTTCCTCAAAGAGTCTGTATAAATATAAATGCCATGCTAGAATTTACCGGTGATATAGTCGACACTGGGCTTCCCCGTGCCGACATTTTTATTACCACCGCAGACAGATTATTTGGTTTGAGTAAATTAATTTCAAGGTTTTGTTGTTGTTGTTGTTGTTGTTGTTGTTCCTGGGTCAGTTTGGCTCTATGTATATTTTTCTAAGGCAAATTTATTTTAGCTGTGGTTTATTTTATTTTGTTTTAAAGATTCATTTATTTATTTTATATAAGTACACTGTTGCTATTTCAGACATACCAGAAGAGGGAGTCGGTTTTCATTGTAGATGGTTGTGAGCCACCATGTTTTGACTGGGAACTGAACTCAGGACCTCTGGAAGAGCAGTCAGTGCTTTTAACCTCTGAGCCAGTTCTCTAGCCTCTTCAAAGTGATTTAAATTGTATGATTTTTTTCAGACAGGGTTTCTCTGCATAGCCCAGGATGCCTTGGAACTCACTCTGCAGACCAGGCTGGCGTCAATCTCAGAGATCCATCTGCCTCTGGCTCCTGAGTGCTGGGATTAAAGATATGTGCCACCACCATCCAATGTATAATATCATAAAAATATTCATAATTATATATTATATATGAAGCAGTATATAGTAACTATATACAAAAATGTGTGAAGTGTGAATGCTTAATTATTTTGAACTTTAGGACTTGTAATTGTTTTAAGGTACTGAGTACAGTCATTAATTTTATCTAGGAGTTAATGTCATAGTCTCTTATAGTTCTTACCTAAAGTTAAACACATTTTGTAAGTGATAACTTTTCAGTTGTTTTATTTACTTATTTTGCTTTTTATACCTTTTGCTTAATTTTATAGTTGTTGGGAAATATTTGTTATCCTATTAGATTTCTAGTCTCACTTGTTCTTAAAATGTATAGCCATATAAAATCAAGCTGAAGTCTTCACTATAAAATATTAAAAAATAATATATTTATGGTGATATCATAACTGTAATCCTAATGAAATTTTGGCCAATTGTTGATCATTTGTATTGTGTTGTTATGTCAGAAATTTAGCTTATTTCTTTGTTTTTCCCCAATCAGTTGGGTAAGGATATTGAGCTTTATCAAGACAAAGCAACTTCTAAAGTTAAGCACTGAGACATGATAGTATGATTTAATAATTACATAATAGAAATTTAATAAAAGTATTTAATAATTGTTATGTAATTAATTTGTAGTTAGTAATTTAATTTTATAAATAATATATTATATACAGTACAGGCTACTTTTAATTTGTTCAAATAAAGTGCAAAAGAATTAATTGGTGACATGAAGTAGTTAAGGTACTAAAATAGGAAGTCCAATTACTCTTAATCTCTTAAAGTTTTAAAGTTCTATAAGTCACGATTTTAAGGAAAAAAAATGTTTGTTTTAAGAACACTTCAAATTAGGAAAACCATCAACTAGTCAGGAAAATGTGAAACTCACATCATGGGTCTTTGAAGTGTTTAATTCACGTTTAAACCGTATTTGTTGCATTCAAGAAATATATTCCATGTGTTTCTGTAGTTTTGGACAAGATTTATTCGCATATATGAAAACTAAATGTGAGTAAAGTATGTATACTTAAAACTAAACCAAAAAACTTAAAGTTTGATTACTCCAAATGAAACTGCCTAAGACTAATATTTGTTTGTACTTTATAATACTTAGTGTAGAGTAGAAGCATTGACTGTTTCCTTGGGCGTCATTGTGGATAAATATGTTGGGCTGTGCAGTACTCTATGTCAAAATAAATTTTCCTGGGATACCCCAGGATTCAAGAAGGGTGAGCTTATTCTCCATTCTCTGAGGCAAGCTAGTGGTCCTTGTTGCATAGTGAAAGAAAATGAAGTAAACTTGAAACTTATAATAAAACCAAAAGGAAGAGACCTTCAGAAAGCAACCAGAGAGAGCCGTGGGAGGTCAGGCTTACACACACCTATGAACACAGGAACAAGAAAATCACAACTTGGCCGGGCGGTGGTGGCGCATGCCTTTAATCCCAGTACTTGGGAGGCAGAGACAGGCGGATTTCTGAGTTCGAGGCCAGCCTGGTCTACAGAGTGAGTTCCAGGACAGCCAGGACTACACAGAGAAACCCTGTCTCAAAAACCCAAAAAAAAAAAAAAAAAAAAGAAAGAAAATCACAACTTTACTTTGTAAACACTTTTATTTTGTTTTGTGCTTTTTTGTGCTGTGCTGTGTTGTTTTATTATAAACTTTGGATGGAGCTATACATTGCATGAAATTCTTCTTCATCTGAAATTTGGGTCAACTAATCAGGTGACCTGAAAGGATGATAGTGTTCCTTCCTTCTTTCTTTTCTCCCTCCCTCTTTCCCTCCCTCCCTCCTCCCCTCCCTCCCTCCCTCCCTCCCTTCCTTCCTTCCTCCTTTCCTATCATTGTTTCCTTCCTTCTTTTTTTCATTTCTTTTTTGTCTATGCATGATTCTAATTGATAATGTCAGTTAAATCTTGAAAAGTCTCTGGCCTGATTTTCTTTTAATCTTTCCAAGTTTAAACTTGGAAAATTTAGCAATTTCAATTCAGCCAATTTTAGCATATATGCCTTCAAAAATATCCAAACATGCTTACTTTAGTTGAGAAAAGTATATGTGTTTATATATCTGAGAAAATTCTTAGTCTTATGAAAATGTATATTGTCAATTTGTAATCAAATATGGGAATTTCCTTGTGAGCACATTTATTCATTTAGTAAAGTGATCATAATAATAAACATTTGTTTTGAAAATGACGGTTTTTAATAAATTTATTTTTATTTATGTATATCCATGCAAGTGCCTATGCACCTTTGTGTGCATGTATTCGAATACCCATGGAGACCAGAAGATACATGCCAGCCTTGGCTACCTAAAAAGTTTCAGTCAGCCTAGACTATGTGTGACCTTCTCTCAAAAGGAATAGGGTCTGGCAGAATGGCTTAGTGTGCAAAGTCTTTGCTACACAAGAATAATAATATAAATTCAGATGTCTGGCCCTTATGTAAAATCCAAAACCTCATTTCTGAGCAGACACATGAAATGGGGAGATTTCAAGACCTCATTGGCCAACTAGTCTAGCTAAAATGATAAGTGTCAGTTTCTATAATAAATCCTATATTAAAAATGAAGTACAGAAGTGTATTCTAGAAATACGAAGATTTAAACCTCTACTATTTACTCTATCAAAGTAACTCGTCTGCCAGTAATACACCCGATGGAAAAACAAAATAAACTAACAGAATATGATTTGAAGACTAACTTGGTTTCTACCAAGACTTACCATCCTTGCTTCCCTGCTTCAGAAAGCATGTGATCTATGGCAGTGCTTCTTAAACCTTAAAGTGTGTGCAATCCTTGCATGCCTTGCTGGGGAGACGATTCTGCTTCAGAATGCCTGGTTCTGAAGAAGCCTTCTTAACAACTTTCCCAGTGTTGCTCTTACTCTACCACCCATATTCCCAATATCACCAGTTTTCTAACAAATAGCAGGGTCACACTCTCCTAGACATTCAGATGGAAGTTATAGGAGGTTGAATGTAGTATAATCACTTCAATAACTGCAGTGAGTGTATGGATGAGAAACAGGTATATGGAGTGTGTGTGTGTGTGTGTGTGTGAAAGAGAGAGAGAGAGAGAGAGAGAGAGAGAGAGAGAGAGAGAGAGAGATCAGTATCAGTGTGGTATGGTATGTGCAGTGTGTGTGTTTTGCATGTGTTATGGAATGTGGTATGTGTGTGTAGTATGTATGTGGTATGTGTATATACTCTATGTGTAGTGTTTGTATATATGCATAGGTGTGTGACGTATGTACTGTATGTGTGTACTGTATGTGTGTACTTACACAGAGCTAGAGCAAACTGGAGAGGCCGGGATGACCACAGATGTCTCTGCCTTACTATTGTCTTTGCTCCTGGCTCGTTTCTTTTCCATCTGCAATTTCCTCTTAGATGATTTTTTCTTTTACCTCCTTATCCCCCTAAATCTCTGTTTTTTAACTTAATAAAACCCACTGATATCAATAGTGTCAATTGCTATTTATCTTGTACTCCTGAACTTATTCAGTCACTCAGGCTACTTTTTAAAAATAATAGCCACTATTGGAAAGAGTTATATGTAGCAGCTGGCGTTAACTTTAATAAGCAGAAATGTCTTTGTGAATTCAAGGCCAGCCTGGTATACCTGAGTTCTAGGCCAGAGAGGGAGAGAGAGAGAGAGAGAGAGAGACAGGCAGAGAGAGGCAGCGAGAGGCAAAGGCAGAGAGAGTGAGAGACAGAGAGACAGTGGGAAAGAAAGAAAGAGAGATACAGAGAAAGACAGCGAAAGACAGCGAGGCAGAAGGAGAAAAGGAGAGGGACAAAGAGAGGGAAAGAAAGAAAGAGTAAGAGAGAAAGTGAGTCTTAGACAAGATTTAAGGGGAAAAATATTCCGAAAGAAAAGGCATGTTCAAGCATATTTGAAATAGTTTGAATTTTTCATAAAGATTCATGTTTAGAAAAGTCTTTATTTCCTGTTATTCTAAACATATCATAAATGCCTGCTGCTCTTAGATGTCTGATTTCAACATGATGAACTCCTCCCATTCAGTGTCTAAGTCACTGTGTTGACTGCCAAGCTCACCCACAAGGACTAGAAAACATATACACACTAGCATCTGGTGGGAATTAACAGTCCCCACTGTGACACATCACAAACTGGAGTGAAAAGAGAAGGGCTCACTTATGTGGGTCCCAAGTATCTCCTCCAGTCTAAACACAAGCTGTCTCCTGAAAACCCACCCTGAGCACCCTGCCCATAGCTGATACAGCCATGGAGCAATCACCACAAGCAGGACCAGGAAAGGAAAGTAAAAAATGATCCAGATTGCAAGCATTTTCTTTTCACAGCAAATTTCTGATTTAAAACCTTGAAGCCACAACTGAATATCGCCTGCAGTGGCTGTTTATCAACACTCAGGGTGGGAATGTGTTTATTTGAAGAACAGCACAGAACTTTGGAAGCCCAGGTCTTTCGTTTGAATTGAGTGATGGCCTGAATTGATGTTTGGGAACACAGTCAATTTGTAAATTACAGAAGCACAGAGTCCATTATTTTCTACTGCCTTTCTATAGAGAGGGCAGGCCGCTGTCAGTAGTGAAGTGCTATGAGCTGAGGGACGCTTCACTGAGGCAAAGGTTCGTTCGAGATGGTAACCCTGGTGGTCCCCGACAGTGCTTCTTTAATGCATATCACAGGACTCCAGGAACTCTGCTTAGTAGATACTATCTTACCCAGCCCTGCAGCAGCTCTGTAGCTTCCTAAAGAGAGAAAGATAAGATGGCACGGCATAAATAATTATGAGAGAAACGTTTGGCAGACAGGTCACTGAGGCAGATAACACAAAACAATGAATTTCCATAGTCATTTTTACTGATGTACTGTTTTACACTGTGTCCTTTTTGACCTGTATCCCGCCTCATATCTGCTTTCCTCGAAGAGTTGTTTACAGCATGAAAATGGCCCTTATTTTTTTTTAATGTGTCTTCTTAAAAAGTAAAAATCAAGAATCCGATTTTCTCTTTCACAAATGCCTCGCCTCTCTAGTGGATGTGTGTCATCACACTGCAATAGAAATCATTAGTATGTGTCATACATAAGACAAGAGGCTTAGCTCATTTCTGAGAATTTGAAATAATCCCACCAAGATTTTATTATCCCCCATCTTACATATTGATGTTTAATTTGTTAAAAGTAACTGACATTAGTGACTTAACTCTTATCCTACTTTTGTCTTATTTAAGTTTTGAAAGAATTCTGTATGTTAAAATGAGTAGTTTTCTTAACACAATAATAATTTTTATCCAGTTCTAACCATGTATAATAGAGAGTGTAAATTCTCATTTCCATTCTATAAATAAATGTCCAAAATAAGAACAGAGAATTGTTGACGACCACAAAATAGCCAGGCCACCCTTGAAAGGGTCAGTCTGTCCCTTGGTTTTCTCTATTATCATCTGTAAATAGTTGTCCTTATCTTCCTTCTTTGCTTTGAAGGAAAGGAGACTTCTGAGGCTCTCCTATGATTATGTTCAAAGAAATGCATAAGTGACCAAGAGGCAACATTTCTTCATATAAAAGATAACATGACTAAATGTAGTTTAAACCATGCTAAAGGAATAAAATCATACATGTAATTTGACAATAGACAGGAAAAAATTTTCCCAAGGATGGAAGGTAATGCAGGAGATGAAGATGGACTCATGGGCAAGAACACAAGGCAACAATGATGTCCACTATTTCTGCCAGTGAAGCCCAGTATCAACCTGTATGTGGATCACATGCCTTTTGTTTACATGTCATTTTACATTTTTCAAAATGTACTTATTATATTAGTTTCTTTGCTTTCCATTAAGATTATATTGTAGCAGGAAATTAGGGCTCCCTGTAGTGGACTCTAGAAAAGGTAAAAGAATTTTAAAACAAACTCAGAAGGAAATTTAAGAAGCATTTTATTGATAGGAAAACAGTGCAGCAGAAAAATTGAAACTCACAGTTGCCACTTGAAATAGGAAGACTTAAGAAGAGAGAAAGTTTTGTGAGTTGGACATGGAGACAAGCAAGCACCTACTGACAGAGTGGAACATCAGAAAAGCAGTGGGAAAGCCAAGTGTTGGAGGGAAGCATCTTTAGGCCTTTGGCTGATATCAGACAACGATAGTGATAGAAGGAAACAGAAAGCTACTGTTTTGAGCTATAACGTGAAAAAAGTACATAAGCTTAACAATGAAGATCCTTAAGCAACTTTCCAGAAAGGGCATTGTCTAGGGAATAGGTATTTTATCTCATTAAGGAGATAGTCCTGTTTCTCATCCCTTTAGCAAGTCTTTGGATAAATCAGCTTTCCTAGGGGATGGCCTAGTAGCCAGGTGACTTTTAGGTGCAGCTGTATTAACCCTTTAGGAAGAATAGCATGTTATGTTCCATACTTTAGGGTGATCAGGATGAGTTGCTCTACCCAGGGCAAGGGGCAGAAATCAATTCTTTCTTCATAAGAGAAGAAGTAGCTTTCTTTTTGGTCTCAACAAAACTCAGATACCTTTTACTTTTCCTGTGATATTTCAAATCCTAAGCCATTTTTCTAGCATTACCAGGGGAACAACAGAGAGAGTCAAAGTATAGACGAGGAGGGGCTCCATCCACGATGGCCTCCAAGCCTGCTAATATCTGTCTAGCTACCTTAGTACCATGATAATAGCAAAACTGCAGTACTATTATTCCTCCTGTAAAAAAAAAATAGTTTGGGGGCCTAGGCTAGAGAGGCATAAAGAGCAATTTCTGCTCTTGCAGAGAAGCCAGGTTCTGTTCCCAGCACCTACATGGTAGCTCACAATCTTCTGTAACTGCAGTTCCAAAGGATCATACATCCTCCTTGTTTACAAGGTATTCATGTGGTGAATATACATAAGTGCTAATACACATAGAATAAAAATAAGCATATCTTTAGACACAAACACACACACACACACACACACACACACACACACACACACACACACTCATACTCACTTGGAAACTTTTGTGCCAGACCCAAATTTTATACAGTAAGTACAGACAGGAAAATCAAATACTTTCTCATCAAACTCAACATTCTTCCCATCAATGTGAACCTTCACAAACTGCTGTCCTTTCACACAATTTGCTGAAGAATCTCCTTCGATGTGGACAAGCCTCTTCACCACAGCTTCTATAAGACACTGCTCAGAAAAATGCTGAGGTCATAGTTTCCCTAGCTCATTCTATCTTGTTTGTAGAGGCTAAGAATTTTGAGACCAAGATATTAGTGTTTGTTGTTGTTGTTGTTTTGATTCTTGATTCTTGATGCAAATGTAGGCCAGACCAGACCAGATTAAAAGCAGACAAAGAAAGTTTCTTAGGCTCTGATACCAGGTTCATCAGTACCAATGAATGGGGCTGAGGAATTCTTGCACCCAGGCTAAGATTAGGTGGTTTTATAGACCTTAAGCGAGGGGTGATGACAATGACAACATGTCAGCCAGGGAGCGGCACTGTGCATAAGTATGGTCAAAAACTAAGTCCCGTGGGTGGGCACTTGGGCAGACTGACCATGTTAGAAATGTGTGGTACCTCGGCTGCCAGAAATGCAGAACTAAGCTTTTAACCATTTGTTCAGTTTTTCCAGTGCAAACCAGGTAGGGAGAAGGAGGGAAGATGGGGTTTCCCACCTTGTACAGGGGTAAGCAGGGGTTCCAGATGATAGGTGGGTGGCTATGTGACGTTTATTGGGTGTTTGTTTGTTTGTTTGTTTGTTTGTTTTTTCCTCCTCTAGTAGCAAGCAAAATACCTTCTAGCACCATGAACACTATTCAATAGAGATGAAACTTCTTCTCAGGTATCAGCTGAACTTCTAAATGGTGAATAGTAATAGATAATAATAATGTTGAAAAAGTAAATTGTCTTCAGCAGTAGGCCCTTAACATGAATCTACAGAGAGTAACAAATAGCCTTGGTCATAGCCCGTAATGTTTTGGGAGAGGACTTATGGACCCCTTTTGTCAGTGACTCAAGAAGATGTATTCCATTCTTGACACTTGGAGGTTTTTCTTGCTGGCATAAGTATGATCTTTCCCATTATTCAGTGACTCCTTTGAATTTTTCTTCATATCACATATGCATGTGTTTTAGGAATTTTCTATAGTAGAAGGTGTCCATATGGCCAAAGAAACATTTTTATGTAGCAACATTTAATTCATTTCAGTGAACTGCAAAACAAAACGAACCAATTAACCAACCAAAAAAACTGGTGATTCTTAAATTATGTTTCTTGACCTGAAAGAATACTTAGAAATCAACGATAAGAGCTCTCTCTCTCTCTCTCTCTCTCTCTCTCTCCCTCCCTCCCTCCCTCCCTCCCTCCCTCCCTCCCCCTCCCTCTCTTTCTTTCTCTGTCTTCCTCTCTTTCTTTCTCTCTGTCCTCTGTCTCTAGCTCTCTTTCTTACACATACACACACACACACACACACAAAGAGAGAGAGAGAGAAAGAGAGAGAGAGAGAGAGAAAGAGAAAGAGAGAGATTAGATTTATCATTTTATTAACATATTTATGATAAAAAAACAAACCTGAATGTGCATGTACAATATAGACTCTCAAAGAACTACAGGAGATGTTTTATGTGCCCAAAGGATGCTTTAGTGGCACACAAACTAATCAAACTCTTCTATAATCTTTCTGGGAGTTACATGCACACAGGCCAATTGCATCATGAAATTAAACCTAAAGCTATTCAAGTCACAGGGGCTCTGGGGTGACATTATCTTAAGTGCACCAGCTCTTCATTACTCCATTGTCAAAGTAAACCCATTTATTACCTTTGCCCTCAGCATTTGCTCATGGTGTTAACCAGTTCCAAATTTTTTACAAAAGTTATATATTGGGCTGTGATTCTTTATAATGAAATTTCATTCATCACTGAGCCGGGTAAAATTCCTAGCGTTCCATGTGCTATTTTAAGCTACTTTAAGTTCGAATATAATTTCTGTCATCTATATTATTTTCAGCAAATGAACATACCATGAATGTGGACTGCTCTACTATATTATTTTAAGCTTAATGCTATTAGAGACTACTGTGCTTCAAGACAATGGCAATCATGTTGCACAGCCGATTCCGAAGGCTATAGGAAATTGAGAAAGTGCTTTAATAAACAGATGCTTCCTTTGCCTTTTGAAGGAAAAATCACATTTATTTGACCAGGCTTTCCCCATATAACCAAATCTGCATGTTTTATAAGGCAAATGTTTCCCACAGTTTATTCACTTAAATAAAATCACTGCCTCGAATAGAAATAGCCTCTGCCTTGCTCCATGACAGCACTGATATGTGGAGCCGAGTTGAACAGAAAAAAGGCTCACCCTCCCACAAATATCTAGGGTTTAGAAGAGGAAAGGCTGTTTGGGGTAGCTCCCAATTTTTTAGAATGTTTGCAAGAGCAAACTACAGAGGGCAGCAAATATTAACAGGCTTTTCAGTCCACGCTAAATCCAAGAAGTTAGGTCTGTTCCACCTCTCACTGATGAGAAATTCCCAATGTTCATGTGAAATGTATCCTCTTGTGGTTTTTCTTACAAGATACACAAAAGTCAACCACCAAGACAACCTGCCCACCTGCTCCCACTCATCTTTTCACAGTAAGCTCTTTCATGTTCAGCACATATCACTGACTTCCTCAAATTCTGCAAACAAGTGTGATATGCTGAAGTGACAGTGATTAAAAACTCTGGGATCATCTGGACACTGACATGACTGCAGGGTCCAGGAACTTCACACACACAAGGTAAACAGTGAGCTGCAAAGGGCATCACATCCACTCTCTACTGCATTTACCCAGAGCAAGCATAGGCTCTGGACGTTGCTGAAAATACTATTTCAGTATTTTCCTGAATATATTCCTCTATTTCAAAGATTTGGTACATTCAAACTCAAACTGAATTTCTCAATGAAAATCAGAGTGTGTTTTCTTAATAGTCAGAGAAAATGAAAGCACATAACCCCTTAACAATGCTGTATTTGACTTCTATATTTATTTTGAAAATGAGGGGGAAGAAAGGAATTGTAGACAATTTTTCAAAAGGCTTTGTCCTTATCTAGTGTGTCTTATAAAGTAGGATATCTTGGAGTCTTAAGTGCCAGCTCATCCTTGTTTAGGAGTCTGAAAAGCAGAAAAGATAACATATCCATGCCTTTGCCCACCTTAGCTCTTTACATCATAAGGACCAGTGGCTGCTACTCTTACAGTCACTAACAACATGAATGGCCCTATACAAGACTTAAAAGCAGTAGGTAAATGCGTTTCCAGATTAACAAGCCAAATTATCGGGATAGCTTATCAAAGCCAGAAGCCAGTGCTGAACTGGAGAATGAAGTGGTAGGATTGGCTTCCAGCACCAGGTCCTTGATGGTCTCCTGGCTCCACTCCTTTGTTACTGCTCTCAGTGTTATTATGCTGTTTCCACTGTGCCCTTGTGTAACTGCTTCCTCTGCTCCCAGTGAAATACGAGAAATAAAAGCAAAACCCACAGAAAATATGAAAAAACAAACTAACTAAACACCCCTAAGCCCATCAAACCAGCATAGGCAAATGCCAATATGTCATTTTACCTTAGAATTTTCTTTCCTCTTTCAAATACCATTTTCAAGTTTCATAGTATTACATATATTCAGTAAGTAAACATTAGTGAGCCCACAGCTCAGTGAGTTTCCACTCACCAGTGGCATTACTGCATCAGGGCTATCTCAGGAATAAACATTAGAGTACTATGCACAGGTCATATGAACCCACTTATAGTCTCTAACTTTCCCAAGCCCCAATCCTGACTCTACCAGGAAACATTAACTTCCATTTTTATATAAATCATATAGTATGCAATTTGGGGGATTACCATTTCTCAACCTCATGGTTGTAAGAGACATCAATATAGTTGCATGGACCTATAAATGGATAACATTTTTGCTGCAGAGTGTTCTGGTCTTACATGCTTTCTAATATAGTTTACCAAATAAAATGATAGGCAGACATAATGCTTGTGACTGGTTTTTCTATTTTTTAAATATGTATCTTTATTAAATGTAAATATATATGTCACAAAAAAGTGTTGTATTTCTTTAATTTTACAAAGAGTATTTAACCATACACACATCATTTTATGTGTTTCTCCCCCACATTATATCATAGCTGCGTTTTCTACTTTGATATCATTTTATTTGATACTGAATGGACCTCATGGTTTCATTGAATATTCTGAATTGAATACCACATCCTTTTATCTCCCTGAGTCCAAAAAGACTGACATCACCATTGACACAGAACCTGATCTGTGATATTTTTAATGTTTTATTTTAATGGAAATTATTCATAATAAGAGATATTATATACTATTAACATTTATTTCTGTACCCCCAGTATTTAACTGTTGGAAAATGTGTATGGCATAAATGAATACATCAGTGAGCATCTCTCTGGGGTCACTTCTACTTTTAACAAACTGGTTTGGAATCACTGGAGATGCTAATAGTGTGCTCTTTCTTCCCACACTGCTTGTCTTCTGTGATTGCAAAATGGTTCTCACCTTAATAGAGAAGTCACATGCCAGAATCCAACAGGTTCTTCATTGGTCCAGACAAAATTCCTCTCACAAATCAAGATATACAAGAACCCATGTAGAGAGAAATACTGAACCTTGCTGCCTTGAAGACAGAGATCACCAGAGAACACAGTGAACCCCAAATAGTATTTTGTCCCTTGTTTTCTATTCCCTAGAATTCAAAATCAAGCAAAGAAAAACATAAAGTAGGATAGAAGATACACACACACACACACACACACACACACACACACACGAGCGTGCACAAGAGGAAGAAGAAGCTAAGAGATAGCATGGTTAAGTAGGTTGTTAAGTAGGTGACAGTAATTGAAGGGTTTCTATTCTACTCACAAGAACAGGCATAAAATCAAGTGATCCACAGGAGGAGATTGACTTTGGTCACCATGATCTGCCAGCTCTGGTACTGCTGCCTCCTATGGTGGCTTTAAGCTGTCAAGGAAAGACTGCTTTGTCTCAAGCTTTACCTAGAATACTCTGACTGTTACTAATAAGTGTTTTCTGGATCCTGTTAATGTGTCCCCAGGCCCACAATTGTCTCTAATTCCTAACTCCATGCTGTAAGTAAGGAGGAGGGCAGAACTCAGGCAGTTGTGTGGCTTCCCTACTAAGATCAAATTACTGCTTTACAAAGTCATTAGTTGCTAAATAACACTTTACCAAGTCAAACATGCGATAAATTATCCTTTTATATATTAACATTATTTTTAAAACTCTTCTTTAATGTATATTAAAGAATACTTCTCTTTCAAAACAAAATAGTAGGGTAGTGATGTCTAGGTGTATAGCTCAGAGGTGGAATGCTTTTCAAGCATGTGAGGCCCTGGGTTTGTCCCAAAGGAGAGAGAAAGAGAGAGGGGGTTGGGGAGAAATGATTCCAAGCTCAGAGTTTCTAAGTCACTACAGAACTTGTCTGTTCAAACGCAAAGATTTCCAAGGAAGAATGTTCTTTATCTGAAATGTTTACATTTATTTTGTGTGTGGTGTATCCACTTCCTCCACAGTGTACATGAGGAGGTTTGAAGAGGTCAGAGGACAACTTGGGGAGTCTGTTATCCTTCTACCATGTAGGTTCCAGAAATCAAACTCAGGTTGCCAGGCTTGGTGGTAAATGCCTTTAACTGCTGAAACATCTCCCCAGCCTTTGACCTTTATGTTTAAAGTAATTCAATTCACTTCAGAAACCCCCACTACTTATTTATACTTTAAAATGATAAAGTTTATCTCATCAGTAATCATAAAGGCTATTGAACCTGCTCTGCCAAAAGCCCCTTTGGCCAGTTTTATCATTGAGACAGGCAGCTGTCAAATGCAGCCTCTTTGTTGTCTCACTTTAATCTGCTTTCACAGTAAAATAACTAATGAAAATAGACACTATAACAATACTATTTCCCCTCCTGTCCAGGATTTCTGGGAAAAAAATATCAGTACATAGATAGCAGAAAAATTATCCACTTACCTACCACAGGATAGAAGACTCTGAAAGCAATGTCAGGTACAATTTAGAATGTAACGGAGAGGGAGATTACTCTAGAAATGGGAATATTCTAAGGTATCAGAAAATAGCTGCCTAATGTGGACACAAAGTTAACTCCTTTGCATACAAAGTCTGAATTGCCTTGTCTAACATACACTTTCTTTTTAGCCACACAGACTCAGTTTAGACCCACGAGGTGAACTCAAGCAATACAATGGTTTGTGTCATTTGGGAGTCTTCAGGGCGAGGTGGGGGAAGTACTCTTGGAACTTGTAAACATTGCCTAGATCTCTGCCACTTCTCATAACCACTTCTCAGATTTGGGTGCAAACAGAGAGGTGTAGGAGCTAAAGTCCTGTCTTCTCTCTCAAGTAACTGCCATTCTGTATTTTCTATTCTGAACTCACTTCATTTAAAAGGCTAGGGAATCTTTTATATTTCTGATAAGAATACTATCTGAGATGTATTCATTTCGATCTTTCATCTGGCTCAAATATTGTCAATAAACCTAGGCTGGTATGGTGCCCATTCATTCATTCATTCATTCATTCATTCAGCACTTACATATTATATTTCTTATATACTTAGTGTCTTGGAAGAAGCCAGGGTTTAAGGATGAAAAAGGACACAGTCGTTCAAAAATAAGCTCACTCATTTATTTCTGCTTCTGTTTCCTGCTAGTAGTTTCAGGTTCATGCTGGGATCTTTTGCCCATTTGAGTTGACTTTTCTGAAAGGTTATAAATATGGATCAAACTTAATAATTTTACATACATACATACAGTTTTCCCAGCACCGTTTGTTTAAGAGGTTAAATTATTTATTAAGATATTTCTTCTAGTGTGCATTTTTGACAGTATTGCCAAATGTTAAATGGATGTAATTATGTGCACCCAGTTATGTCTTTTATTTTGCTCCATTGTTACAAGTATCTATTTTCGTAACAATATCGTGCTGTTTTAATACTATGACTCTGTAATATAGCTTGCAATCCAGAAAGGTAATCCATCCAGAATTTTGCTCAGGATTACTCTGGCAATCTGACGTCTCTGTGTGCGTCCATATGGATTTTATGATATTTTATGATTTATGAGATGAATATGATGAGAGTTTTCATTGGTATTCATTGAGTTTATAAATTGATTTTGGATAAGATGGTCATTTTCACAATATTAATTCTACCATTTCATAAGCCTGGGAAGTATTTCTATCTTCTGTGTTTTCCTCAGTTTATTTCTTCAGAGATGGAAGCTTATTACTGTAGAGGTCTTTTCCCTCCTTGCTTAGGCTAATTCACAGATTGTTGTTACTGTCGCCGTTAATGTGACTGGAAGTGCTTCTGTGATCTACTCCTTAGTCTGCTTGCTTATTTTTACACAGAAAGCCTACTACTGGTTTAAATAAATTGATTTTGTGTTTTGCACTTTACTTGAAATATTGAACATTTCTAGAAGTTTTCTGGTGGATTTTTTAAAAAATCTCTTATGTATACTATCAACTGCAAATAAAGATATTTAGACTTTTTATTTTCATATCTTTAATTTCACTCTCTTGTTTATATTGCTCTTGCTAGTGCTTCAAACACTGTAATATAAAGAAATGATTAGAGTGAGCAGCTCTGTCTTGTACCTGACTTTAACGAGATAGCTTCAAGATTTCCCCCATCTAGAATGATGTTGGTTATAGCTTCGTTATGTATAGACTTTATTATGTTGAGGCATGTTCCTTCTACTCTTATTCTTTCTAGGAATTTTATGATGAGGTACATTGGCTTTTTTGCATCTTTTGAGATGAGTTGGTAATGTTCATCTTTAAGACTGTTTATATGATTTATCATCTCCATTGATTTATGTATATTGAACCATTACTGTACCTCTGGAATGATGCCAACTTGAGAAGTGTGGATGTTTTTATATATATATTTACCTAAATATTTTTCATCTATGTTCATCAAGAATGTTAGGCTACAGTTTTCTCTTTTTTATTGTATCTTTACTTTGTATTTTGGTTTTGGAACTAGAATAACAACAACTTCCTCAAAGGAGCATAGAAGAGATTTTTTATATTTCTATGTTTTAGAATAATTTAAGAAGTATTAGTTGTTCTTCTTCTTTTAATGTCTGATAGAATTCAGCTATGAAACCACCTGGGCCAGGGCTCCTTTAAATCAGAAAGATTCTTATTACTATTTTGATCCCCTTGGTTTTATCGTGTGTGTGTGTGTGTGTGTGTGTGTGTGTGTGTGTATGTGTGTGTGTCATGTGTCTGTATGTATGTGTGTGAAGAGTTAAGTTGTTGATCTCTTCTTTGATTAAATTTGTTGGCTCAGATGAATTTAGAAATTAATCTATTTATTCTAGTCTTTCTATCTTCATCAATATAGGTTATAGTCTTTTCTTACAGTACCTTGAATTCCTTTGTTGGATATTTTCTTGTTTCTGGTGGATTCATATCTGTTCCTCTCTGATTCTATTTTTCTGGAGGTCTTCTTTTGTTTGTTAATTGGGCCAAGAGTCTGTTGATCTTGTTGATATTTTCAATGAAATAGCTCTCAGATTTATTGGCTCTTTGAAATTTTTGTTGTTGTTTCTATTTTATTGATTTCTGCTTCAGTCTTTATTATTTCTGTCCACTATGTTTGGGTTTGGTTTATTCTTTTTGAATGTTTATATGTTCTTAAACATAACCTGCTCAGTCTGTATAATGTTACTTGTATGCATAATTTCATTACTGACCATTCACTATTGGATAACCAATTGGTGTGCTCTTCCCTAGGGAACAATCCCACTCCCTATATTCTTTAGGGGTGTGTGTGTGTGTTTGTGTGTGTGTGTGTGTGTGTGTGTGTGTGTGTGTTAATACAGTGGCCATAAATTTAATCCGCCTTGAATTATGTGCAAGAAAATAAGTCAGATTACTATATGTGGTATATAGTTTTATGTGTCCAAATGATTTCATCCAACAAAGTAGTAAATTCCAGAGAATTTGTACAAGTTACTTTGTAACTACAAATTGTCATGTAAGTGAAAAATATTATTAGGTTGGTAGGTAAACATAGGCTTTTGTGTAGCATTCGTTAAGTACTTTTTAAAAAAATCAGAAACTGTAACTAATTGCACTTCATTATTCTATTAAATTGTGGATAATGCAATTAACCTTTTTTAAAATTTTTACACTGAGAAACACAAATACTTTTTTTAAAATCCCAATCCCAATTTTGTGATTATGTATAATCTAGTACTTAATAATATACTTCGTGCTAACTTTTCATAAAGCTGTGATTTGAAGACTTGAGGTAACTCTCTCAGTGCATTTCACTAGAGAAAGGCAAGACCTTAAACCAACGGGCTGGTTTCATTAACGCTCATGGTGTGATAACCAAAAAAGATGGAGACTTCTGTATATTGTAAAGTTTAAAATAGCTATGGAAAGAATGAAGGAGATACCAAATACCAAACTAAAGAGGAAATTTTGTGTTCCATGATTGTCAATTTTGTAATTAAAAGCTTCATCTCTTTGTAACTAGAAGAGATTTCTAAGAAACAAAGCTTCAAGAGCTTCAAATGGGCAATAAAAAAATGCAGTCTCCTATGCCAGGGATCAGATCTGTATGGCAACATATTTTTATGACACATCAATGTTTGCAACTGACCAGGTTAGCAAGAGGTTCAGTTTTAAAAGGAAAGTGTAGCAATAAAACTTTTCTTTACAGGAATCATTGGCTAAAACACTCCCCCACCTTTTTTTGACCCAGTGGCTGAATCAATTCAGATGTGTGCAAGTGGGGTCTGTGTAATAGTTGTTGTCGCCTCCTATTTATGTATGGTAGTCAACACCTCACTGCCACAGGATGGCACTTATTTGTTTACTTGCTACACTTAACTGTTTATTTGTTACACTTATTTGTTTACTTGCTACACTTATTTGCTTGCTTGTTACACTTATTTGTTTACTTGCCTCACTTGCTTGCTTAATGTGTGTATTTGTGTGTGAACCTGTGTATGCTATAGCACCTATGTGTAAGTTAGTGGTACACTTCTTGGTAAGTTCTCTCCTCCCCTCAAGAAAGAATCACAAATACCTGAGATAAAACTCAGGTTGTCAGACTTGGTGGCAAGCATCCTTATTGATTGACCCATTTCATTGGGCCCTGAACCTTAATGAGGTAGCAATATGATAATCTGTGTAGGTTTATGTTTGACAGTTATCTCAATCCAGCCTTTGAGACCTCAATAAATTTAAAGGTCACCATGAGACACTCACTTAAAAAAAGTGATGGTTGGGGACATGGGTATGAAGTCAGGCGAACGTATCTTCAAAAGAAAGTTCTGTATTGTGCTAGATTGATATGACTTTGGATGGATTGCTTGTTCTGTATTTGTGTACCTCATTTACTGCCTGTGTAAAATGAAAAAAAAATACTTTATGAGTTGTTTTATGGGTTACTTTTTCTAAGTCATTTCCTATTGCTGTGATAAAAGAGCCTGAAAAAAGTTAATCAAGGAAGACAGGGGTTATTTTGGTTTGAGGTTAAAACACATGGCACAGAGTACATGCAATAGGAGGGGAGGCACTTGGTAATGTTGCATCCATAATCAAGAAGCATAGATCTGTGAATACTGGTGTCCAAGGAGCTCTATCCCTCCATATGCAGTCCAAGAACAAAGTCCAGGCACTCCATCCTACCTCAAGTAACCCAATCAAATTAATCTCCCACAAGCATGCTCAGATACCCATCTTCCAGATGATTCTAGAGCTGATCAAGTGAAAAATTGAGATTAAACATTATGAACACATGTATTTCAGTGTCTAGTACATTTTAAGGTTATAATATTGTTTTTTAGGCATTGTCAAAACACTTATTGAATAACTACTATGAAGCAAATGAAACACAAATGTAGTTTGCATGTGTGTATCTTCAAATAATAGTGCACACCCACATCCCGCCTCTGCATTATATGAAGATGTATAATTACCGTTTGTAAGCACTTTTTACCACACATTAGCAAACAACAAACACCACTGCACGGTGCAGAGTCTGTTTACTTGGCAAAATGTAGATAATGCAGCTGCTTCACACAACAGACAAATGGGGGCGGAGTGCTGATTGCAGGGTGAATTGAGCCCAGGGACTGTATTTAGTCAGAATGTGACATCATTTAAAAATTTGAATTGTGTGATTCACACATTTAAATAATATTGGTTTGTTTACTTAAGAAAACCTGGGGAATCCAGTAAATTCCTGACATTCTTCTTCACTACAAATTTAACCAATACAACTTCATGCTGTAAGGCAAGTAATTTCAAATTCCATAACATCTACCTAGTTATCTGGGTCAAAATACAGTCTAGGAAAGAATAACCATATGCTGTAAAATATAATTGATGTTACAATGAAGGTCAGTAAGGTGAGACTGCATTCTGTCTACAGACATTAGCATTAAGAAAGGTTCCTTGTGGCAATTACATAGTGAAATGCCATTATGCCCATCTTTCCATGTACATATAGGGCTGTGATTACATGTCATTGGACATATACATAAATATCTGAAAGCTCAATAACTTCTCCAGATGTTCCCAAATATCACTGTACTTGGCCTATGGACAGAACACCTGGGCTTAAGTTTTTTATTTCATTTTACTCCATCTGCTAATCTCTATACAACCTGCATAGAAGTTCTTTCCTACAACTTACCATTGAGAATATAACCAAAATAGTGAAAAACAAAAAGCCTTATCCTGAAAATATGTTCCCTCTGTTGAAAGATGTTGTTAGTTTGCTAAGTCATACAAGGATGCTAGTTGTAAGGATAACAAAGCGAGTCAAAAATGTTATTTGGTTCAAGAAATAGAATCATCTCCGTGTTTGTGTTTATAGAAAGCAGTACCTTGGTATTGGTGGGGTTAGGATTTGTAAATGGGGAGACAGTGTCTGGGAAGACACAAACATCAGCAAACTTTGGGGTTCTCTCTGTTATCTAAAGTAGCATGACCCTTAGAGACTCTGAGACTGAGCCATTCTATTTTGTCTGGGACTCTCCTACATTATTAGCACACAAAGTCTCCAGACCCAGAAATCCTTCACTCTTAGATATTTGATGGCCCAGGTCCTCATCTAGGGTAATATTCCCTTCCTCACAGAGCAATGCTACACAGCGATACCTAAGTGAAACTCCCAGTGCAGCTGAGAAGATGGAGGTTGCCAAATGGGAACTATTACCATATTCGAGCATCTCATCTGAATTTCCCATTCTGCTTCCTCTCAGAGCTCAAGCTTGTCTTTTTCCATTTGATTCAGTACAATCAACACTTTGCTTACACTGTGATAGTCACCCTAATTGATTCCATCACATCCTGAAAACACGTTTCTACACTACATTTTCCAGCCCTGACTCAGTACCCATGCACTTTACATCATCCTCACTGGAATCCCACAGCTAACTTTATATTTCCTGCCAAACAGACCTGCCATTCTGCACCCGTTCAGACTCAGAATGTGAAAACGTAGAGCCCCTAGCAAGCCTCCCCTTCTGTGGGGCCTCGACAGCACTGGGAAACAAAATCTTGTTTCACACAGAAACTTAAAAAGTGAGAGAGGCTCTAACAAACCAATGGAGTGAAATCAAGTTATATGATTCTATTATAGATTTCACTGTGTACAGCAGACATGTGGCTTGCTGTGTTTTAGGGTCAGCTTGATGTATTTCCCTCTTGAACAAAATATATTTGTATAATCAAGTATTCTAAGAGTACAGTGCCCTCTTCACTTCCCTGGCTCCATTTTGGTTTTGAGTCTTCCAGGTCCTGGTTTCTCTACTGCTGAATAAACATAGTCATAGGCTTTTTCGCTTGGTCCAGCTCCATATTCAAAAACATATCTTCAAATACTTCAGATTTCTCTTTCTACCTTATTATAACCCTAAAATTACTTCATTTCCTCTGGCCTCTGCATCATCCAAATCATAGTCCTCCCAAAACCCTCAATCTTAGATTTGAGTATGCTACATTCTTTCTTTTCTATGCTTCTCAATCTAGGATCCAATTTGTGCATAGAGATCTTCCTCATGTATACCCCTAATGTGTAACCTATCAGTACAGTCTTGGCTCAGCCCTCCTTTCAGAATGCTGACTGCATCATGCAGGACTAGGTTTTAAATAACACTTACTAGCATGGTATTAAGGAAATGTTTTCATTTGTCTGTGCCTTGATTATTTCTTCAACAAATAGCTATAAGAATTATATTTGTGTTGGTGCCAGCAAAATGGATCAGCAGGTAACAGGTGCCTACTGTCACATTTGACAACTCCTAGTCCAAGCCCTAGTCACACCAGGTGAAAAGAGAACACCAACACAAATTGTTTTCTCACCACTGAGAGAATTAAAGAGCTAAAATAAACAAAATCTAAAGATCTTGTTAATCTTGTGTGGTACTGCCATCATTTCTGAAAATGTCCTATAACCCTTTCCACAAATTCTGTGGAAGGAAACAGTTGTGAAGATTCTTGACTATTTTGTTCTGGGCTTTGTTAGGCTCTCCACTTCCATTACTGCACTATTCTAGAAGATGCAGGTCTATACTCGGTGGGAAGATTTTACCTGGGGAATGGATCAGGACCCACATATAGGAGATCTACATAAAAAAGAGTCCTCAATAGGGACTTTCTAGAACCATTCACGAGGTGGAAGAAAATGCACCATACTGACTTCCCATGTTCATGCAATGACTAAAAACATGTCAGAGTTCATGTAGGTCTAACTACAATTAAACCTGACCTTAGGGATAGTGACTCAGCTCTCAGCAGGTGTGTGCTCTTTGTTCAATCATTGAACTACTCAGGTTTATGGTCCTGACTGATGAAATTTAATAGCACTGCCATTGAATTCCTAAGAATAACTGCAGTGTTAGCCTCTAGGCATTTGTGTTAGAGTGGATGTTAAGAAGAAATCAGATGCTGGGTTAGCATTTAATAGTGAAAGTGTCTGCTTCTCTTCTAAAGGACCTGAGTTCAATTTTCATCTCTTAAATGCCTTCTTAACTCCAGTTCCAGGACATCTGACATTCTCTTCTGGTACCTGTGGGCACCAACGTACATGGTATTCACACACAAAGACACAGAGACATACATATAAATAAAACAATAAAAACAAACCCAAAAGACAGACAAACAGACAGATCTCTCTGTGTAATCTACATGGACAAATTGTCTAGCAGTTTGTAGCTGGTCCATGCCTAACCTAACTTTTGTGTCCCATGTTGACATCTGTGCAGTGCTTGCAGGATTGAGGTGAGAATTAGTTACATAATTTAACACAACACTTGCTCCATAGTGAGTGCCCAGTAGTGGTGTCTACTGTTAATCTACCTGCTATCATTAAGGCATTTACGAGAAGCTACAAATCTATCAGGTTAGTCTTCATTGTGTGTGCACATTTCTGTGTGAGTTGAGTTCACTCCCACATGCATCTTCTAGCAATAGTGCTTCCCATTTCAGATTGAATTCATACGTCATCTGTAAAGCATCTTTATTACTCTTCCTTGGAATGGGGTTTTCTTTTGTAAAGGGAGAGAAAGACACTACACATCTGTTTCTCTGTGAACATTCTAGAACCCCTCTGTGTATTCTTCATAATGTGTCTGTAAAGTCTTACGATTTCCATTATATAAAGAAAACAGACTCAGATATAATTAAAAGAACATAATCAAATGTGCTCTAAATAATTCTAAATCACTTTTTACTTTCTTCCTTCCATGGGGAGTTAAAAGGATTATATTTTTGTCTCTGTTTTCTCCCTAAAATATATGACCATGAAGAACTTCCCTCACCACCCTGCTCTGTAATACTCGAAACTATAAAACAAGAGGACCAAGGTGGATCACTTTTCAAAGCCTTTTCAAAATAATAAGTTTAAAGCCAGGTACACTAAGATACAAGTAAAAGTCAATGGTACCAAGAGCAAATGGAATAGTCACGTCTCAGTTTCTAGGCAATGCCTTTTCATCTTGAAACTATGAAGGGAATAGAGAAAAGTAGAGACATTAGAGATTCTTGTCCCACTGTACTTTTCTAATGTTTACTGTTCTAACTTTTTATATCTCTTTAGTTTGTGCCCATGCCCATTGCACAGTGATCATGTGGAGAGCAGAGACAACTTTTAAGATTTGACTCTTTCCTTCCACCACTTGGGCTAGAGACAACTTTTAAGATTTGACTCTTTCCTTCCACCACTTGGGCTTCAGGGATAGGACCCAGATTGTCTGTGTTGCTGGCGAGCAACTTTACTGATGATCCAAGGCATCAACCCTATTTGTTCTTGAGTTGACTTTGGAAGCATGATCCTCAGGAGGCCAATACTCATCCCTTCCTCCTAGGTTTCTGCCATCTTATATATAGTTTCATCTCACCAAATAGAATAAAGCTTCTTTGCTGTCCTGAAATCAAATGGTGCCTTCATTCTCTAGTTTTTCTTCCTGCATTTGAGGACCAACAGGAGCTCACTAAGGGTCTAAAACCAAGTCTTGAAGGGTATACCAGGATATATTTTCATAGGAGAAATAGACAAACCATTGGGAAAATTATATGTAGATGAATCTTTAGCTTCCTGGAAATTAGTTTGTTTGTTTCTTTGTTTCTTTGTCTCTTTCTTTCTCTCTTTCTTTTCTTTCTTCCTTTTTTCTGCTATCTCTTCCTAGAATTCTTCAACTCTAATTGTCCTTAAGATTGCAGCCCTGGAAACATTTTTAAAGACATTGTTCCCAGTGGCTGCCTCTCATTCCTACTATTGACCTACTCTCATATTTTTAGAAAATAACATACAATTCAGGGAAGCAGGCAAATGCTTATAATCCAATAATCATGATTTAGAAATAAGAGAGCTCCAAGTTCAATTCCAATTTAGGCTACATAGTAAGACCAAGTCTAAAATAAAAAAGGCAACAAAATTCTGTTCTCTATCTACCTCTATTTTGTTTTCCTTTGCATCTCTACAAATATAATCAGGACATGTACTCATGGTACATGTAGTGGTAGGTGGCAGTCACTTGCCTACTGTTCACTTCCACAAAACTGCAGATTCCTATACTTATGTTGAGCAACCTTGTAGAAAATATAATGACTATTCAAGGAAAAAAAAAACGTGTTTTAATCAGTTTAATTGATGCAGCTCATAAACATGTAAGTTAAATCTTTACCTTACATAATTATTAGTGAAGAAATTCTTTTAAGATGAAACTACTCTATTTCATTTTAATACAAATTTACATAGATATGGTTAAGATAAGGCTCTATCAAGAATGATCTTTACATATCTTAGCTCCTTCAGAGCAAAGACAATATTTTATTTCTTTTCCACTGTATCCCCTAGTGTGTGGTCTAAAGTCAGTGCTTAATGAATACATTGAATGAATGAGTAAAGAGAAATGAAAATTGTATCTATTACTCAAATAAGAGAGCACCATGTGTTACCAGTTCCTTCTACTTATCTCAGAGGATGTTAAAAGATATAAGTAGGCTAATTAAACAAAATTGTTAAAATATTTTTACTCTCTTATTTTGGTTTGGGGTCAGTGAGTGACTACACAATAGAATAATCACTTCGTGTTAGTTATTTGGGCTGAGAACTACAGCCTTGGTTGTCAAAGGCAAAGAAATATAGTGGACCTGAGATATTTGCACACTTACTTACTTACAGGTGATATTACTTATAATCCTGGCCTTCAGATTAGACAGTAACTGCTCTGAGCCGAAACAATTTTGCTAGGTTAAATTTGGTGAGAGGTTGTGGATGGCATACTGTACTAGATTGTCTGCTTCTTAGAAGAGAAAAGGCAAAAGCAGGTGCTGACAATAAATGATACCAAAGGAATATAAAGGAGATCTAGAATTGAAGCCTCACTCAGAAAAACCCATTTGAGAGAGTATCTAAAATCTTGTCTGAGCCCAGTCACTGACATTAATATGTTTTTTTCAGTGAGTATGAACATGGTTACTATCCTAGCTTATAGCAAACATCACCAGGTACATTACTGGTGTACATTATTACATGGCTACATAGTAAGCATCCTAAAAGATATGACTGATAAATGCAGGATGTGTGTAGCCTATAGGCAATGTTACAGAAAAAGATTGAAATGTTTACCCTGAATATTCTGACTTAACTCTGTGCTCTGGTGGCACATCAGCAATTCTAGCATTCGTTAGGCAAGAGTTGAGTCACCAGATCGAGATGAGCCTGGTCAATCAACACAGTGAGTTCCATTCCAGCCATGGCTACATAGTATAGTCAAACAGAACAAAACAAGCAAATCAAAATGAACCCCACATTCTGACTTTGTGGCATCAAGGCTCAGTGTTTGTGATTTAAATGAGTAGCCCTGCTCTCCTTTGGAAGTTACTGTGCCTTGAAACTCTAGGAGCATTTGGTGTGGTCTCAGAGGTAGATGATGGGAGACTTGGCTTCAAGATTTGATCTATTTTCTCTCTGTTTCTATGAGGAATTGTGAAGCAAAGCCTAATGTGCTTTACGATTGGAAAATTTTCATGACAAATTAAAATCAGGAATTCCAAAATTCAGAATTCTGTTTCCAGTCATTGGAATTCAACAGTACTCTGCTGCTGAGCAGGTCTGCTATTTTAGTAAGTCTATGATTTATAACTGT